>NC_064758.1:5045912-5375912 GCF_011397635.1 Epinephelus fuscoguttatus | reverse complement strand
TATTTTTATCTTACTCCTATAAAGATGCATACAATTTCAAAATATAACTCAGCAAAATGCCTTAAATTCAAAACTAAAGATGGAACATTTGTACATCTGGTTTGAGAATATAATCTGCTGACAAATTTCTGGAATTTGATTAATTCCCTTACTAAATCAGTTTTGGTTTAGTGACTTTAGTGAGTAAGAAATTTCTTAGAATTCTTAGAATTTCCCCTAAAGTTAAGACTAGGTCCTTGTAAAGATAAAAGTTAGGGTTAGGGTTAGTCCTTAAGAGAGCTCCTAAGGAGAAAAACTGTTAGGAGAAGAAAGGAGGACTTTAAGAGGCTTAAGAGTTTCATAAGTAGAGGAGAAGATGGTGGAAAGACAAAGAGGTAGGACGAATATTCTTCAAACACTGAAAATATTTGTGGTCAGTGTTATTAGAGATACACACACATTTAACACCCAATGCAATAATGCTGTAACACCAGAAATGAAATGATCACAATACTAAGATATTTGGAAAACTGGAAAAATGTAGCAGTGATGACTTGGGTCTGTCTCAACCTTCTATCAGTAGAATAATCACACTAACAATGACAACCCTTTCACAGTCAGCAGTTAATTTCATTTCCACTGGGTGTCCACACCTTGCAGACTCACAAAGGGGTGTGTCTCTGACAAGCAATCACATCTGTTAAAAGGATGCATCAAACCTAGAAATGGGGTCAACCATACCCCCTCACCAAGATAAAAATTTCTGTCCCTTCCTTGCTCAGAGTTGCTCTGAGAACTTTCCTAAATCACCCTTAGCTAGGATTCCTTACTAAAAGTTTTAAGGCTAAGTTCTCTGAGAGTATTCTCAGAATGTTTGTGAATACGGCCCCTGACAGCACCAGGAAAAAAAACACATAAGCCCCATCTTGTGGACCAAAAAAGCAATTGATTTATTATTCTAGTACCAAAAGTTGTGTATTTGCAAAAATGAATAATATAAAAGACTGATAATTGGCATCTGTGAAGCGATACAATATCACCACACAAAATATTGCAACGCTATGCTGTATCGACTTATCGACCACCCCTAGTATAGAAACAATTCTATTGTGTGTGTGTGTGTGTTTATCAGTTTACTCAGTGTATGGTTATGGTTATATGCTCACCCATTGGTGATTACTGATACTTGTACACGCTTCTGGATTTAAAAAAAAAAAAAAAAAAAGAAGGAAAGAAGGAAAAGGTAAAAAAAAAAAGAAAAAAGCCACTAAAGATCAATGGTAAAAATACATTTCATTTTACATGAGTTCATTTGGCAGGTGCTTTTGTCCAAAGCGCCAACCAGAGGCGTAAATATAGACTGGGCAAACAGTGGGGTGGAGGGGCCCATAGAGAGTGGCCCTTGCAAGTGATTCAGATTGCGGCCTTGAATATACACACCTGTGTTTAAAGGGGCCTGAAAAAAAAAAAAGTTCCTAGTTTAAAATGGTGTCATTTGTTATTTATGTCCTTAAAAAAGGCAAACCCATCTACATCATGGTTTACTTAATTATTTTGTTTTGCATAGTCAGTCACCCTCTAAAACAAAATGATATGCTTTTTCTACATAAAAACTACTAAAATAAATGATTCATTTCTTACTTTCTTCGATATTTTTGTCAGATATGCAATGATGACTGCTGGGTAATCTGTATGTTGATGTTGTCTGATGACAAGTCCCTTTTTTCGTCAAGAAAAAACATGTATGATAGTGTGCACTAGGGCCCATCACAATAGTGTATGCTGGGGCCTATCATAATAGTGTGTAGTGGGGCCCATCGTAACTGCCTTATGCCACTGGTGCCAACATTTGGTCTGTTAATATGTCAAATAAAAGCATTCATAAACAATACAGTTCTATCTTTACAGTGCAGCAGTTGTGCAGTCCTAAAGGAAACATTTAACATTTTTGGAAATGTTCTTGTTTGTTTTCTTTCTGACAGTGAGCTGGGCCCTATTTCAGAAAGCAGGCTCAACAAACTCTGAGCCTAATCCCGATCTCCAAGTTGACTGAGCTTGAGTTAGGAAAATCAGAGCTTTACGGCTCCAGAAAAGCTGATCAGAACTAGTTCAATCAAGTCTGAGTATGTTCAGCCTTAGGGAAGGCTGTTCACAGTGAGCACCACAAGCCATCATCAATGGAGTGCAGATAACATGATGCTCAGTGGTAGAAAGCGGTGTTAAAAAGCAGAGCCACTTACTTCATCCCAACTGAACTGGAGAGTTTAATGACCGCAAATGAAGACTTTGGACATGAAAAAAAAAAAAAAAAAAAAATCTATTATGGCAGCTGCAGCTAAACAGCGTGGTGACGGGAAAAGATTGCAGAGCGTGTTAAGAGGTAACGTGAAGTGACGCTTTGTAATGTGATGTGTTAATGTGTGTCTAATATACAGAAAAGATATGAACTCTTTTACATCTTAACAGTATTTACATATTTTAATATAATTTGCTATATCATCATTTTCAGCTGTAATCTGATGGGACCCAAATGCACTGGGCAGCAACTCAAAATCAAACACAAAATATTGTTCAGACTCGTAAAAATTTTGCTTATACTTACGTCATTCTTGCAGTATTAGTCATGTAAATTGAATTGCTGTGAAATGATTTCCTATTCACGTGATCGCCTTTATTCTCAGATAGTGCTACGATGGGGATGGTGAGTCCCATAAATACAGCCTATAACACCACAGAATCTCTGAATATATGAAAAGTATTCATGAATCATTGCATAATGTATCCACGTAGATTATTTTCGTATCTACACTGACAAACCTGCAGTTCTGTGGAATTCCTCTGTGATGATCCATTCTGATTTATGCCCAGGGAAAACCACAAAAAGAGGCAAAAGTCTTTTCAGAGCCAGAGACACATTTCTTATGGCCTGACAAACCGCTGTCTCGCTGATGTGTTCAGTGTTTCTGATGTTATTAAGAAAACTGCTGCTGCCTATAAGAATCAAAGGGCAAAGCATAGAATTTGTTACGATGATAATGCAAATCCACGATGTGTAATATTTGATTAATCTGGGTAGAACAGATTTTTAAGGTAAATGATAGAGTGTGAGGTGAAATTGTATCTTTCATATAGACACTCCTCCAGGAATGATAAGACAATCAAACGGGGTCTAATCACCATTTCTTTACACAACAGTCCCTAGATAAATTGTGCCTCAATGTTCACGACTTTTGTGGTGGTATTCAATACATCATTTATTTCAAAAAGGTTGGTAACAGGAAGTAGTTTGAGCGGAAGCTCTGTATCTTGGGTTGTCGGATGTGTAGAAGCTTGATCAATAATAATGTGGTTTAGCATTAAAGCAGCTTGATGTTACACTCAATGTCTGCTGCAGTAATCTTTAACGCACAACACGGCAACTTTATTCAAAAAAGGACACACCATTTCTCTCCTTCCTGCTATATGCACAGCAGGCGATCAACCTCAGGCTTAGATTAAACAAACCTGCGAGTCAGCAGGTTAGCTTCACAGAGTATGTTGCTATAGTAACTGACTCAGGGTTTCGCTGAACTGGCTTTGTGAAACGTTAAAGTCAGAGTTTCCCTCATCTCAGGCGGAACTCAGAGTTTTTACTAATCCTGCTCTCTGAAATAGGGCCCAGGTTGAGATCAACAGGCATTCGCACAGCAGACGATTTTGACTTGTCACAGTAGGAAAAGCACAGGTGAAAATAATGAAATTAAAGTTGTAGTTAATAACTAATTAAAAAAAAAACTTTTTGTCATTTTGCTGAACCTATCACTGAATCCACACAACAGCAGATAGATAATCTGTGAAAAATGTTTCATGCTTCTCATGACATTTACTTGAAGGCACCACAACTTAGCATGATGACTTCGCCAGGCTAAAAGAGAGCCACCTTCGTGACACTCAAAACTCTGGCTTCAGGCAAACATACCTCTCTGACAGACTAATCTCGTTTCACTGTTAATATTACAACCCTCAGGAAAACACTGCTAAACCTAACTGAGCAGACTGTGCTTGTTTTACACCTTCTGTTAATCCACACGTTGTGATTGCTCCAATAAATGTTACTTGTCATATCTTGTAAATGCTATGACCTATATCGGGTGAGTTAAAGTTTCATTCAACTCTACCTGTGAACCGAATCCATTGCCTTCGTTGAGGGATACATGACTCATGAAATCACGTGAATTTTGTTTCGTAATCTCCCCATCCAGCCGTTCATCGTAAGGACAACAGCAGCATTACTGAGTCTCGACTCAGTGTAATTCCTGGAACATGCTAACGTTAACGTTACATGTGTTTACAAGAAAGCCACGAAAATTCAACGTTGCTGGCAACGCCAAAGCACGCTACATATTTGCGCCGTTACTTCCGTGTCTAAAGTATAACAGGAGGCTGTCTATAACGTCGCCATGGCCATTCACAGACAAATTAAGCCACCGTTTTGTTCGCACCAACAACATTTTATACTGAGTTTTCTTCTGGCGGTCCACATCTCAACTTCCGTTTCTATAGCGCATCCATTACATGAAACTTCCGGTATGTTACGTGCGTTGTGTTCGAGGTCATTTTCATGCTTACTTTGATGTTAGATTCGCCGAACAGTGTTAGTTTGCAACCATAGACTCTCTGTTTGGGACGAATATAATTCGCTTGTGTTTTTTCCCAATGTCTTTTTCCATTTATGGATGCCAAACAAAACGCAAACACTGGTGTAGCTTTTCAAGCATCCTTTCTACTAACATCCGCTTAAACATGACATGTTCAGGTTCCGCTCAGTGCTGTGAGAACAGCAAGAGTAGGAGTTTCCAGGGTATGTTTCCTTTTGTAATAACAGTACGGTGAGGAGTAAGAAATAGGGTGAAATGATGTGACGTTACACATTCCTTCCTGTACAGTAGGTGGCGGTATGCACCGTCAAGCTGTTTGCTATCTGCCATTTAAACACAAACGTGGGTCCATTCCGTCCATTCATAGATCTGCTTTGTTCCTTCATCCACTGGTTCCCAACCTGGGGGTCCCGACCCCCACTAGGGTCGCTAAAGCTTCGTGGGGGGCCGCAAGGCTTTTTTTAACTAAGGAATGTAAGTAGGGCTGGGTCTGATTGCCTGAACCAGTTCAAATCACAAGGTCCCACTATGATTATATTTCTGATATGGTCTGATGTAATATGAATTTGATTCAGAATATTTCAGTTACAATGCCAATTTTGCTTAAATGTGAAAGAGATTCTTAAAAGAACGAATAGGCTACTGTAAATAGTACAAGGAATTATTTAAATAAGAAATAAATTCAGAACAGTATTAGAATTTAATATTTTATAACTAAATGTTGGGTCCTGTGCAGCAATGGTACAAACAGCAAAGTCACTATATAAAACCAATAAGATCTCACTGCAAACTAATCTAAACTGTCAATAAAATATATTCCTGACATCACAATACTGAGAGTAGTTTAGAACAAATGAAGAACACAAAGTCGTTCCTCCCTCAGGTACTGAGGAGTCACTACAGCTGGTAAACTTTAGGATATGTGGCAAACTAACCTCTCTCCCTCTCTCTCTCGCTCTCTCCCTTCATACATATATATATATATATATATATATATATGTATATGGTTTACACTTTTGTATATTAACTTATATTTGGAAAAATGATGCCTATTACATTTTGTATGGTGGCTTTTTATCAAGGCAAAGTAAAGGGACAAATGAGATGTAATACCTTTATTTTGAGTCCGTTATGTTTTGAAACCTCTATATTTTATGTTCCATGTGGTGCTGCTATATACAGTCAGTACCATGTTTTGGTACAGATTCGTCACTCTCATCACTCCTGTTTCGAGTAGCAGCAGGCTCTGATAAGCCCACTTTACTCTACCTGCTTTGCAGCAACAGCAGACAGACACATTTGGGGACTAGCTGGTGAACATAGTGGAGCTTTTAGCAGCCAACAAGACTAATTTCTTTCTTAGGAGCTGGCCATGACCGCAACACCAAAACAATACTTCTCCATGCCTTTTCCATGTGTCAATACATATCAGTTGACTAGAAGCTGGCCATATCAACTTAACAAATTCATAACTAGAATTACTGCCTCATGGTTGTATGGCTCCTTGCACTAGTCAAGTTTCTCTGACAGTTTACATCCATGTCTGTAAAAACATGGATGCTTCCCCACAACAGCACAGATCTATACAATCAACACAGTTTCAAAATGGACACCCAAGATGAGTGTCATCAGTTCAATATCTGACCAAAAGTCCCCTCTTCTGTTCCTAAGATATGACGTTGAATAATGGCCAGAAAAGTGTTTTATGCAGAATATTATGATGTCACAGTGAAGTTGACCTTTGACCTTCTGGATATAAAATGTCACCACTTCATTATTTTATCCTATTAGACATTTGTGTCAAATTTTGTCATAATTAGCATATGAATTCTTAAGTTATGGCCAAAATCCTATTCTGTGAGGTCACACTGAACTTGACCTTTGACCTTCAACCACCAAAATCTAATCAGTTCATTGTTGAGACCAAGTGGACATTTGTGCCAAATCTGAAGAAATTCCCTCAAGGTGTTCTGGAGCTATCATGTTCATGAGAATGAGACAGAAGCAAGGTCACAGTGAGCTTGACCTTTGACCATCAAAGTTTTATCAGTTCATTGTTGAGTCCAAATGAACACTTGCCTAAAATTTAAAGAATCCCCTTCATGATGTGCTCTTGAGATATTGTGTCCACAAGAATGAGACAAGACAAAGATGCAGTGACCTTGACCTTTGACCTATGAACACCAAAATCTAATCAGTTCATCGTTGAGCCCAAGTGGATGTTTGTGCCAAAGTTGAAGAAAATTTCTCAAGGTGTTGTTGAGATATTGTGTTCATGAGAACATGACAGACGGATGTCCCAAAAATAAAATGCTTCTTGCCACAGCTATGGCCGGCACAGAGGCATAAAAATAAATTCATAAATAAATAAAGCAGGGTTTTTTTGTTGTTGTTTTTCAATTTGTAAAATTGTCTCAGTCATTAAGTGAATCTTGCTGCATACTGTGGTAGATTGGTTTCCTTACAGTTAAATTCTGTTTCTGCTGGCTTCACCTGTCAACTTCAACATCAGTAACTATGTAAGTACAAATGAATGCATTGCAATGCAGTGACATAATTTGCATACATGACATTGCACATTTAATATTTAATTTTGTAATATTTCAATATAGTACATTGCATTTATTGGCCTGTAAGTATACAAAACAGAAGCATGTCACTAGTACTAATATACTCTAGCATCTTTCTTTAACATACACTATGATTCCCCAGTATGTCTGAATAGCTGTTTGCATGCTTTGAGCAAAGTACAAACTGGAATGAATAGGATGTAAAAAAAAATACATGTTCCTTAAAAAGTCTTCAAAGCTGGCTCAAGAGTGCATGAAGAAGGCACATCTTTACAAAAGTGATTTTTTTGGTGTTAATGTTTCATGTATGATGAAAGCAGGATGGTGCCTCAGTGGTTAACAATGTTGCTTTACAGAAGAAAGCCCCTGGGTTGGATATCAATCCAGCATGCTCAATTGTTTTAGTATGGAGTTTTAAGGTTCTCCCTGTGTCTGTTTCTGCAGGCATGCAGCCAGGTGAAGAGGGAAATCTAAACTGCCTGTAGATGTCAGCATGAGCCTGAATGAGTATTAGCCCTGACACAGGAATGTACATTTAAAAACAAGATGTCAGACAGGTGCAAAGTACAAACAGTCTGACCCAAGAAAGGTACCTTACATTAATGTCAATACAAACTAAATATATAAAGAAGCTTTTGTTGTTGTTGTTGTTGTTGTTGTTGTTGTTGTTGTTGTTGTAATATAGCTTCTCAAGAGATTTTATGAGCCTCTCAGTGACTGGATGTTTGTGATGGGATTAAACAACCTTTACAGCAATGCCTTGTTAAAAATTAGTGCAATTTGCTTCATAACCTGATTATATTGTGGTGTGATTCAGTAAACAGACAAATCAGATTCAGTCTGGTAATTACAACATTCATGTCAGACTGCTCAGTCCTTGTTTGCCAGCAGATCATCCAGAATACGCTCACACATGTACAGGCAGCGAGGCACGTGGAAGCACCCTAAAGAGGAGGAGAGAGGAGAAACACAGTTATCTTACTGACCAGGTAGAGCAGGAAGCTGCCCTGGGGAGCACGGCCACTGTGTGGCAATTAGTTTGTAATCAGTTGTTAGGTTATACCGTATGCATCACTAAAGCACAGTATAAACTGTAATATTAAAGGCCTTAAAGGGAAATTCCACCAATTTTCCTCCTCAGTGTGTATTCGCAGGTGTTGGGGATATGTGGACACAGTCATATAAAGTCTTTAGTGTCTCCAGAGGGAGCTGTGTGAAGTCGGCTAAATGTCCTCAAGTGATGTCACTTGAGTGAGTTTCGGTTATTTAGAAAAGTTAGAAAAAGTGGTAATGAAGGCCCCCTGCTGCATCGTCTGACATCAACATGTCTCAGCACATGAACACATTGCAAAGACTACAGCCAGTGGCCAACCAGCACATACAGTACAGGCCAAAAGTTTGGACACACCTTCTCATTCAATGCGTTTTCTTTATTTTCATGACTATTTACATTGTAGATTCTCACTGAAGGCATCAAAACTATGAATGAACACATGTGGAGTTATGTACTTAACAAAAAAAGGTGAAATAACTGAAAACATGTTTTATATTCTAGTTTCTTCAAAATAGCCACCCTTTGCTCTGATTACTGCTTTGCACACTCTTGGCATTCTCTCCATGAGCTTCAAGAGGTAGTCACCTGAAATGGTTTTCCAACAGTCTTGAAGGAGTTCCCAGAGGTGTTTAGCACTTGTTGGCCCCTTTGCCTTCACTCTGCGGTCCAGCTCACCCCAAACCATCTCGATTGGGTTCAGGTCCGGTGACTGTGGAGGCCAGGTCATCTGCCGCAGCACTCCATCACTCTTCTTCTTGGTCAAATAGCCCTTACACAGCCTGGAGGTGTGTTTGGGGTCATTGTCCTGTAGAAAAATAAATGATCGTCCAACTAAGCATAAACCGGATGGGATGGCATGTCGCTGCAGGATGCTGTGGTAGCCATGCTGGTTCAGTGTGCCTTCAATTTTGAATAAATCCCCAACAGTGTCACCAGCAAAACACCCCACACCATCACACCTCCTCCTCCATGCTTCACAGTGGGAACCAGGCATGTGGAATCCATCCGTTCACCTTTTCTCGTCTCACAAAGACACGGCGGTTGGAACCAAAGATCTCAAATTTGGACTCATCAGACCAAAGCACAGATTTCCACTGGTCTAATGTCCATTCCTTGTGTTTCTTGGCCCAAACAAATCTCTTCTGCTTGTTGCCTCTCCTTAGCAGTGGTTTCCTAGCAGCTATTTGACCATGAAGGCCTGATTCGCGCAGTCTCCTCTTAACAGTTGTTCTAGAGATGGGTCTGCTGCTAGAACTCTGTGTGGCATTCATCTGGTCTCTGATCTGAGCTGCTGTTAACTTCCGATTTCTGAGGCTGGTGACTCGGATGAACTTATCCTCAGAAGCAGAGGTGACTCTTGGTCTTCCTTTCCTGGAGTCGGTCCTCATGTGTGCCAGTTTCGTTGTTGCGCTTGCTTGGTTTTGCGACTCCACTTGGGGACACATTTAAAGTTTTTGCAATTTTCCGGACTGACTGACCTTCATTTCTTAAAGTAATGATGGCCACTCGTTTTTCTTTAGTTAGCTGATTGGTTCTTGCCATAATATGAATTTTAACAGTTGTCCAATAGGGCTGTTGGCTGTGTATTAACCTGACTTCTGCACAACACAACTGATGGTCCCAACCCCATTGATAAAGCAAGAAATTCCACTAATTAACCCTGATAAGGCACACCTGTGAAGTGGAAACCATTTCAGGTGACTACCTCTTGAAGCTCATGGAGAGAATGCCAAGAGTGTGCAAAGCAGTAATCAGAGCAAAGGGTGGCTCTTTTGAAGAAACTAGAATATAAAACATGTTTTCAGTTATTTCACCTTTTTTTGTTAAGTACATAACTCCACATGTGTTCATTCATAGTTTTGATGCCTTCAGTGAGAATCTACAATGTAAATAGTCATGAAAATAAAGAAAACGCATTGAATGAGAAGGTGTGTCCAAACTTTTGGCCTGTACTGTACGTTCTGCGCCTTCGTGAAAGGAAACAACTGCTTGTCGCTGCTAATTTATACAATGTAAAATGCCATAGGCTTGTGTCAATAACGTTAACATGTTGTATTTGTCTTAAAAATGTGTTTAGTATAAGACAGTTGTTTTGTCAGTGAACCTTGTGAGTTGTAATGGAGCCAAATTGTGATGTTACCTTTACTAAATGTTGCTGTTGTCCCTAGCTTCATATGATTAGAGGAAATCCCTGCTAGCTGCTAGGCTAATTTATACAATGTAAAATGCTATAGGCTTATGGTAATAACATTAGCATGTTGTACTTGTGGGGAAAATGTGTCCAGCGTTTTGTCTGTGAATCCTGTGAGTTATAATGATGCCAATTTGTGTACTTTACAGGACACACTGGTGATTTGTTATGATTTTTTGAAGTATGAAATGTGAAATGTCTTGAAATTTAGATTTAATGTAATAAGCCACACCCCCTTTAAGCAATCCTTTCAAATTTTGTGCATCAACTGAGACATGACACTAGATGATGAAAACCAAATTTCATTCAAATGTCTCTGACTGATTATGTGAGATCAACTTTCTGCTTGTATAGTGCCCCCTATTGGTCAATTTGAATCAAACTTTCAAGGTATGATTCAGTTACTTATGTAGGTATTTCCAACAAGTTTTTTGATGACTGGCTCAATGGTTAAGGAGTAAAATCAATTAATGGGCTGAGCCTCGCCCCCTCTAAAGTTCATTGGTCAATATCATCAAAACGAGAGCTTTGTCTCTTGATGATCCACACCCCTTGAGATGTCAAAAAAAAAAAATTTCAAAAAATTCAATATGGTGGACATCTAGTCAGGTGGACCCTGAGGGTTCTTGAGGCTTTCATAGAACCTATTCACCTGAACCTGTGTCGAATTTTAACTCAATCTGACATGTGGTGCGAAGCCAGTGGCCTTTCAAATCAAAATTTTTTCAATCTTAATTATAGTGCCCCAATATGGCCTATTGCCATTACATTTCTTGAGCACCATTTGCATGCAAACTTCCATTTATTGGTGAAAATTTAATGTCTCTACAATGTACCATCTCATGGGAATTTGCGAAAACATTTCTGAATGATAATAATAATAATAATAATGATAATAAAACATGACAAAAACAATAGGGTTTTAGCACTTCAGGCTTGAACCCATAATAAATACAGATGCAAATCATATAAATACATTCTGTTAGTAGAAGTGGTTCCTGTGCCTCTGAGCAGGGCTCAGTATAAATACAGAGGTGATGTCGGCAGGTGTTTGTTTAACAGTGAGAAATCACTGCTGCTCTATCACTGATAACTCTATTACCTTTATTAGTTTTAGCCAGAGGTGGAGTAAGTCACACATGTGCAAGTCTCAAGCAAGTCCAAAGTCAGTGGGGAGAAAATCAAGCAAGTCGAGTCCTTGCAATGAGTCAAGAAAGTCATTCTCACAAACTCAAAGATAAAATAATATGAGCTGCACCCAGTCCTAGAATGTAACTAAATAAATTTACTCAGGTATGCTTTTTTCCATGCCACTTTCGGCTTCTATTCCACTACAGTTTAGAGGGAATTATGTACTTTTTACTCCACTTCATTTATCCGACATCTTTAGTTACTAGTTGCTTTATGATGTTGGACTTTTACACACGAAACATAGAAAAACATACAAGTACAGCTGGAACTAAGAGTCAGTTAATGAACTGACAGAATATTAATTGCAGACTATTTTGAGGGATGCTAAAACATTTCATGGTGTCAGCTTCACAAATGAGAAATGTGCCGCTTTTGAGGTTTGAACTGTTGGTTGGACAAAACAAATATTATGAAGGTGTCTCCTTGGTTTCTGTGTAGATGTGACACCATTTTTCCACTATTTGGCTATTTTTACAAACCAAACAATCAATTGATTAATGGAGAAAATAATCAGCAGATTAATCCATAATGAAAATAATCATTAGTTAAAAGTTCAAAATCAGCTCCACCTCAACCAACTACAACAATAAATTCCTGCTTTTACATGAATGTATGAGTCACAATCATCTAATGAGATCATATATAGTAGTATAACAGTCACAGACATTTTTACAGTACTTTTACTTGTAGTACTTTAAGTACGTTTTCTTACTTAAACTTAAAATTTTGAATGCAGGACTTTAACTTGTAACAGAGTATTTTTAAAGGGTGGTATTAGTTACTTTTACTAGAGTAAAGGTTTTAAATACTTCCTCTCTTGCTCCATGCCCCGTCTGAATCATTAAGATCAAAGACTCCACTCACATTAACATAAATGCTGCTGTGAAAGAGCAGGGAAGATCATTATGCAAGAGTAATGCGAAATGCGAGGAGAGCAGGAACTGGAGGGCTCACTGAGCCGCAATGATGTATGAGAGGTAATTATCACATAGTACACAGGTGCGCACAGCAAACACACTCACACACAGCTTATGTTGGGAGACAAGGCAGGGACAGTTGTTACACACTGTGGCAGTTACAAAACCTCATACAAATAAGACAGAAGAGAGCCTGAGCATATACAACTAGCAGTGCATTTTTTAGTTGTCTGCAGTGATAAATGTGTGTGGCTGATGGCCCAAAGCTGACAGTGTGTCACTGGTTGCCAAGCACATTCAATACTGACTGAGTTATTGACAATTTAACTCAAATGTATCACACAGATAGAACTGAATAAAAGAACATTGTGAATCTCATGATGCGGCTGTACTTCTTTCACTGCCATTCCTCTGAGGAAAGTCATGAAGGAGGACAGAGCTCTTGTAGAGTGACCATGAATATTATCATCATGTATTGTGAGGTCAAACTGACCTTGACCTTTGACCCCTGAAATCCAATCAGTTCATTGTTGAGTACAAGTGAACATTTGTGCCAGATATAAGAAAATTCTGGAGAATTTTTTTCTGGATATATTGCATTCAGAAATGATACAGATGTGGGGTCACAGTGACCTTTGACTTTTGACCACCAAATTCTAATCAGTTCCTCGTTGAGTCAAAGTGGACATTTGTGCCAATTTGAAGAAATTCCCTCAAGGTGTTCTTCAGATACCAAGTTCACGACAGTGCAATGAACGAGGTCATAGTGACCTTGACCTTTGACACCAAAAACTCGGATCAGTTCATCCTTGACTGAAAGAGGATGTTTCTGCCAAATCTGAAGAAAATCCCTCATGGTGTTCTGGAGATATCACATTCACATGATTGAGATGGATGTAAGGTCTCTGTGACCACAAAAAAATCAAATCTGTTCATCGCTGAGTCCAAGTGGGCATTTGTGTCAAATTGGGGTACCTCAAGGCGTTCTTGAGATAATATGTTCACAAGAATGGGACGAACGGACGGATGGATGATGGGCTTAGGTATTATCTAATTTGTCATTCCTTCCTGGAACTTCACCGGGTATATACGGTATATGAAGGTATTAGTGCTGCTTTACCCAAGCTCTCAGCTTTTACTGTATAATATATACAGAAAAGAAACTCACAAAAAGTCAAAAAATGTGTCATTTTACACCTCTTTTCCTTAAAGCCCCTACAAAAAACTTTCATTTTGAGTTGATTTTGGCGACCCCTGTGGACAAAAGCAGTAGTGTTTTGCCGGAATGAAGCCTACATTTCCCATGAGCTCTAGCGCGTATTGTCGTAAAGATACTTACCTGGCTCATGCATGTGTTTGTTTTGGGGATGAATGAACCAAGACGGGAAAACTTTGCCCCCGCTCCTATCGGGGATCCCAGCTCACCTCTGCCGCGCCCCAGCTCCACCTCTCCAGCATAAGCGCCACCACCGCCGGGGTAAACGCAGCGGTCGGCTGGTAAGGCTGAAGGCCTGTTTGGCGAGCACTTCCACGGCTTCTTGGACTGAGTATGGAGCGGTGCCTCGCCTCTTCATTTCTCGGCACTCGCTGGACCCTGTCGACGCCTTGCTGGTACCTGTCGTCGGCCCCAATGAGGTGTTCCAGCCCCGCGGCCCCTGCTCTCCTCGTCCCCACTGGCGCAGGGTGAATCTGCGGCCTCTGTGTGTGGCTTCCCGGACAGCTAAAGCTGTGGACCTGCCAGCTCCTGCCAGGATTGGGCTGGTAAATGCTACATCGCTAGCGAACAAAACGTTTATCCTGAAGGATTTCCTGCCTTCCCGAGGATTGGATTTTCCCTGTGTGACTGAGACATGGCTGACTGTTGGTGAGTCCAGTGCTTTCACACAACTTTTACCCGGTGATTGCTGCTATCTTAACTCCCCGCGGACGTCGGGTCGAGGAGGAGGAACTGACTATCTATAAGCGTCACTAAATGTAAGCAGCTAGGTAAGATGACGTGTGCCGTCTGAGTGCCGTAAATTGTTTCATCCTGGGACCGACCCGGTTACAGTTTCCTAAAGGTATGGATATACACTATATAGAAATAGCTTATCTTCACACTGATGGTCTCATTTGCTGTTGTAGGTCACGCACAGACATCAGCAAAAACGAGAGACTTTTGCATATCCGGTTAAAAGTTCCTTGTAGCGGCTTTAATAAACAGAGAACCATACGCTTTATGAATGTATGTTTTGCTCTTTAACCAAACGATGCCAGGCTTAATTGCCTATTTAACTTGTGGTAAAACACTCTTCATTCAAACTCGACAGACACAAAATAAAACTCACTAAAACCATCTCGGTTAGTCTTGTTAGTCCTTCAGTTAATTAGTCCACTGTTCCAATAATCACCAGCTCTGGTTTGGTCAAAATTAATTCTTTATTCACCGGCTAATATGCAAAAACATGTTGTTTGTGTGGTCTTTCAGCTGTCACTGCTGTTGTGAACACAACACAGGCCAGCTGTTTACAGTCAGTCCTTTTAAGTTTATCTCCACCTTTCGCGGTAAGCTCAGATGCCTCTTGCACCACGTCAAGTCTAAGTCAAGTCTCAAGTCAGGAATACCAAGTTAAAGTCAAGTTGAGTCTTTTATCAGTGTTAAGCGGGATTGACTTCTGCGTCAAACCAATGCCATACCTACGGCATTGCCTCTGCTTTCCCGGAAATGTACATTGCAGCAACGCAGACCTCATAGATGAGAAACAATAAATTGTAAAGAAAATAATTTGCTTATAACAGCAGCATGTTGTATTTTTGGGGAAAATGTGTCCAGATAAAGACAAATGTTTTGTCTGTGAATCCTGCAAGTTGTAGTGAAGCTAATTTGTGTTTGAAATTGTCCCTACTAAGCCATATTTAATGTGTTTTGAATCAACTCAACTTTACAGCACTTCACAGAGACCCCACTGCCAGCTAGTATTTTGGAGGTGTAACTGCAGAGTGACACAGACACACAATGGCGTAGAGGTGCGTAGGCTATGGCGTATGCTCTACATGGAGCTGTCGCACAAGTATCAATCCACCTTTAAGGCTCATTTATACTTCCTTTACGTAAGAAAATAGATGCGTGTGTTTAAAGTGTTGTGAACATTACTGTCCTCCTACTTCCATGTGTCCTTTATGATGGCAGATACAGCTAATAGATGGCACTAGAGGGCAGAGTTAAAAGTTTCACACAACAGCAAACAAGGTGATGGTGGCGGTGGTCAGAATCAGTCATTATATTGTTTCCTTTAAACGGAGGCAGCGTTGTAGACAATGGTCGTCTCGACAGCCAATTAATACATCCCGACATCTGGACCAAGAATTCTTTTCACTATATTACCAATTTGTTCTGTTCCACCACTCTTTAAGTTTCTTCATTATCTCCTAAGGTTTTATATCGCTTGAACTACACTACACTGTCTACATGATCTCTGGTGGTGCTGCTCCATTTTCTATGTATTTGTAAGCTTTCAGAAAACATGCACAAATACGGACAAATTGTCTTTGTCTCCACATCTAACATTGAGCATAAATGAGCCCTTAATCAAGCAAGTCTCAAGTCCTTAAATTTGCTACTCGAGTCAGACTTAAGTTATCATGTGACTCAAGTCCCCAACTTCTGGTGTTAGCACACTGAACGTTGGCAGAAACAAACTCCATCCAGCAGTAATCAGCTGCCGCTGTCATCAGAAACAGATGTTGCTTTATTTGATGCTTAAGAGACTTAAGATGAAGCCTTAGTTTCATATCCAGCTCAAACCTAACAGGACAACTACAATGATGGGACTTTTGTGAACCTTGCTGTTATCGGCCAAGAAATACATCTAACAGCTACAGTGCTGATCTGTTTTAAGCTACTCTGTGTTCCAGTAGCATTTCATCCAGGTCATCTGGCAAGTTTTTAGGTTGATTTGGCATTCATTTAATTCTCCATCTCAGTTATGGTCTTACCTTTAAAGGGGCCTCCTTTAAAATCCAGTGCCACTTTCCCTTCTTGTGTCAAATAGCCGAACCACTCGCCACACTCACCATCAGGAAACTGTACAGAATCAGACACAAATACAGTATATCAGGCCTACACTGCACTGAAACATACAAATATACAGTATGTATTTTGTATATTCAAAAAGACATGCATTTAAGTTGAATGTTACGCAATTTACATTACATTACATTTATTGAGCTGACAGTTTTATCCAAAGCAACTTACAATAAGCCCTGTGTTCAAGTACAGAGCAGTAGTAAGGACCTAGTTAGCCTAGCTTGGCATAAAGACTGGAAACGGGGGGCAACTACTAGCCTGGCTATGTCCACTGACACCTCATAGGCTCTCTGATTAACATGTTCTTTCTTATTTGTTTAACCAGGGCGGTGGGTAGGTATGTGCAGGAACTATTTCACCCTTGCAGCTCTTATGTGCAGGCTCCAGCTATAGCATGAGCACAGGTTATTAGTTTCTGTTCAAACACGATAGTACCAAACCTGACATCCTCATTTAGGCCTTTTGCACTGCAGGAACGCAATGACCCGTAATTTAAGGTGTAGCCACAGGGTCTTGTATTCCGCTGTACTTTTAGTATAAACCTATATTTTGGCCCTGCTCAGGGGTTTAATAATTCCAAGTTGAGGTCCTCTTGGCAGGGAAGAAAAGTAACAGCTATTTAATAACACTTTAATCAGCCATAAATCAGGCAGAGCTTGTGTTTAGATAAGTAATGCAAGGAAGTTTATGTTAGTTTTAATGGCATATACTAGGGCTGGGCGGTATTCGCGGTGATGGTAACTTACCGCAGTAAACATAAGCCACAGTACTGCTTTTGTGGTTACCTTCATACCGCAGTACTCCAGCTACTGCGGCAGAACGGGGCCTGCCCCAAACCCAGGCCTGCGGGAGAAGGGGGCCTGGGAGCCACCCGCCCTCCCTCTTCCCTTTAAGTTTATACATACTATATAACGTTTTATACACAATAATAGATGGATTAGCAAACTTTTACTTCTGACGATAAATAGTTTCCATCCTAGACTTGTACGGCTTTTTAAATTATTTTATTTAAGGTGTAAAAAAAAAAAGAGAGAAGACAATACCGCAATATCATACTGTCACCGCATCCCCCAAATATAATACTGTGATATTGATTTTAGGCCATACCACCCAGCCCTAGCATATACAGTATGAAACATGTTTTTACCATTTCACCAAGCTATATCCAACATCCTCTGGTTTGTGAAACACACTACAAATGCACAACAGGAGTGAGAACAAAGACCTTATGAGTTGTTAAAAGTTTAGGTTACGGGAAGCTGCAAGTTAGTCATTAAGTTTACAGTTTGAAAAAGAGTGAACTGCGATGATAACACTCAGTGATGTTGTACACATTCACTGCACCTGGATGTTACTCATCAAGACAGTGGCAACTATTCGACAATATTTCGAATAATCCACCCCCCCACCCCCACCCCCGGAGACACGCACACAGAGATCCATTCATCTTTAAAGGCCCGAACATACTCGGGCCAAACGTACGCGGAACGGACTCTGCGGAGGTCCGCGCGGACTCAAAGCGACGTCCACAAGCCCTGTGCGCGCAAAGCTCCGGTGAGCTACGCGCACCGGTGACTGCTTGGCATGTATTTTTCACATCACAGGGATTTTTCACGGACATTTTTAGAGGAAAATACAACGCGGAAACGCACTCGACTATGAAAGCCCGAATGACTGCGGACATTCCTCGCGAAGTAGTAGTCTCTGCATGTTTCTCCTGTTTGTAGAAGAGCATCAAACTAGCTGGTAGCCCATCTCACACCGCTGTAGCAATCCTATACTGCGGTTAGGAGCTGAATTGCATGTCAAATAAAGGGGGGAAATAAGATGGCGAATAGTAAAAGTCGCATTAAAAAATCGATTTTTCAAAAATAAAACGACTATTCAAAAATTGTGACCCATCCCTAGTTTTTATGCTAAGCTTGGCTAACCATGTCCTCACTGCAGCTCTGTAATTACAGTAACACACATAGACAGTGTTGAGATAACCAAGCCCCTAGGAACAGCACTGGGATTTGAGGCCCATTCCCCATGGTGGCTTAACCATGGAATTACACCATTCAGGTCCATCGTGTGATGCCATCGGGCTCAAAAAGACTTTTCCCCACAGAATTTGGAAAGACACATCAGTGGGGGGATTTCTTTGTGTGTCACAACCCCTGTGAAATGACTCATTTCACTATCAGAATTTGATCCATTCAGTCAGTTGCCATTTCCAAAGTCTAGAAGAGTCGCATGATTACATTATTTTATCCCCATTAAAGTTAGCAGAGAGCTAAAGCAAAAGTTAGCTGCTTAGCAGGCAAGAGTCTTTAGTGTGCTTGCTCAGTCAGCAAGTGTTAATGTCATTGACGAAAACTATGATGAAAAGTTTTCGTTAACAACCTTTTATCCTTGACCAAAATGAGACGACAAGCTAAAAATAGATCTAAATAATAAAAACTCAGACTAAGTATGTTTCATTTTCATTGACGAGACGGGTCAAAATGTTAGTGGTGGACTATCTAATTTCTAAACACGATAAAGGCCGTGCCTGTAATTACCTTCAAATGCCGCATGAGCGACAGGCTGGTAACCTCCAGCCACCAAATACACTCACACTGAAGCAGCGTCACACTGAAGCAGCGTCTTCTTCTATCTTCTGTTTTTGGACTGTATATAGTATTTAAATTATTCCATTGTTTTTATTTACATTTTAGACAGTGTCCCAACTTTTTTGGAATTGGGGTTGTAGTTTTATTTGAGCGAGTTACAACCTACCGCAGTGCTGCCTTGATTCTCCTATTGAGCCTTATTTTGTGCTGATATGTGGGCTTTTGGAAGGTTTAACATTTTATCATTAATTGGCAATTCCATGACGATGCAGCCGTTGTTATGGTGTAATGCAAAAGTAATGTAACAAGTAATGTAAAAAATAAAAATTCTACAGGGAGTAAATAAAAATTCAAATGCACTACTTGTTTTTTTTTAAAGTAACCTAATGTGTAATGGAGCTGATCTCTCACTCTTGAAAAGAAAGAGAAATGTGCATTTCTCAGTATGTTTAAGTTTCCATTTAAAGAAGTGATAAAAAATGTACAGTTGTCCTTTTGTGCCCTGTTGACACTGCAGTGTAAACTCACATGGGCAAAGGTGTATTCATAAACTTCGAAAAATCTCTCCAGCAGCTCTGACTTCTTGGTTTGACTGTAGGCCATCAGGAAGGCAATAAGAGCCTCACAGTGGGGCCACCACATCTTCATACTCCACTCCAGCTGTCAAATACACAAGCAGGATCAGACTACCTGATCTGATGCATTTAAAATTTGATGATCAGTCAAAGGAAAACAATCTGTAGTTACACTATCTAGTACAAGGAAAATGCAGCAGCATCCATGATCTAAGGGAAAACACCATCATGTGTATCAATAGTTGGTTCACCTGTGTGGGGCAGTGACCATCCACATCCAGGAAAGAGAAGAGGCCGCCGTGCTCTTTGTCCCAGCCATTCTGATAAGGGAGTTCCACAAACTTGTTAATGGCAGTCCTCTGGAGCTCCTCGTCCCCCTGCTCTGCACTGAACTGAAGTAGGAACCAGCCTGCTTCCAGGGCATGGCCTGAGCCAGCAGGGGTTAGCATGTGGGGAGGACCAATGAAAAATGTAAAATGTTGAAGTAGGCAACAAAGAATAGGAAAATAGTTCAAGTCAAGCTCTCCCATGCAGTCTCTGTGTTTGCTATCGTCTCGCTGATTGGCCAGCAGGCAGCGCAGTGTTTACCTGGGTTCTGCACTCGGCCATGGCAACCCGGCAGCTCTGCTCCCTCCAGTGACACACTCTCTAGAATAGCTGTGCCATCTCTCTGTACCAAGAAACAAGACAAAACTAAAATAACCACCCTGTGGTTGTATGCTTCCACACACCACTCAAGTTTCTCTTACAGTTTACATCCATGTCTGTGAAAACATGGATGTATCACACACATCTTCCCCCCACAGCACAGAAGATCTATACAATCAGCACAGTATCGTCATTCAGTTTCATCATTTTTTCATTTGAAAAGAGCAATATCTCTTTCCAGAAATAATGACCTGGGGCCTCATTCATAAAACTGTGTGCAAGAAAGTTGACTAAAGGCGACGTACAAACAAAGCACAGAAAGTGCTTACGCACAAAAATATCCTGATTTATAATACTGTGCACACGCATGTCCCACACCTGTTTCCCTTTATGAATCACAATCAACTCGACTTTCGGCGCAGGTGAAGGAGCGTCTTGCCCCACCCATAAGTGCCTATAAACGGCCAGTGAAATGCTCTGAATTAATATTCATTAACAAGAAACAACACAAAGAGAGCACGTCAAATGTAATATTATTATTATTATTCTGTGCGGAGTTTGCATGTTCTCCCCGTGTCAGCGTGGGTTCTCTCCGGGCACTCCAGCTTCCTCCCACAGTCCAAAGACATGCAGATTGGGGACTAGGTTAATTGGTGACTCTAAATTGTCCGTAGGTGTGAATGTGAGCGTGAATGGTTGTTTGTCTCTATGTGCCAGCCCTGCGATAGTCTGGCGACCTGTCCAGGGTGTACCCTGCCTCTCGCCTGATGTCAGCTGGGATAGGCTCCAGCCCCCCACGACCCTCAAGAGGATGAAGCGGTTAGAAGATGAATGAATGAATTATTATTACTATTATTATTATTATTATTTTCTTGACTCAAATTATTTCTTAAAATATGTCTTGTTTTCATAAGCGATGCATCACATCCAGACACTGCCGCGCAGCAGCATTTTGCTCAAATGCCCGGGATAGAGGTCTGGGTCGGGGCATCAAGCGGTAGTGGCATGTTTTCAGCTGCGTCACATTGTGCAGCACAGCACCGGCACAGCTTGGTTCCTGCAGGTGCTCCTTTGTAACGCCAAGCCCAAAGCAGCGCATAGATCCAGTAGCACCGCATGCGGTTGTCAGAACTGGCTCATAAGCCACTCATCATCTTTGGCCAGTAGGTCCTGCTGGTCCCTGAAGATCCACTCCCTCTGGAGTCTCCCATCATCCACATCCTCTAACAGTGGCAAATAAGCCATTGTGCGTCTTTGCACACTGTGACAGCTGCTTTTCATAGCCCCCAATCAACTGATTGATTGCATGTGAAAAGGAATTCCCTGATTTGTTTATGGTTTTGTTTTAAGTGCACTCTTCATATATAAAACGTGAGAGGTCATATCTGTCTTTATATCAAATTCACAACATTTCTTCCTTTTCATCTTTCTGCCACAGGGGTCGCAGTTTCTCATGTCTACAGTTATTGTGCGTACGCATGGGTCAGAGCTTCCATGGAAGTCTGTACATTTTCCCGTCAAGTTTAAATTTTTTTCTATAAATCCCAAAGTTTGGGTAGAAAGTACCGTATGCTGCCTTCTTTGCGTCCGCCACGTTTATAAATGAGGCCCCAGGTTATTCAAGATAATCCACAGACCTTATTGTCAGCAGTTTTTTGTAGGAACTATTTTCTTTCGACTGAAAGATTCCCACCAACAGTATCACTGCACAGAAGGAAGTGTGTATCTTCTCATGCACGAGAGGCTCATAACAGCATGAGATATAAACATTAATGGCGTGTTTCTCGGTTGAGCTGTAACATTAGCTGGCTCAGTGGTGCTAGGTGAGCTAGCAACAGATCCACCTGCAGAGCGGGAGAGCCACCGTTTTAGATTTGTGCATGCATTTGTTTCAGAGCCACTGTTTCAAACTTGTGTGCGCATGTGCAAGCTCAAGACTGCGGGGCATCATGTCACCGGCTTCCATTGAAAATGTCTTGTAGCCTGTTGCTATGTCTCTCGTAGTGTGAACACAGCATTAGCGGTTAGCTCACTATCTAGAGTAGCTCACTGCAAGTAGTCACTACGTCACCAAGTCTAGAACCACCTGATTTGCAGGGATGAACAAATGAACTGTGCTGTGCTGAACTTTGCAGCATTTTATACTCAAAAGGTATATTGATATATACACTTCAAATTAACTATGTTAAATTTCATCACTTTATGAAGTCATTTCAACCACAAAGCATCAGTCATATTCTGTGTGTCCATACCTGGATGTGTTGGAGAATCTCATGTACACACCAGCTAGCCAGCTCTTTGTACTTCTGAACAACCTCCTGACCCCGGCCTTCAGTTAGCTGTCGCACCAGACACAACAGCATCATGGGAACTGCCATGCTGTTGGTGGGAACATCTCCTGGAAGCTGGGGCCGACCCAGGCCTGACGAATCCACCCGAACCCAGTGGATCAACTGCTCCATCATCTGTTCAGCCTCCAGCTAGCAACACAACAGAGCAGAATGCAGCCTATCAGAGTGATGGTGTGATAATGCTGTTAGGATGGCAGGAGAGGCTTAAGCTCGTTCAGGCATGTTTAACAAGAAATGGAACCTTTCATATAGACCCTTTTACTGTTAGTAAACAGTATGATGTTTTTTGGTGGGCAGGGCTTAGCTGCAGGCAAAACAATTCTCCACAGACATTAGCTAACGCTAGCTAGCAAGTTCTGTTGGCTTGTTTTAGACAATGGAAGAAGATGATGCAAGTGATGCATTCAAAAATATCCATTCCGAGTGCCGGAGTTCACTCTGGCACAAACTGGACCGTTCATAAATTCGGAGTGCTGTCTGAATGTACCATTGAATTATTCAGAGCGCGGCACTCTTGGAGTGGCAGGGCGCAATCTGGGCACTCTGTCTGGGAAGATCACACATCAGAGCGCCGAGCGGAGTGAATGTGTGATTAACCTGACCATTTGTTAATTCATATAGAAATAAAACGCTCCGCTAGTTCGACCAGCAGGGCTCTCATTTTAGTGTAGTAGAGCCACAGACTGAATTTATGAACGCACCATGTCAGGTCCCTCACTCTCTAGGACCACGAGTGTTACTTGAAAAAGTAAACACTGACCAACGGGACCGACCCGTACTCTCACTCAATGGATGGATGATTTGACAGGAATGCTGAAGGTGGGATGGCCGTCTTTGTGGTTGATTACTTTGCCAATCTTACAAAGGAGGTCGATACTTGAATGGTTTCCTCCAGTTTGTTTTGCTTTCAAAGCTAATGTTAGCTAATGCGCTAAAAAGTTAGCATTACAGAGAAATCCAATATTACTCTTAACACCTCCCCAATTTCCGATTATTTGGACATGATAACCCTTGATACACATAATGTTACTCATCCCTGCAACAGTAAATACTTTTCCTCTAAGCTGATATGAGGTGTGCGCTATACATTTTTGATTATTTCCTCCATCCAGTCCTTTGGTCTTATTACATTTAACCACGCAGTAGTTGTCTTCGTTTTTGTTGACAGGCAGTGGCGGCTGGTATGTGATCAAATTCAATTATTGAGCCATGACTCCTTTTATTCTGGGTCCCAATAACACAACAAGACAACATTTTAAGACTCCTAGCCTACAGCCCTGTGGTGGCAAGTTGTATTTTGCCTCTAGCTAATAAAATGATTCCATTGTGATGTCGGCACTAAAAGGGTCTAAAAGCTTCATGTAAGCTGAACCACTGATGAATGATGTGTCTACATAACACATGTAGTTAGATAGCAATGAACACATCAGATTTTTTTCCCTCTGGCAGAATGATAATGGTTGCTTCCAGACCTTTCTCTAGTGCTGACATGTAATTTACAGCCTGGTACAAAAAACAGTTTTAGTCTCTATAGCTAATTTCAACATTCGTGTCAACTGTACGGGGGCGAATTTTTTACATGACACACCCATTTACATTTTATCAAGTCTTAAAGTTAAGCATAATTAAGGGTGGGCCGCTTGAGTGACAGGCCAATAGTGTCCTGGGTTTCTCAGTCAGACCACTCCTCACTCCTCCACAGTGCCAACGCCTCACCCAAATATGGTCACTTCTGGCTCAAAAAACCCCAAAATGGCGACAGCTGAAATGCCAAACGTGAGGCTTGAAACGAGAGTCCACAAACCAGTGGGTGATGAAACAGTAGCTTTGTCCATTATCTTAACAGTCTATGCTGCCAACACATTCAATTGACCATATAAACATCTCTGAGGATCAGGAATATTCATACCATTTCATAGCACTCTGGTCAGCAGTCAGAATATCATCCTCTGCAGAGTTTGACAGACTGACCAACACTGTATTCTTGAGGCCCTAAAACTAGCAGCATACAATCTGGCAATAATATGTATAATATATAATCTAGTTATTGTTGTACAACCTATTATTGTTTGTACCTGCATTTCCTTGTCACCAACGACCCTGCTCAGTTCATCCATGGCCATGATGTAGAAACACTCACTGAATATAGTCCTCTGGATTTTGACTGCTTTACCATCTCTTGTTAGGCAGAAGGCACACTTCCACTGGCCACTGCTGCCGCTAGAGACACGGGCAAACTTTCTGAGGAATGCTCCTCCTAAGATGCAAACAGAATAACACAACATTACCATAAGATTAGACACATCTATATGAGCAATGAGTATAATACCCTTATCAGACATGAAAATTGCTGGCTTTATCTACCTGTTTAAATGGTGTCATTTAGACAAAGGAAGAACAGTGTTTTGTGTTCTTACACAAACTCCAGTGATTGATTTAAAAAACCCATCACTGACCACAGACTGGGCTTATAAAACCCACAACCAACTGCTGGGGTTTTTAAGTGCTACATAGTTGAAATTTTCTTCAGTACCGTATATTGTTGCCAAACTCTAATAGTCCAGTCAATCTAACTAGTAAGAAAGGGCCCAACATATCACATATTAAAAGTATACTTTAATGGATTTAGTGCAATTTTTTTTTTCCAAGTCAAAAGCAACATGGTCTGGGTAAAGTGGGACACCTAAAATTTTGGGGGTCAATCTTTCCAATAAAACACATTCTGAGACAGTATTTTAATGTCGAATACCTGTATTTGGGGTTCTACTGCCCCAGCACCCAATTTTTGGTCCAAAATTACCTCTTACATTCTGTGCCTCAGGGCTCCCTTCTAAACTGGGTCTAAGCTTTTCCATTATATCACTGTAAATACAACTAGAATTAATGATAATAATGAAAATATTGAAATATTGAAAATATTAACAACACACAATTAAAGGTTTCACATGATTGTTTTAAACATGATGGCTGAGTCACAAACTTTATAATTTTATGGCTTAAACAGTACACCAAAACTGAAGACTTATGAGGAGAGAAATATGCAATGCAGATACAAATTATTGATTCGTATTTTATCAATGCTGCCTAGTTTGACAGTCTAACCACAGTTTGAGCAGCGACTGACATGACTGACAGCTGCATTAGAAACTCTTTGGCTCTGACTGTTTGTTTGAATTGAAGAAACGGCAGCAAGGTATCCAAGCAGGCGTAGTCGGTTGTAAGCGGACATCGTCTTGCCCCTCATTTTCATACAAAGAGCGCTGTTTATTTTGCGGGGTGCATAACAGATATGCAGGCAACAGTTCAAACTGCAGATGAGTTAGCTGAAGCCTTCAAGTACGAACTCTGTGGGTATCCATCTGCCCTTTTGGAAACAAAAACACTGCTTCTCCCAGCAAACAAACTCCAAATTGCAAAAGCAATTGGGAACGCTGTGCCACATGATGATGCACCAGAAAGAGACATCCTATACGTCTTTGATCACCGGGCCCTACTCCACTGAATACCCTGGGAGATAGGGAAGACAGTGGAAACTTACATTGGTTACATTCTTAAACATTATGGGCAGTCAGTGGTGATTGTGTTTGATGGGTACAGCGGCCAGCCATCTACTAAGGATGGTGCCCATAAAAGAAGGAATAGGAAGACTAGATCAAAGGTTTCGTTCACGTCAACCGTGATGCTGAGGTTGGAAAAGCAAGAATTTCTGTCAAACAATGAAAACAAACAATGTTTCATAAACCGGTTGGGGGAGGGACTAAAATTTGCAGGGTTAGACGCTGAATGTTCAGGGAGACCCAGATGTGCTAATAGATCAAACAGCAGTGACAGCAGCATTGAAGCAAACAACCGCCCTTGTTGGAGATGACACTGACCTCCTCATTCTTCTGCTACACCTCTATCAGCAAGGCAAGGTGTACTTCATGTCTGAGCCTAAGATGTCATGTTTGGAGTTGGGAAAAGGGTCTCTCTGCGTCTGGTTCAACAAAGTGACTCATTCAGAGAACAGGCCAGCATTTTCAAAAACAATCTGCTACCAAGGATGAAATTGCTGCTGCAGGTGAAAGGGCAATGTTGCTTATCTACAAAGGCGGAGAAATGGATTCTCTCAGCGACCTCAGGCTGAAACGCTTCTATGCTAGGATGACTGATGGCAAAACAGCTATGCACCCTTGCAACTTGCCACCAACAACTCCCTCTGCCAAGTGTCATAGCTTCAGAGTGTATCATCAGATTCAGGAGTGGATGGGAGACTTGTTACCACCAGCGGAATGGGGCTAGAGGATCCAAGACTCATGCCTCATCCCTATCCATTCCAACCAAGACCCTGCTCTTCAGTCCTTGTTGGAGCTGGTGCAGTGTAGCTGCAAGTTAGGTTGCGGCACTATGCCTTTCAAATGCCACTGTCAAGGACAAGATTGCTCCCAAGCCTGCACAGAGTGCAGAGGTGTGTGTGTGCATATGTCAGCACATTTGGATGAGGACATAGAGTGACGATAATATGTAGGCCTACAGTCAGGGCATGTTTCAAGCTTAGCCTCATTTAAGGTTTTGTTTTGTGTGCTGAAATGCATCTTAAGCCCCTTTACACTGTCAGATTTTTAGCGAAAGTTGGGCCGTTTTGCCGGCAAGCTGCGAGCGTTTAGACACACAGAGTCGGATTGGCGAGTTGATCCGAGGTGCCAAATTTTCCGTCTCGTAGTGTATTATTGGCGGAACCTTTTTGGTTTTAAAAGAACGAGGTGCCCTTCCGCCACAGGAGGGGCTGTTGAAGACTTGTGGGAGGAGCTGTTGATGACGTGCAACCCACTGGTGGTGGATAAACAGGAAACAGCTGATAGCAGGAATGAGCAGCTAGTACTAGTAGCAAGAGGGAAACGTAAACCTGAAAGACACAAGAGCAAAGATGAGCAATTGGGGAGACAAAGAATTGTGCGCCCTCCTTGTCCTCGCAAATGAAGAGGCCATTAACCGTCAAATGATGGGGACGGTGAAGGACTGGCCAAATTATACGAGAATTGCCAAAGGACTGACCGCACCTTCCCTCGGAGCACATCACTGTTTACGTCACACGCTGAGCTACATGTTTTGTTACTTGCTCACGCCCCTCATTGCCCCAAAAAAGGCACATTCTGTATGAACAAAAGTAGGCAGGCGGCATTTTACTGCACTCCCTGATTTTGTTTTTATACTGCCAATGCTCAAAGAAGACTGATTGGGCTTTCCTGCAAATTTGCACAATTCCTATTTAAAAAGGGCTTTAGTTTTCATGGAAAACATTGCTAAGACATATTTGTATGTGGAGAAAATTCCGAGATAGTGAATGGTTTAATTGACTTGAAATTGAGAGATACAGATTCTATAAATTCTGAAAATGTCTGCCAGTAACATCACCTGAAAACGTACCATACCATAACTATACCATTATTTTCATGTTACAAGGCACACCAACTTGTATTGCTTTGTTAAGGCAGTTAAAGCTTGTTGGAAAGTTAAATGTTTACATGTAGATGATATTCAGTATATTATTTCATCTAAAAATATGTTTTAAATGCAGCTTTGTTTGCACAATTAATGTTTATGTTATTATCTTTTATGTTAAATAAAGTGTATTCTATAATTTACCGAATGAACCCCCTGGTTTCTTCAGGCTTCAGTAGTTATCAATATATTGTTTAAACTAGCACCATTATCACCAAATATTATGCTAATAATTTTTGCTATATTGTCCAGCCCTACTTAGGATTCAAAAAAGGTCATTTTGATGAAAGGTTACCCCCAAAGTGCACATATACATTCAGAACAGGTCATATCTGATAGTTGTATGTGAAAGAACATCCTTAAAAACCAATATATAGACATAAATTACATGTAAATGGCATGTTCAGAAGCAGAGATAAGCCCTTGTTAGTGTGATGCTGTGACACTAAGGCCCTAAATTTTGACCCCTGAATTTACCTTGTTCCACTAAGTATATTTTGGTATACTTTTAATATGTTATTTGGGTGTCTCTAAGGATCACATAAAACCTTCAGTGATTAGTATTGCAGTTTTTCCTTGGTCAGATCACAGATTGACTGGACTGCAAATAAAGTTCATGTTTTGACTTCATTTAAAAGTACCATTGTACTGTAAAACCCTTTAAAAGTCTCGTAAATAGTGTCACAAATAAACTGTGCTTGAGCTAAAAGCATGGCTGTTTTTCTTAGTTCCTTTAAAGATAATATTTTACAGATCCAAGATTTCGACACAACAGTGGTGACATGTTGTGCACTTTGTCGTGTCTTGATAATGATTAGCAGTAAGTACAGAGCAAACACTACCATGGCTGTCATTAATCACCTAAGTCTACAAAAGGACACTGCCCTGTACCATCTTTTGCAAAGATTAACCTGTGGATGAGTAAAACTCTGGGGTCACATTAAACAAATGTTAATGTCAACTACACATGAACACCTATGCTTTTAAGTTGAAAATATATTGGGGTCTGTAAATCTGAATAAACTGAGAGCAACTGATTTGTCTCTAATTTACAATCTGTGTTTGGCCAAACTTTAGATATTTCTTAAATACATATTTTTATTTACAAATGTTTCCATGGGATGGATTATGATGACTGGTAGTTTGTAAAAACAAACAAACAAACAAACAAACAAACAAAAATAACTAGTCCATACCCATTGAGTGCACAGTTGCCCACGTACAGTTTCACATGGTGTGTGTTTGGGACACGGGTCATAGGAAATTGCAGATAAAATAGTCAACTGAACCCACTAAAAAGAGCAATGTATTCAGACAGAGTTTTTATGAATTTGATAGTACGATTGCTTTATTGAAAGTACAGTAGTACATTGCCAATAGTGGAATAGTTATATGTTTTATTGACTTAAACGTGGGGCGCACTGGTAGGATGACTGGCTGACTGACAGAATGACACACTGACAGTTTCCGTGATTATGTACAGCATACCATGCCATGACTTAGTCATACCAAAAATCAGAAAAAAAAACCAAACATTTGGCCACGGGGGAGCCACAGCAATCAGTCGCATTTTAGTCATTTTTAAGCATTTTTCTGTTGTTATAGCGCCGCCCAGTTGCCAATTAGAGTTAAATTTCTCCAGTCACCTTGAGGCGTCCTGTTCTACATATCTACCAGGTTTAGTAAAAATCGATATGGCGGTTAGGCCTAGATAAGAAATTAGCTCTCTAGCGCCCCCATTTTGTTTGATCGGGTCAATAATGGAGGGGTCCCCTCAGATTATGTGTGGTCATATGCCTACAAAGTTGCGTGGTGATCAGTGAAACCCTTGAGATGTTATACACCTTTATGTGATGAGCCACGCCTTCCGCAATATTCATTGCCTTATAGAAGCTCAGTTTTAGTAAGTTTTCCAACTTTTGCCAAGAGGGACTTTAGATATTGGTCCCTAGATTATGTTCACAGAGTTTCATGCAGATCGGTCAAACTTCCTAGGAAGAGATCGATTTGAAGTGTTTTTCAAAAAATTCAAAATGGCGGAAAATCTATATAACCGGAAGTTATGGGTTCTTGAGGCAAACTTGTTCCTCATGAGGAGAGGCATTTCTGTGCAAAGTTTCATGTCTCTACGACATATGGGGCATGAGATATGCCCATTCAAAGATTGCAATTTCAATCGGTTGCTTTAGCGTTAAAAGCCTCCCGACAACGGGAGGCTTTTAACAGATGACGTCCTGATGTTAGCTTTGCTGCTGCTGTTAGCTGTCCCTGTCAGCTGCAGCCACTGATGCGTTCTAGACATCGTGATTTCCCAAAACTGAATAAATACCACACATAGCAACACAAAACTGCTTTGCTAGCTCAATCATGTTGTAACTAAGATATCCGCTGGAAAAGATATTTTTTCACGGACCGTTTAATGAGTTATTACCTATTACAGACACCGCTAACAGCTAACAGGGCTAACAGCCCAGCTAAACGTGCACACAGAAATAGTAATGTTTGTTCAGTCATTGTGTTTATAGACTTTACAAACATCGGATTAGTCTAAACGGGGATATAGTGATGTGAAAAATGTGATATAACTTATAGGCTATATATATATATATATATATATAGCTAAAAGCTCTGCTGGATTTCTGCCCAGAAGTATTTGTAAACAACAAGGCGATTCCCTCTATAGTCCGGCCGGAGGGATGAGTCATGGCCTTGTATAAGATTATGTTTGTTTCTTTTAGTTGATGAGAATGTGTCGCCGCAAACGCGACAAACATCCACTAACTTTGATGGCTTTTTCTGCGAGCGTGGCTGAGCCATTTTGTACCGCTACATGTGTTTCTAGTGGGACTGTGTTTATGAGCACAAGAGTTCAGCGAGCCATCGAAGGACCGCCCTGCAGATTTACTATTGGTTCTGCAACGTAGGGAGTTTTTTTAAACTCTGAAATTGTATCCGCCCATCTAAACACAAAATCAGGGAGAAAGTCATCAGTCTTTAGTTAAGCAAAGCGTCTAAAGACTGACTTGTGAGTCTAGTCATGTGCTAGTCTTATTCTGTGGTGCACTCAGTAAAATGCAATCTCCACAGACAGCTGTTCAATTGACTCAGATCTCCCAAAGTGCACATGTTGTGAACCTATGCACTATAACCAAAAGTCCAAAAGTGATGCAGCCTGAGAGAGATAAAAAAAACAAACCCTCTCTCAACACTTCAGTAGTGATAATAATAACAGGCCTAACTGGTTGAATCAAGCTTTACATTCACACACACCAGCTTTTGCTGCTTCAAGAATTTCAGGCTTGCGGAAGCGATCCATGGTTCGGTACAGGCGACAATACATCCACACCTGTGAAAGAAGCAAGCCAAAACATTCACATAACATCTAATGAACACATTTCATAAAGTGGATTACTTGTTTTACACTACCAGTAATACAAAGACCTACCTGTCTGCCCTGCAGCCAGACATACTTCAGCTCATCATAAACCTTCCCATTCCTCCCAATACAAGTGAAGAAGCCTCTGAAACACAAAGCAGACGTTCAAGCATTCTTCACAGGAATACAGACTGCATGCACAGTGCAAAGAAATGTACACAACTGCCAGGCATGGAAGCTGGAAGTATTATTTAAAAAAGCCATTACCTACAATATTTTCAATTCAAAAGCATTCAGGTGTAACTACAGTACCCGTGTACAGTGTCATGAGAGTATTTGAGCCAGAAGTCCACTGCATTGTCCAGTGCTTTCCGAATCTGCTCTCGACATTCCTCAAGCTTCGCCACAGACATTTTCCTTTCAAAAGGAATATGAAAATCAGTTTGTGATAGATGATAAGATGTACAACATTCCTTTGTTTACTTTCTCCTGAAAAAATACTTTTTGTCTTTTAATGTTGTTTTTTTTTTCTTTATTTACAGACAAGGTGTCACCACTCCAGTAAAAAAACTAGAATAACTGCCCCAAGGTTTTATGCCTCCATGCACCAGTTACATTTCTCTTACAGTTTACATCCATGTCTGTGAAAACAAAGCAAATGGCTGTCTGCATTGGCCATTCTGACTAATACACAGTAGCGGTTGCCAATAAAGCATTGAAGTTTTCTCAGGCTGATAGTACAAGGCAGGTCAATTTAATCAACGTTGTGATAGTCTGTAGTTGAGGAAAAACTTACTGGTAAATGGTAAGTTAACTGCACTTGTATATCACCTTTCTTGTCTTCCAACCACTCATAGCCCTTTTTACGTTTCATGTTACACACATATTCACACATTAGTGGCTGAGACTACCATACAAGGTGCCACCTGCTACTCAGTAACCATTCACGTGCTCGCACACACAGATGAACAGCCATCGGGAGCAATCTGGAGTTCATTATCTCTCCCAATACTTTGACATGTGAACTGGAGAAGCTGGGGATCGAACCGCATGCATGCCCCAATGGTGGAGTCACAGGTGATCAGAGATGGTCAAAAATGTACGAACAAATCTTTTTGAATGATTCTTTTAATTGTCCAATATATGCCAGGTCAGCCTGTTGACATCCGCTTGCTCATGAATCCCTCCTCCCACTCACAGCTACTGTAGGGTACCACTGTCACTGCCTGTGAGTGGACCAGATAAAAGACCAAGTGAACCATTCTCTCAAGCTAGGACATTTTCTGCTTGCCCAGAAAGTACGACAAATCGACCGTTTTTTTTTCCTGCGTGCTGCAGACACTGATACAATCCTGGGCTGTTGGTAGAGGAGTTAGAAGCCACCGATGCTGAGGAGGATGGTATTCCTGAGGAGTCAGCTGCATTAATGGTTGATCGAGTTAAACTGGTTGTTGTACTGGTTTGTAAGGTGACATGAATGCAGCACAAGGCTGTGCAGGTTACTGAGACATCTGTAGTGCTCTCCCTCAAAGAAGCTTACATGGTGGCATGCTGAAATGTATTAAAATGAATATAGGCTTTATTGATGTAAATTTAAACATTTAACAGTTAAACATGGCTGGTACTGCACTGAAGACAAGTTTCATGGAGCGAGCAGCACTGGCTGTTGAACATGCATGTACAGAGTGTCACAGAGAAACTGACATCGTATTTTGCAGGTTTGAAAGGTTTGATACATTTACATGAATCAACTCGAAGGAACCAGAACTGTAAAAAGAATCGGACTGCCCATCACTATGGGTGATCAACCTGCTTAGTGCTGCCTCAGTCAGTGACCTAATGAACGTTTCTGCATGACACCATGTTCATTCCCGGATAATACACAATAACACAAACAAACTAAAAGATTAAGGCACCAGGTACACCAGCAACTCTTGTGTGCTCTGTAATGTAAAATTACTGTTTCTGTCACAGGAGTCTGGTGGCTTTGAAGAGGCCATAGAGCAGCTTCAGTTTCCTGTCAGAAAAGGCTGTCTGATGGCAAGCTGAAATGGTAAAAAAAAAAAAATAATAAAAATAATGTCAATATAACATTAACTTAAACTTACCTTCATATTCTTAGGTGGTCTTTTTTATAAGGCCAAAAAAACATTTTGCTGCTGCTCAAAATGAAACAGTCAACAGACCCCTTTGACAAAAATAAGTAAATTTACTGTCCACAGCAGTACATTGCCAACTGCATCTGTTGTAGGTACTGCACTGACTATCAATTTATGTACGTGTTTATACATTACAAATGCAGTCTTATATTATACTGAACCTTAATGTGTTTTCACATGTTTGACTAAAGCTTTAATTATAATAGAATAGCACCATCTTCCAGCTCAAATCTTCCGAACAAACACTTTGCTCATTCTTCATGCTTACACACTGTCAGCAAAACTGCATGTGTTGGGGGAGAGAGGGGAGGACATCAGCACTATGACCTACATACCTAACCCTCACTTTTTGCCAAGGGCAGTGGGAGTTTCTATTTGAAAAACAGAAAAGAACACAGATGGACCCACCCTTTAACACTTTGCAGAACATGAATTATGACTTTTAGTAAAACTGGCATATTATTTACAACAAAGGTGCTCTGGTTAATGATAAATGCAAATGAATGAATTCACACAGCTCACTGTTTTCCTAAGCTGTTTTCTGGTAGAACAATGAGGTAACAAGTATCACACCAAAGATTTAAGTTGAAATTCTACCACAATTCTCTGAAACTGTATGCTGAAATTAAGGTTCAAGAAGTTAAGGTTGGACAGATATTCCCAGATTCAGACCTTGCAGGTCAGTAACTCATAAACGAAATATTGTTGAAGCACATATGACACTACGTTCTTACCTTGGTGAGGTAGACAACAAGCTACAACGTAAATTTCGTCAGAAGAAGCCATCTTTTGAGCTCGGCCAGTAACATTGATCTCTATGCACAACGAGTGCGCAGGGACCACCATCGTCTGATGCAACTCGTCCTATTTTGTTATAACTGTTGTATTCTCTTTTTATAGAAAAACTCAAACTGCAAAAATCAAGCACAATCTATATACCCGATACCAATCCGATAGCATTGCTGATTTAAGAAGCTACAAACCTTAACAAGACAAACACACTGAAGGCATTGGGTGTGACTACACTTTTCTTTCCTGAGACAAAATATAACAAGATTAAAACAAATTAATTCAATGAACCATTTATATGTTACAAAAGTAAACAGTTGTGCAACAGCAGCAGTAACTTCTGCATCAGCATTTAGATTCAAGTAAATTCGGATACAATCTTTTAGAAAGAAATACAAATGTTGCAGCTGAAACTGAATTGGGCAAACACAGAAACAGTAATCATACACACAGTAACCAAATATTAAAACAAATAGTAGTACACCAGAAAGGCAGAGAAGAGGAAATCTCCCTTCCTGTGTGTGCCAGTTGGTTTAGTGGTTTATTTCTGAGGTTCATCTATTAAAGATAGATTGTGTGATTTTTGCAGTTTGAGTTTTTCTATAAAAAGAGAATACAACAGTTATAACAAAATAGGACGAGTTGCATCAGACGATGGTGTTATTTCTTTTCTCTTACATCCTTTCCTGCATTCTGAGCTAAAAACTCATCTATCCCACTGTCCATTTTTGTATTTCTACTTTAACACAGCAGAGGACAGCATAGTCTTCTGATGTGCAGCTCCTCTTCTGTATGATTCAGTAGGCTGTTTGAGTCTATTGCACTGCCAGAGGGGGGTTTACACATGAACACAAGATTAATTGTGCAATACTCCATTGGGAAACCAAATAACTCCATATAGCAGACCCTTTCGTTCGCTCCATGTTGCTTGTGTTTGCCACTCTCTAATCAACTCTTGCTACATGTGGCACACAACTGTCGTTGACGTAGCTCGTGTTGCAAAGATTTAAAGGGGAAGGATCGGTCTTATGGATCAGCTGCTTTTACAGATACCCGATCCAGCTATAATGTTGATATTGCGGCCGATAACCGATCATAATATTGGATTGGTGCACCCCCTGGTGGGTGAAATGAAGGCAGTGGTGCCACACTAATAGTGAATTTATTGAATCATTTTACTAATAAAAAAAAATCAGAAAAATTATGAAATAGCATATTCCTCCAAATTGAGTTTTGTAGTATGATCAGCAGGAGACCATTAATGTGTGAAGTAATTGTGGGGATGCTACACTGCATAGTATTGACATTATTGAATAATTTTGTTTTATCTCTTTTCGGTGTTGCACTTTGTAGACGTCCCTGCGCACTCGTTCCGCAGGCTGTGCATAGAGATCAATGCTACAAGCCGAGCTCAAAAGACGGCTTCGTGAAATTTACGTTGTCGCTTGTTGTCTACCTCACCAAGGTAAGACAGTAGTATTGTATGTACTGCCACAACATCTCGTTTATGAGTTACTGACCTGCGAAGTTCGAATCTATGAATATCTGTCCAACTTTACCAATCTGGTTCAGAAATAGTAATCAGCTGGGTTAAGAATGAAAATTGGCTCCTGTTTTTGTTTTGTTTTGTAGCTTTGCCTACAAGACTTATTAGTGTATTATCTGTGTACCCAGATTATGGCTATAAGAAACATCCTCATCATAACCTCAGCCGATTGTCTAAAACACAGGCTGCTATATATGATTCCTACTGGTGTACTTGTAAGCATGGTGCTCATTCAGCCATCTGAGTGAATGAATGAGCTGAAGTAAAGACAATTCCTCCTATAGTGCCACACCAAGCAGAAAGAAATGAACAAGACAGAGTTCTAAGTAGGACCTTTTTTGTACCTCATTATTGAGCCATTCTAAAAGTAAGATTTATTTTCCTAAACTTGCATGTTGTGTTTTTTTTTTGTTTGTTTGTTTTTTTACATTATGCGCATAAGATTAAAATAAAATCACCTTTTATCTTTTAACTTTTATCTTGGGTGCACAAGTTGTTACGTACCATTACAAAAAAAATCACTTTGTATCTCTTCACTTTTATCTTGTGCACACACATTGATAATAACTTGTACGCACAGGATTTAAAAAACACGTTTTATCTTTTATCTTGTGTGCACAATTTTTGTTTTTTCAAAAATCACCCTTTATCTTTTAACTTATTGTGGGTGCACAAGTTAATATTGAGTTTCAGGACTTCAGGGGCTCCGTATATTTTAAAAATTGACTTGGCTTGACTTCATAAAAATCCAGTCATTCTGATATATGGGCTTATCACACCAGTGAGCAGAGCAGATGGTTGTGGGGAGAGGTCTGCCTATACGGCTTTCTGCCAGAACGGCATTTCTTGGCGAAGGTTAGGCGAAAACATTGTGGTTTGGGTTCATCGACCAATCAGAGCAGACTGGGGGTCTTAAAGAGACAGCAGGCAACACACAGACAAGACTTGGGGTGAATAGATGTGCTGCACCAATGGAAACAGAAGCTTCCCCTGCACATCACATCATGTAAGCATGTAGAGCCGCGAATCAAAAGCATAAATCTGAGAATTAGCATCACGTCACCTTTAATTTTGAATAGACGCACGAAACGCGCACTTGTCATCTAATTTTTCCCAACTTGGTATCTTCCCCCATCAAAAGTCAACAGCAAGCTAGCGATATTTTCTAACTAAAATCCGAGTCGGACCAAGACTTGTTTTCCCCTGGTGTCGCTTCAAAGCTTGACAGACAATCCATCTGCTGTCAGTTCGCTGCAGCAGTCTGTACTGTCTCTACTGTTAGTGTTCGGTTTATCAGCTGTGAGAAGAACCTGCAGGTAAAACTGGACTTATTAGACTTACCTTGTACTCCAAGTAAGGCAGAAACTGTAGAGACTATCCTGCAGCCGCTCTCCCCTGTTGTCATATGACCAGAGGCAACAGTGGCTCTGGAAAGGAAGTGGAAAGCGGATCTCAGCGCGGTTTGAACCGGAGTGCTCCTACTCTAGTAAATGTACCCTCACTCTGCGATCGAAAGACTGGAATCTGCTCCTGTGGCATAAAATCTAGATTACTTTATGGTTTTTAAGGTGCTGTCGGACAGAGGTCAGAGACCGGGGGAACATTGTGCAGTTATGTTGGAAACAAGAGAGAGCATTAAACACTATTCTTTTTAATTATCCCTGAAAAAAAAAAAAAAAAAAACAGAGAGAAAAGATTTTACAGCATACACACACTGTGTCCACATCCTGACACAGAGGAGGTAATCAAACTGAAGATTTTTAAAAGAGGAGAAAAACTTTATACTTAAATTTTTGGTGTGGGAGCATAATAATAAGCATTACGAATGAATGAATTAAACAACTGTGTTCTTTAAACGCACATCACCACCACATGATCTCAAGAAAGTACCAGCCTATGATGTGACTGGGTATATATATATATATATATATATATATATATATATGTATATATATATATATATATACAGTACAGGCCAAAAGTTTGGACACACCTTCTCATTCAATGCGTTTTCTTTATTTTCATGACTATTTACATTGTAGATTCTCACTGAAGGCATCAAAACTATGAATGAACACATGTGGAGTTATGTACTTAACAAAAAGGTGAAATAACTGAAAACATGTTTTATATTCTAGTTTCTTCAAAATAGCCACCCTTTGCTCTGATTACTGCTTTGCACACTCTTGGCATTCTCTCCATGAGCTTCAAGAGGTAGTCACCTGAAATGGTTTCCACTTCACAGGTGTGCCTTATCAGGTTAATTAGTGGAATTTCTTGCTTTATCAATGGGGTTGGGACCATCAGTTGTGTTGTGCAGAAGTCAGGTTAATACACAGCCAACAGCCCTATTGGACAACTGTTAAAATTCATATTATGGCAAGAACCAATCAGCTAACTAAAGAAAAACCAGTGGCCATCATTACTTTAAGAAATGAAGGTCAGTCAGTCCGGAAAATTGCAAAAACTTTAAATGTGTCCCCAAGTGGAGTCGCAAAAACCATCAAGTGCTACAACGAAACTGGCACACATGAGGACCGACCCAGGAAAGGAAGACCAAGAGTCACCTCTGCTTCTGAGGATAAGTTCATCTGAGTCACCAGCCTCAGAAATCGCAAGTTAACAGCAGCTCAGATCAGAGAGCAGATGAATGCCACACAGAGTTCTAGCAGCAGACCCATCTCTAGAACAACTGTTAAGAGGAGACTGCGCGAATCAGGCCTTCATGGTCAAATAGCTGCTAGGAAACCACTGCTAAGGAGAGGCAACAAGCAGAAGAGATTTGTTTGGGCCAAGAAACACAAGGAATGGACATTAGACCAGTGGAAATCTGTGCTTTGGTCTGATGAGTCCAAATTTGAGATCTTTGGTTTGGGGTGAGCTGGACCGCAGAGTGAAGGCAAAGGGGCCAACAAGTGCTAAACACCTCTGGGAACTCCTTCAAGACTGTTGGAAAACCATTTCAGGTGACTACCTCTTGAAGCTCATGGAGAGAATGCCAAGAGTGTGCAAAGCAGTAATCAGAGCAAAGGGTGGCTATTTTGAAGAAACTAGAATATAAAACATGTTTTCAGTTATTTCACCTTTTTTTGTTAAGTACATAACTCCACATGTGTTCATTCATAGTTTTGATGCCTTCAGTGAGAATCTACAATGTAAATAGTCATGAAAATAAAGAAAATGCATTGAATGAGAAGGTGTGTCCAAACTTTTGGCCTGTACTGTATGTATATATGTGTGTGTGTATATATATATATATATATATTTATTTATAGCCTATGTATTTAGATTCAAGGCTATTTTAAAACATCTGGGGCTAAAGCCTTGGAAGGCCAGGCTACACAACACCAAGTAATTTCAACAGTTTTTGGACAGCGTGTACTAAACAAAGTGGAACAAATACGTTGTTACTGATTATTTTGTGTGAGGTGTCCTGTTGATGTATGTGTTTGGGAGGAAACATTGTGAATGATGGAGAGAGAATAGATGCGTTCCTACTGTGTTGTTGACACACCAGCAGATGGCAGCATGGACTAGTCCACTGTGCCAGAATGCCAAGCCTGCTTGTCGTTTGTTCACATAACACACCAGGATTATGTAAACTTTTTTTTTAATGCTTCTAAAGGGAGACTTATTTCAGACAGTTTGCATTACAAACATGTACAGGGAGGAGAAGTGTGTGTGTCTATAGTGTGAAATTCTTCTCATCCATAATAATCTGGGTGAAGATGATGTATCTGTTCCCACAGTAAAAGTTAAAGGGGGATACATATTATTTCAAATAGCATATTCGGTCTGTCAAAAACTGTGTTATTGTTATGAATTATTATTGTTAATTACCCTTTAAGGGGGGTGGATTCAGAACCACTTACAAAACCCAAAGGTATATTACAGTGAGCATTTTGAGGTTCAAAAGGACTTTAAAAATCGCTGATGGTGAAAAGACATTCAGAATTGGTTTAAAAGTTTATGTTTTTTCACTGAGCTTTTGAAGACATTGATTGAACAATTACATGTAGACCATATTTCATTGGGATTTGCACTACTGACTTTCAACTGAGAAATTTGGATGTGATTTCTTATTTAGGCTCCAATATGATGATAGACTATTATTTCCATACTGCAGAGGATGAAAAATCTCACTATTGCAAATCCTGGTGAAATATGTCTAAATGTGAATATTCTAATACTGACAATATATACCACCTAGCATGACTTTAGTTTTCATATAGATTTTGAATGTAAAATTGCTGCACTGAACATGACTGTACGCACACAGAGCAATGGAGACATCACGGTACGACCACACACAGTCCGCTTCTCCAGTCACCTTACGAAACATCTTCACCACCTGCACATTTCGACTGTGTAAATTAGCAAAGTCTGGAAATAAAGCCAGTGACAGCTCTCACACAATTATTACAGTCCACATTCTCACGGTGAGTCCTAATCATATAGCAGACCAAGTTCACCAAAACAAGATTTAATAAATAAATAAACAGTGTTCACCTATCAAACTTCCATTTTCAAATGATATTCCATGATCAAGCACAGACTGCAATGATTTTTGACACAATAAGCAACACACTGATTGGTTTCAATGTTGACTCAACAACAAGATGTATTAAATAAACTTTCCTTTGTGATGTAAGTCAGGGATTTAGATGTTATTTGTCTGATTTGAAGGTTTATTCTGTCAACAGAATACATGTGTTACTGATGGAGATGTCTAGGAGTCAAACTAAATACATTCATCATAAACTATACACAGTCTGTTGTATATTAGCATTGAACTGTTTTAATTACTGAAGGTTTTAGCAATACAAAGACCTGCAGTAAGTGCAATGTGAGGATTCTTAAAATAACATCTGTACAGATGTGAAGCCCTGACTATATGTGACTGATCTTTAATGAAAGCTGTTGTCTTGTATTTCTTTCCTCTGAAAACATTAACCTAACAGTCAGACACAATTTATGTAGCCTGTGTAGTTGAGGGGACAGGTCTGCTCTGCAGCAGCAAACTGATATGATGCTGATTTACATGAGAATTCATGTAAATTTTAGGTTGAACCATGAACATAAATTACAGATCACCTGTAAAGAATATTGTTAGCTTATTCTGAGTGTTTCTATGGCTGCATCCCAAGTCCCTTAAATTTACTGCTAACCACCTAACCTAGCCACCTTATCTGACTGTTTAGTCCCTCCCACTTAGGAAAACATTTAAGGAGTCAGGAGTTAGGAGTGAGGAGCGAGGATTGCTGATTTGAGACATGAGACGGCCCTACTCTGAAGCGTCATGTAAAGCGACGTCCTCTTCTGATGACTGCGGCACCTATGGGCGGCACAGCTGGATCTGCTGCAGAACGGAGCCAGCGTTTGACGTACATCCCAAGTCACATTATATTCGCTGATCAAAGCCGTAACCTCTCGTGTTTCCTTCATCATTGCACCTAAAAGATCCCTCCTAACGCCTAACGCTAACTCCTTACTGGCAGGAATAAGAGACATGAGACGGCCTTAAAGATGGCAGACCTCGAACGACTTCCGGTTCAAGTCAGGAGTTAGGAGTTAGCAGTATACAATTAAGAGACTTGGGATGCAGCCTGATTCCGGTCTAGAGAGTAAAACTTAGTAAAATTAAAATTTAAAGTAAAACTTTAAATTCTGGCGCACCATTGATTTGGGGCGATGAGGGGTGTAAGAAAATCGATTATCTTAATGGCTTGGGGCTTTTCATGTAAATTATATTCTTTAAATTAAAAAGTTTCACAGCATTTTTATTAGCTTGGTGCTTTTATTTTGACGGAAAGGCGCATCCATCGAATTCCGGATCCTGTCTCACTCGCCCTGGTTCTGGTTCCTTACCAAACCAAAACAGCCACTTACGGCCCCAGACTAAAAAAAACGTATCCGGAGCTAACAATATGCAGGGGGGGCGGGGGTTATAAACTGATGATAATGTCCGGTTTTCCGTGTGTGTGTGTGTGTGTGTGTGTGTGTGTGTGTGTGTGTGTGTGTTAGAGTGCGGTACGGGCCGCATATTTCTGTCCGAACCCGAACCGAGCCCAACATTATTTAATGACCAAAGCACTGAGTTTGTGTCACACAGTGGTTACAGGCTATTTAACAGGCCGGTCGTGCTCAGCGGAGAGGGAGACCTCCGTGTTTGAGACGGGAGCGGGAGGCGGGAGGTCCGACGCTTCTAGCAAGAGGAGAGGGAGACATAAAACAAAATAAGATAAAATAGGAAAAACCTGTCTCCCTCTTTTATTTTATTTTCAGCGTTTAATCAAGGCGGAGGCGGGCGGCTGGAGGTCCGAGACTTCCAGCGAGGAGAGAAATGAAACAAACAGCCAATGTGTGTCTGTGTGTGTTATGTTTAGGTGTTGTCACGTAAATAACAGTCCCCAAGCAATAAACAGGACAGACAATAGGATTTTATTTATTTTTACACTACATTTTCACTGAAAGCTGACCGAATCCGACCCGAGCCCGAATACAATTTATAGCTACATTTCTGACCAAACCCGGCCGACCTGTCGGGTACCGTCGGGCTCAGAAGGCCCCAATAGGGGACACATACACACACTAGAGTGTGGCGATCTGAGCCCAACGGTACCCGACAGGTCGGCCGGGTTTGGTCAGAAATGTAGCTATAGGCCTAAATTGTATTCGGGCTCGGGTCGGATTCGGTCAGCTTTCAGCGAAAATGTAGTGTAAAAATAAATAAAATCCTATTGTCTGTCCTGTTTATTGCTTGGGCACTGTTATTTACGTGACAACACCTGAACATAACACACACAGACACACATTGGCTGTTTGTTTCTACCTCTCTCCTCGCTGGAAGCCTCGGACCTCCAGCCGCCCGCCTCCGCCTGTTAAATAGCCTGTAACCGTAACAACTGTGTGACACAAACTCAGTGCTTTGGTCATTAAATAATGTCGGGCTCGGTTCGGGTTCGGACAGAAATATGCGGCCCGTGCCGCACTCTAACACACACACACACACACACACACACACACACACACACACACACACACAAACACAGGGAAAACAGATTATCATCAGTTTATAAAACCCCTCCGGACGCCCCGGACGGGACGTGAAAAGTGGACATGTTCGGGCCAAAGAGGACGTTTGGTCAGCCTATATACTGCTAACTCCTGACTTGAACCGGAAGTCGTTCAAGGTCCGCCATCTTTAAGGCCGTCTCATGTCTCTTATTCCTGCCAGTAAGGGGTCAGCGTTAGATTTAAGAGGGATCCGTTAGGTGCGATGAGTAAGGTAACACGAGAGGTTCCTAACAGGAAGTCTTTTTCAGCTTGAGGCCATGACATATAAATACCCGCCCCCTACATCTGGCTCATTTGAACGAGATGGCGGAGAAACAGCGCAAGTGTACCTGTTACATGCATTCTTTGCAATGAAACGCTGTAATTCACATTCCTACGTGACTACAAAGAGTAACGCTGATGATATTTCGTGCAAGACTGTCATATTGTAGGCCAATTAAGTTTATTTCATTCACAATCCGTTGACTGTCGGTGATGTGTGGCTGTTAAATGTGCAGCTGCTCATGTCCAGAACCACACGTGTTGATATAACACCACATACACACACACACACACACACACACACACACACACACACACACACACACACACACACAAACAAACACATTTGCCCATCATTAATTGTCCTGCATGTCATGTGAGTCGAATGTTTAGGCTAATAGCTTGTAGGTAATATTAATTAGCCTATTAATATTAATATTAATATTAATTAATATTATTACTTTCATTGATGTTGTTGTAAGCTGCTGTCATTACCGTCTGTCCTGCATCTGTCTCTGTCTCTGTATCTCTCTTTCTGTCACATTGTGTCATACGGATTACTGTTAATTTGTTATGTTGATCTGTTCTGTATGACATCTATTGCACGTCTGTCCGTCCTGGAAGAGGGATCCCTCCTCAGTTGCTCTTCCTGAGGTTTCTACCGTTTTTTTCCCCGTTAAAGGGTTTTTTGGGGAGTTTTTCCTTATCCACTGTGAGGGTCTTAAGGACAGAGGATGTCATATGCTGTAAAGCCCTGTGAGGCAAACTGTGATTTGTGATATTGGGCTTTATAAATAAAATTGATTGATTGAGGTAGACTGACAGGTCTGATGTCTTATTCACTCAGCAGCTGACTTGTTGAATGATGGCGAGTGGATTTAATAATAGTGATAATAATGATGATTATAATAATAATGATAATGATGCTCATCACAGTGTCAGTGGCAGGGCTACAGACCGTTCTTTCGGCAAATGATCAGCGAATATAATGTGACTTGGGATGTACACCAAATGCTGGCTCCGTTCTGCAGCAGATCCAACTGTGCCGCCCATAGGTGCCGCCGTCATCAGAAAAGGATGTCGCTTTACGTGACGCTTCAGAGTAGGGCCGTCTCATGTCTCAAATCAGCAAATGGGAATAGCTCAATTAAACTAAAAAATGGCACTTCTCCTAGATTTGAGTTAAAACGTGGGATACATCAAGGATGTCCTATCAGTCCTGATTTACTTTTGCTATCCACCCAGTTATTAGCTATTCATATCAAAGCTAGTGGCCTAAAAGGCATATCAATCATAGATAAGGAAATCATTATCAGCCAACTGGCTGATGACACGACCCTTTTTTTTTTACAGGATTCCTCTCAAGTCAAAAACTGTGCGTTGCCATCTGTCTGTAATATTCCAATTAAGGAAAGAGTCACCTATCTGGGGATAGTTATAACTAAAAACCAGAAAGACTGATGTAAATTGAATTTTATCTCGATTTTAGAAAGAACCAAAAAAAACTTTATCAATGGCTTCAAAGAGACCTATCATTAAAAGGTAGAATACTACTCTCTAAGGCAGAAGGCATATCCAGGCTTACCTATGCTGCTATTTCCTTAGATGTTGATAAAAAGATTAGCAAAGAGACTGACCAGTTACTTTATAACTTTATTTGGAAGAACAGAACTCATTATATTAAAAAATCTGTCTTAATGAATGACTATAATAACGGTGGCCTCAACTTTCTTGATTTTACACTAAACAACACATCCAAGGTTAATTGGATCAAGCGCTATTTAAAAGAACCTACTTCTGTCTGGAATATTATCTCGTGTCATATGTTTTCTAATTTGGGTGGTCTGAAGTTTCTTCTACTTTGTAATTATAATGTTGATCGGATACCTGTCTTTCTCTCAAATTTCCATAGGCAAATGCTGTAGGCCTGGTTCCTTATTTGTAAGCACAATTTTTCTCCTAATAGATATTTTATGGAACAATAAGGATGTTTGTTACAAAAAGAAATCTTTATTTTTTGACAGTTGGTTCAGGAATGGTATTGTGCAGATGAATCAACTTTTCAATAAGGAGGGAAAACTTTTTGGTTACCAAGAATTTCTTTGTCATTATAAGATCCCTGTGAGACCTAAAGATTTTGCTGTGGTTTTTGATGCCATTCCATCTGGTGTTGTTATGCTCTATAAGGGTAATACCTTTCCTCCTCCTATTACGACACCTTTGATTGATCCAGTTGACACGCCTATAGGGAAAATATGTTTTCAACCAGTGTCCTGTAAAAATAACAAAAAAATCCACACTTTATTCCAAACTGATTGTATCTCTGTCCCATATGTATCTGCAACCTGGAATAAGCATGTTCAGGACTTATGTGCTTTGTTTGAATGATGTATTATTTGGCTTTACAAATTATAGGAGAGAATCAGACGGTGTAATCTCATCATATTCCTGGCCAAGTTTTATATTCATAAATGTAAGGTATTGAAAATCAAACCTTCCTTTTGTACCTTTAAAAAGGAGGCAGAGTCCTACATTAAAACACTATCCACCTCTTGCAATAGAAAAGCTGTGAAAACGCTGAAGCTGTGCTCCAAATTTAATGTACTGTTATGATTTTAATATATATATTTTTAATATTCTGTGCACCATTTTTATTTCATATTTGAATTTTGTTTGTAACCCCTGGCGTTGTATATTTGCTTGTTTCTTCATTTTCTTATTACTACTCATGTTTCAAAACATGATATTTATGTACATGATGCTGATGATGAACAAATAAAGTTTATTGAAGAAAAAAAAGTCTCAAATCAACAATCCTCGCTCCTCCTGACTCCTTAAATGTTTTCCTAAGGGGAGGGACTAAACAGTTAGATAAGGTGGCTAGATAAGGTGGTTAGCAGTAATTTAAGAGACTTGGGATGGACCCTTGGGATGCAGCCCAGGCTCTTCGCCCTACGTGAAGAGCCTGGTGACGCGAGGCTACGTTTTGTTAACCCATTTTTGGTGACGCTTTTATACTGAAATGTACGACCCGGAAATCCTGTTTTTCTGACGAAGTGAAAATACAGGAAAACACAAGCCAGGGACGTCTGTGAACTCAAGGTAGGCGCAAAAACAGAGGGCCTTTTTTTTTTTAGTTTGTTATCGACGATAGTATTTGTTTCGATGATAACCGAAACCTCATTGTTTCATGGCGTTGGTAACTTTAGCTAAGTTAAGTCCGTGTTAACTAGTTTCTACAGCATGTCGAGTGGAGAGCTACAAATAGTTTATTGTGACGCATCTGTTCGTTGGAACATCTAAGCAAAATTGTGTCTGTTAAAAAGTGATGGACGTCAAGAACGAGACGATCTATCTTCTCCTTCACGTCATACGTTATTTTCTAGATAAGGTTAGAAAGACATTAATGTGGAATGTGACGATGTTTATAACCCAAAGCCACTTAAACCTGAGACCTGTAAGCCAGTTCAGTTTACCCAGGTTATCTTCTAGTTATCTGGTTTGACTAACCCTAACACTGTCTGTATCAAACACAATTTTTTTAGCCTATGTAGGCAAGGGACAACAACATAAATTACAGATCGCCTGTAAAGCATGCTTAGCGTGCTTAGGGCTCCAAATCCACAATTCATCTAGTCCACAAGGGACCTCAAATGAACTTTCTTTAGACTGCCAGAGAGTCCGCTTGGGGTGCAGACTTCACTGATTAAATAACCCACATTTCATTGCAACACAGATGTGACATTGTGGGTTTTTGAACTGCCGAAAAACCGTATCATTGTGTAAAATAGTTATTGATAGTTAGGTCTATTAAAATGTTACTTGAATCGTGTAGGCCAGGAGTAATATTCCATCAACGTAGCTAAGAATATCCAGACTAAGGTGTAATCTTGAAGTTTGACTAAATGCCAACTCCCAATCTAGCGCCAACCTGTTCTATCAAGTGAAATCAGCTGGCTCCAGTTGACACTAATTCAAGCCCCTCCTGTTAAACCTCAACTCATGCACGCGCCCAGGGAAAATAAAAAGCCCACACTAGTCGAGTGCCGAACATGTTGCAAAATGTCAAAAAGCAGAGGAAAGGCTTTTTCTGCAGTGAGGCAAACGCTCCTTATGGAAGTGTATGAGGACTATAAAGACATGATTACAAAAAAAGGCAATACTGAATATTGCCGACAGGCTAAATGCATAAGTGACAAAGAAAATTCAGCATTTCAGCATAATATCATGTTCTATAAATCCCGCATCAAAGGGACAAAATATATGTAAGAACACCTATTAAATCTAACAATTCAAGTATGCCTAATGAAATTCACCAAATGTGTAAATTAATATTAGTGATAGACTATTCATCACATTTATCTGCTGATTCCTATGGAAAGTTCAGATGATGCATTTAATCAAACTATTTTATGTGAATCATCGCATTTATCATATAATTGATTGTAGATTATGACATTTCCGAAATTATCAGTTTATAGGAAATAATCACATTACATTTATCTATTGATTGTAGAAAATTCCATTTAGCAAATCCATCAGTTCAGTGGAGATGAGAAAACCTGAATGCAGGTGATAGTGAATCATCTATTTCTCATCATTTTGGAGTCAATTGTAAGCTCTATCCCTTATTATATCAAAATAAGGAAAATCCCCTTAAATATATGGAATGTGCTATAGCCTCCTGGGTCCCGGCAATTCATTTTTGTCCTCAGATTGTGTTCTGAAGAGGACATCCAGGGCTTTCTAATGATGTAGACATTATGTGGGTGGGGTTAACAGGGCAAACACACACCCTTTTCAAAATGGCTGCCATTATGTTTTTCTCATTTTTTGCTGCCAGAGTGGTAATTGATCATTTTCTGGCAAAAGTTATGATTATTTTGTTAATATTTAATTTGTTTACTGAATATCAGGGTCTTAACTTTAATTTAGAGAGATTTCAGAAATCCAGAGTAATTGTAACCTTTTCAAAATACACCTTTTATTCAATGTCCTCTGTAGAGGACATCGGGATTTAGTACCCCCTGTTTTTTTAACCAGTTTCCACGATTCAGCAGGCAGAAGGCCATTAAAGGGAATGATGGTTTTTTTTTTCATAATTTCTAATACATTTTAAAGGTTAGTGTGAAAGCAGAAATTTGGTTTGGAGTGAGACTCTGAAGTAATATGTATGCAAGAATTTGGAGGTTTATTGGAAAATAAGAACACCTTAGGTGAACGTACATTCCCATGCATCTATGGTAGGATACTACCTAAAAGGAGGATTTCGAGAAACTTCTTGCTCTATTTCCTTTAAACAATGACAATTCTTGCTGAGAGTGTATTCACACATACAATAGTATCTATAAAGCTTCACTCCACTGTTCTTTACCCTTCCTAGGCCACCACACACAATAAAATATACCTGGTCTTTGGGGTCTGTCACATAAGGGTCATAGGTCAAACTATGGGGCTCCCCATCACTTCTTATTGCCTGGGCAAGTGTTAAATGACTACATAGCAAGCATTACACCTTATCACATCATAGATAGTGAGGGGTGAGTGCAGTTGGACCACTAGGCCCTTAAACCCAGTGGTACAGGGTACCAATCCTGCACCCTGACTGCAACGCCAGGCCCATTGGTATAGCTATTAAGAATACACTCTACCTTGCTACATCTATCCATCATAGTGTTAAGCATTGAAGACAGCCACATAATAATTCCAGGGGAGTAAAAGTCCTTTGTAGCTCATATATTTAGAGATAAAGCATAAAATACCCCATAGTCCCATTGTAACTCAATTGAAACTCATTGACTAACTAACTAACTAACTGGAAATTTAGGACCCGACTAAGTCCCGATGTCCTCTACAGAGGACATGTGATAAAAAATAAATAAATGATATATATATATTTTTTTTTGATGCAAAATGTTTCTTTCAAGTCTAATACTTAAATTACATAAAACAAATCTTGATATCAAAACCTTTTTCTTCTGGGTCCCAGTACAAAACACCTAAGTGTAAATAACAGTGCAAAAAAACTATACTGTGTACTATAAACTATATAAAAACTTGGTAAATTTAGTCCATTGGAGGGGGCTCAGGCTGGGACTGGGGCTTAAAGATCATCCCAAACATGGCCAAAAGTCCTTGCTGGAATGCAAGCATCTGCTGCCTGGATTCCTAGATACCAGATCTAGGTCCAGATACATTATAGCAACATTTATCATTCAATATCACAATGTTCACCCCGAAAAGCTCTATGCCATCTAACTGACTTATAAAGGGTAGCAGATGAGTCTCAAAACCAAAGTTACTCATCTCCAGACTAGCTTGTTAGGTTATCCAAACTGTTAAAGTAAGTGTAGTTAAGCAAATATTACCTGCAGAAAAAAACCTCATTGGGACAAGCCATCGACACGACACTGATATCCTCCAGCGCTGAAGTTGGGAACTGGTTTGTTGTTGTTGACGGCTGCGGTGGTGGAGCTGAGTCCTTTGTTCCCGGGTCACTGGTGTAAGTTGGCTGATGTCCGAGTATGGCATCTAACTGGGCGTACCATTTATTGACTTGTTGGCACCGCTTCTATTGTTGTGGTCCTTCAGGTTTTTGTAATCCTGTTTCAATTTCTTAAGTTTTTCGCGGCACTGTTTTGCGGTGTGGTGAATGCCCAAGGAATCTAAATGCGCTGATATCTCTTGATAAATCTTCTCATTTCGCGAAGATGATTCAAACCTCTGCTGTATCACGTCTTCCATTTCTTGCTTTTCTTCTTACGACTCCTTTTAAAAATGCGACTACTCGTCTGCTGAGTTTTAAAAATGCCGGTTGATTTGTCGCTTTCTGTTGAAAACCCGCCTTGAGTATATCAAATCAGCACCAAGTAAACCCCAAGCCCCACCCAGGAGTTTTTTGGGACCGTTCTGAGTACCAACTCCAAGGCAGGGACTTCTTTAGCCCCTGTAAAAGTTCCGGAACTCTGTCCTTTGGGGGTGGTTCCTGCGGTGGAGACACGCACCAACGGCCTGCCCCCTGTAAAATTACCCCGAAGTTCCTGCGGTGGAAAAGGGCCTCTTGTCAGGCATTATCCCTAACTTAGCAACTGCCATTTTTAAGACACATAAAAGCTTCAAAATTCACAGTGGGGTATTTTCTAACGTATTTTATGTTGTAGATAAAACATTGAAGTCTCTTAAGCTTGTGATAACCACAAACCGTATTTCAGGCATCTAACTAAAAACCCATTCAAAAACATCATTGACTTAGAGATGAGGGAACATGGAGTGCCAAAATGCTAACTCATATCTGGGTATTAGGGCTCATTCCTGGGACGCTCTGTGGAAGTTGGTTCATGCCTTTTTCCCTTCAGTTGTTGCTATTGTAAAACTGGTCTTAAATTCCATTTCAAGTGGCATTAAAAAAGTCTTAAGAAGTTGTAAATCTAACTTTCCTTAAAGGGAAATTTTGGTTTATTTCAACCCGTCTCCTATCGTCCTAAATTTGTTTCAAGTGACTAGTGACATAGAAAAAATAGTTAGCATGTTAGCCGTTAGCCTAGATACAGCCGTAGCGTCAGACCTGTTAAAACGTAAGTGAACGGGCATACCTTTAAGTGCAAAGTTAGTCCACTAAACAAGCTTTTTTTCCACAAAGACCGCCTCATATCGTTAGGATAAATGTCAGAGAACATATAGAAAACGACATGTAAACGTGTTGTCTTACCTTACCGGTGTGCTGCCATGTTTGTTTACCCCTTTAGCTCTGCTTTCCAAAGCGCAGCCGAAATATATCTCACCAGCTCTAGATAAGGCCCAGCTGGATACTACTCCAGGTGGAGGTGTCTTGTACTCGGTCACATCCAGCCCTTGAAAATAAGGCTGCAACTGGTCCCATTCCTTGCAACAGAGGTATTCCTCTTCTGTGGGCACTGGGGCACAGCGTTCACAGGTACACCACCAATCTCCAGAGCTACGCAGCCTTGCAGCAGCCATTCCTCCTCTCTTGTCCTCTACCTGTTGTGCCTCTCTCTCTCCTCCTCCGTTCTTCAATTTCACAAAGCTCTTCATCAGTGTATTCTGGCTCAAATAAATAAGGACGGCCATCAAACTCTACAAAATCAAATTCTTCCTCCGCAAAGTCGAAGTCTGGCAAAAAGTCAGCCATTATTCTAGAAATCTTTCATAAAATAAATGAATGAACTTTTCAGGCTGCTGTCCGGTTCAGCCTTCCAGCTGCTGCTACTTGTTCAAGCACGCTATGAGATCGCTGCTTGTTCTCGCAATATTTCGGCTGCGCTTTGGAAAGCAGAGCTAAAGGGGTAAACAAACATGGCAGCACACCGGTAAGGTAAGACAACACGTTTACATGTCGTTTTCTATATGTTCTCTGACATTTATCCTAACGATATGAGGAGGTCTTTGTGGAAAAAAAGCTTATTTAGTGGACTAACTTTGCACTTGAAGGTATGCCCGTTCACTTACGTTTTAACAGGTCTGACGCTACTAGGTGCGCCCCGGCTGTATCTAGGCTAACGGCTAACATGCTAACTATTATTTCTATGTCACTAGTCACTTGAAACAAATTTAGGACGATAGGAGACGGGTTGAAATAAACTCAAATTTCCCTTTAAGCTGTAGGAACCTTGATGTGCTCAGACTGCTAACAGGGTCAAAGCCATAATTTTATTTATACTGAGTCCTAATTGTAGCTTACGAGTGGAGTGTTTTTACTTGGCTTTGATTTAAAAATGATGTAACAAAAACTGACTAATGTAACTTAGACAAACATGTTGCAGAAGAAGGAAAGCAGGGCTCTCAAGACAAATTTGATAGAGATATGGCCAACATGAATTATATTGTACTCATCAAATATGGCACGTTTTCTAATGATATTTAGGCTATAGCTTATGCAAAACCATATACACCACAGTTTCCACCAGTTTTAGTGTAACCACTGTAATCAAGAATGTGTCATCAACAGAGGGCACTGCACAATGCACAATGGAAGTAAACAATAGTAGCAGTTGCAGATTACATTGATTACCTGTGAATATTCACATTTTTCATTTTGTCTGAAAAATTAAAAGGTATTCAGGTTGTGATGATGGGAAACAGAAAATAGTGTCAATTTGTCAAATGAAATCACTTATCAGTTATTTAAAACTTTGATGTAAAGAATCATCTAAACTTGTAAAGTACCTAATCATTGCAAGAACTGTTTCGCCAAGGAATATAGAATGAGCGTATAAGAAAATATGGTTAAATCTCATCCCTTAATTTCATTTCAGAACATTAGTATTGAGCTGGGAGGAAAAAAATGGGAACTGCTGGTGTTACTGGGATCATTAACTCATAATATAACTCTTAATATGTACACAGGTAAACACACAGAGCATGGAGCTCCTTGCCAATCTAGAGATCTACATCCCAGTGGAAGCAGAGGTGAAAAGCATCCCTATACGGAGCTTACCAAAGTCAGTGCTTAGACGAATTGGCCTCCCTCTGTCTGACTCTGAGGGCTCCAGAAAGCTCACAGACTCTGCAGAAGGCATATGGATTTGTCCAGTAATCATGCGGATGAAAGGCCAGAAATGTGCCACCAACACAGGGAACAGTGTGGTGGAGAACATGTCCTCACTGCTGGGCAAAGAGTTTAGGGCTCAGCCGGGTCCCTTCCAAATGTCCTTTGTCTCCGCCAATCCCACAGCTTACAAGGTACTGAAGGACAACATACCTGGAAAAAATGTCTCCACACACACATCTCATCTCACCTCTCCATTACCTCATGGCACAGCATCGCAGACATATGAAGATGCTGTTGTCATTTACCACGGAAACGTTTACCTGTCTGCCAGGAGGCCCAGTCAAAGACGGAGTCAACGAGAGACTCGTGATCCACAGCCAGCGTCTCTGTCTTCCATTCCTTCAGCATCAGACTTGTCAACTAAAAGCCAGAAGAAGGTAACATGACATTATAGTTTAATAGCAACAAATCAGTAAAACAAAAAAAAGTGAAATTAGGAAATCATGGAAGGTCATTTGACAAGCGAGTGAAACAAGGCTGTAAAGGAGTCTTCAGTCATGCTAGTGGCTCTGTGAGGCTGTACTTAGGCACAGTGGAAATAATAACATGCTGATGTTTTGCAGGTATAATCCTCATCATGCTCACTATCTTAATTAGCATGCTAACATCTGTTAATTAGCATGTAGCTTAAAAACAGGAGGTGCAGGAGCAGGTATTTGGTCACAAACTTAAATATTGGACAAATTAAAAAGCTGACCTAATGATGGCACCAGATGAAAAGTCAGAAGACAAACAAATGCATTGTATCTCATCCTGAGGGGCACATTAGTATGTGTACCAAATTTCAGGACAATCCTTGTGACATTTTACTTAAAGCCAAAAATGTCAGCCTTGCATTGGCCATTGGCAGAGAACAATGGAGGAGAAACTGGTGATGCTCAGTTACTCACCAGGACCAGTGGACTCCCTGTAGTTAGTATTTATTTTTGTTATGCTAAGCCCGACGATAAACAGCAGGTTGTCAAACTGCCCCTGAGTCATCCTAAAATATGCCCAGAAACAGCCATCATAGAGGTGAGGTGAAGGTGAAGCTCCTGGACCAACTAGTGGTACTCCATGTGATCCACCCTCTTTTTTAGGGTCTCATGTACCCACACAGATCTCGGTTTCCTTGTGCCCATCAAACTATTTGTGGACAGCTTCTCACCCCCAACCAGAGCTACAGCAAGTACCCTCTGCCTGTCCATTTTAGGAACTAGATACTAATTACTGTGAAATAAACAAAATAATTAATTAAATAAAATAAACTGTAGACTGATTACACAGGACGGTTAGAATAAGGAGGTGATGGGGTGGTTGCCTGGCAACAATTAAAAGAAGCAGCAAGTCTGAATTGAAGTAGTGAACCAGTTGACATAGCAATCACTATGGCTACACAATGAGAGTGGCTATAGAGCACCTGGTAAGAGCCCCCAGACTTTGGTGACTCCTTGGAGTTGTATCAAAAAAAAAAAAAAAATAACTGGTGTAAACTTGGTAGACTCTGTGACTATTAACTCAGCACCACTGTTATTTCAACTTGTGCACAAGGAACATTAAAATCTATTTCTCAGATTGTCATGGAATTTAGTGAATGCTTTCACGCTCTGCAGAGGATGAACTCTTTTGATTTGAATGACTGCATGACCTTTCCTCTAGCTAGCCCCATCCTTAAGAAAAACTTTACATATTAACTCCACTAATTTATCTCTTAGAATAGCTAAACATCTGTATGTTGTTTTTTCTGTGCTACATTTTTGAGTTGTGTGGTGCAATTAGTGCTTCAACCTCAACTGGATACTTGTGGGACTTAACACCTCCTTTTTACCTACCCTTCGTCACACTGTTACCTGGCTTATTGAAAATGGCTACCATAAAGCACATTTTTTGTGTGAAGTTTAAAGCAGAAATTTGACCATTGTTATGGAATGATTTTGTGTGCGGTAAGATTTATCTGAGATTTCTTTGTCCTCCTGTAGCACGGCTCTTCGGAGGCTTCTATTGAACCTGCAGACACAAAGCCAAAACGGAAGAAACTACGTGTCATTTTGCCCCAAACCTCCTCAAAACAGTTAAAGGATTGTCTCATAAAAAAAGATCATCTCTCCACCACAGACCGGGTGAGTATAATAATAATACACTGAACAGATATTTAAATGCAACACATCTGTTTCTGGCAACATGGTGGTGCAGTGGTTAGCACTGTTGCCTCACATCAAAGGGCTCTGGGTGAGTTCACCAGCCAGCCGGGCCCCTCTGTGTGGAGTTTTTGTGTTCTCATGTTTTCTCCAGGTACTCCAGCTTCCTCACACAATCCAAAGACTTGCAGCTTTATTGGTGACTCTAAATTGCCTGTAGGTGTGAATGTGAGCATGAATGGTTGTCTGTCTCTATGTGTCAGCCCTGTGATAGTCTGGCGACCTGTCCAGGGTGTACCCTGCCTCTCACCGAATGTCAGCGGGGATAGGCTCCAGCACACCCGCAACCCTGTGTCAGGATAAGTGGTTACAGAAAATGAAAGAATGAATGAACTTTTGTCCCTGCTCCCATTTTTCACACGTTTTTGGTCATAAACTTGAAAAATGTTAGTGAGCAGTTTTCCTATTCCAAGATCCCCCAAAAGGTGTTGCATATCAAGATGCTGATTGTACAGCATTGTTCCCTCACAGGTAACAGGTCACTAAAATATGCAATTTTGCCTGACTAGTGCTCCAGAAATGCATTTTTTATGGTCACAGATACACCACAGAATCAGACAGTATCTGGTGTGACACCATGAGCCTCATGCAGTGTGACACCTCTCCTTCACGTAGAGCTGATCAGGGTGTTGATTGTGGCCTGTGGAGTGTTGGCCCACTTCTCCTCAATGGTTGTGTGTGGTTGCTGGATATCAGCAAGAATTTGAACACGCTGTCCTTGCATCTCCAACATGCTCAGTGGGTGACATGTCTGTTGAGTCTGCCGGCCATGCAAGAACTTCCAGAAGTCTTGTACAGATCCTTCTAACATGGGTCCATGCATAATCATGCTGCAACATGAGGTCACAGTGAGGATGAATGGCATATCAATGGATTTCAGGATATCACCATGGTATCTCTGTGTGTTCAAACTGTCATCAATAAAATGCACCTGTGTTAATTGTCTATAGCTTATACCAGATCATACCCAGCATCTGACATTAATAATGATAATAATAATAATGATACATTTTATTCATAGAGTGCTTTTCAAGGTACTCAAAGACACTTTATATTGGTTAAAAACAATCACAAAATAGACTTCAATAAAATCCACACTACGTTATTCACACATTAAAAGCCGTTTTGAAAAGATGTGTTTTGAGTAGTGATTTGAACTGGGACAGGTCAGTGCAGTCTCAAATGTTTTTGGGGAGAGCATTGCAGAGGGAGGGGGCAGCTATGGAGAAGCCTCTGTCGGTGCTTGGTCTTGAGTGGTGGAGTTCGGAGGTTGGCATCAGAGGAACGGAGGCTGCAAGGAGTGTGGCAGTGGAGAAGGTCAGTGACGTAGGAGGGGGCCTGGTTATGGAGGGCTTTATAAGTGAGGAGAAGGACTTTGAATTGGATGCGTTGTGGGACAGGAAGCCAGTAGAGGTTCTGAAGGACAGGGGTGATGTGATCGCAGGATCGGGAATGGGTGAGCAGACAGGCAGCAGAGTTCTAGATGTATTGGAGTTTATTTAGGAATGAAGATGGTGTACCATAAAGAATGCTGTTACAGTAAACATTTCTGGATGTGATGAAGGCATGGGTGAGAGTTTCAGCAGCAGTGGGGGAGAGTGATGGGCAGCGATGAGCTATGTTTTTTAGGTGGAAGAAGGCAGTAATGGTGATGTGATAGACATGTTTTTCAAAAGAGAGGTTGTTGTTGAAAATGATTCAGAGGTTGCGGATGTGTGGGGAGGAATGCAGAGTGGAATTGTCAGAGGTGAGGCAGAAATTGTGAGAGGTTTTGGTGAGTGATTTGGACGGATGATTATCATGTCAGATCTTTCACAGTTCAGTTTGAAGAAGTTGGGATGCATCCAGGACGTGATGTCGTTGATGCAGCTGGTCAGAGTGGACTGAGTTTCTGTGGTGATGGATTTAGTGGAGATGTAGAGCTGGATGTCATCAGTGTAGTAGCAGTGGAAGTTGAGACCATGGCTGCGAATGATGTTGCCAAGGGGGAACATATAAAGGATGAATAGGAGGGGACCGAGCATCGAACCCTGGGGGATGCCTTGGGACAGAGGAGCAAGGGAGGACCTGCAGTTTTTAATATAGATGAACAGATGAGGTATGATCTGAGCCAGGGGAGGGCAGTACTTGTGATGCTGAGCATTGAGAATGAGAATTGTGTGGTTGATTGTGTCAAAGGTTTCTGTAAGTTCAAGAAGGACATGAATTGAGAGGTGACCAGTGTCTGAGGTGAGGAGAAGATGGTTGGTGGTTTTGAGGAGGGCGGTTTCCATGCTGTACTGTGAGCGGAAGCCAGATTGAAATGGTTTAAACAGGTCGTTGGGGGAGAGGTGGGCTTTAAGTTAGAGGCAACAGCACCTTCTAGTATTTTTGACAGAAAGGGGAGATTTGAGGTGGATCAGAAATTACTCATGTCGTCAGGATCAAGTCCAGATTTTTTGAGGAATAGGGGTGACAGCAGGCAGTTTGAGCGTTTGAGGGACTGAAGTGGAACTGAAGGATGAGTTGATTATTTCTGTGATGATTGAGGAGATGGCAGGGAGGCAGTCCTTAGCAAGTTTGGATGGGATGGGGTTGAGAGCATAGGTGGAGTTTTTCATTCTGGCCATCAACTTGGGCAGCTCCACTGGGTGGGGGAGAAGTGAGTCAGAGTCTGATTGGTGAGATGGGGCGAGACAGGTGAAGGGGTTAAGAGAGTGGGGGTGTGGTAGTTGCTGTAGATGCAATCAATTTTTGTCTGGTAAAATGAAAGGAAAGAGTTACACTTGTCAGCTGTAAAGGATATTGAGATGTTGTCGTAGGGTTTGAGAAGTTAATTTATGGTGGAACAGAGGGCCTTGGGATTGGTGGAGCCAGAGTGTATGAGCTGTAAGTAGTAGGTGGACTGGGCTGTAGTGAGAGCAGTTTTGTATTGCTGAAGATATTGTAAGACCAGTGGAGCAAACTAGGTAGAGAATAGCCCCGTTTCCACCGAGTGGTATGGTACAGTATGGATAAGGTAGCTGGGTCAGAAAATCAGAGAAGTCTCATAGAATCCCTGACAAGTAGATTTTCCGTGAGGCAATTAATTCTCAGAGTCCTGCACTGGGTATGTAACGGATAATCCCCAAAATGCCGTGTAACAGCATAAAAAAAAAAAATAATAAATAAATAAATAAAATTATGTGTATAAATATGTATGTACATATTTATACACATATATACATACCATATAAAATGTCCTTTTCAGTCATTTTTCAGTTTTTATTTTTTGATAACTTTGGCTGTGTTCATGCATATAGCATGACATTTGGTCAGAAACCTTATTTTTGGTGATATTTTTGAAATTTTAAAGCCGTTCCTAAATCAGGCCTAAAATACACAAATGGCAACCTTTTACGACATCTCGCCCTCTCGGACGAAAAACGTACCCATTGAAACCCATTAAAACGACAAATGCAGAGTAGATCAAAAAATGGTCTTGCTGTGCTCATAAGGATGTGACAGTGTGGTCTGTATAAAAATATTGCACCACCCAAACAACCGATGCAACTGAAGAATGGTCTCAGATGATCTTGCAGGTAAAGACGCTGGATGTGGAGGTCCTGCGGTTGTGTGTCCAGTTGGATGTACTGCCAAGTTCTTGGAAACAACATTGAGTACAGCTTACAGTAGAGAAATGAACATTCAGTCTACGCAAAACAGCTCTGGTGGAAATTCCTACAGTCAGCATGCCAATTGCACACTATTTCAGAACTTCGGACATCTGTGGCATTGTATTGTTTGATCAAACAACTTATTTAAGAGTGACCTTTTATTGTGACCATACCAAGGCACACCTGTGTAGTAATGATAAGTTTAAATCAGCATCATGATATGCCACACCTGTCAGGTGGATGGATTATCTTGGAAAAGAAGAAGTGCTTGCTAACACAGAAAAGAATAGGGGCCAGAATTAAGCCTTGGGGTACACCAAGCAACAGGGCTGCCCCTGACCAAATTGGGGCCCTAAGCGAAATTTTATTTGGAGGCCCCCATCCCAAATGTATCATAGGTACAAAATGACCGTACAACAACTTGCTATTTAACTTGACAACCTTTATTGGCATTAACAAATGTACTGTAGATACAGTAGTTTGGCTGTATGAGTCAAATAAAATAAAAATAAATAAATATGGGGCGGCACGGTGGTGTGGTGGTTAGCACTCTCGCCTCACAGCAAGAGGGTCGCCGGTTCGATCCCGGGCGTGGGAGCCCTTCTGTGCGGAGTTTGCATGTTCTCCCCGTGTCAGCGTGGGTTCTCTCCGGGCACTCCGGCTTCCTCCCACAGTCCAAAGACATGCAGATTGGGGACTAGGTTAATTGGTAACTCTAAATTGTCCGTAGGTGTGAATGTGAGCGTGAATGGTTGTTTGTCTCTATGTGTCAGCCCTGTGATAGTCTGGCGACCTGTCCAGGGTGTACCCTGCCTCTCGCCCGATGTCAGCTGGGATAGGCTCCAGCCCCCCCGCGACCCTCAAGAGGATGAAGCGGTTAGAAGATGAATGATAAATAAATATTAAATAAAAATAACTTCAAACTGAAATAAATAAATAATCTGAGTCACAAATAGCCATCAGTTACTCATCAAAAGAAAGTTACTTCCACCACCTCAATCTCCCACCCTTGATTAAACACTGAAAATAAAATAAAAGAGGGAGACAGGTTTTTCCTATTTAATCTTATTTTGTTATATTTCTCCCTCTCCTCTCTCTGGAGGCGTCCGATCTCCCTCAGCCCTCCGCCTCTCCCACCTTAATTAAACACTGAAAACAGAAATAAAATACAGAGACATTCTTTTCTATTTTCATCTTATTTAGCTATATTTCTCCCTCTCCCCTCTCTGGGAGCATCCGACCTCCCAGCCCCGCACATACCCCCGAGGCTCGGGTCTCCCCCTCCGTGGAGCTTGCCCGCCCTCCCGTTCCCGCACATACTCCTGAGGCTCTTTTGGACGACATGTCGACAACTCTTCACCTGCTGCAGCTCTGCAAGTGCCTGCCAGTGCACCCCTCTTTTTGTTCAGATGTCGAGTGCTGTCAATCACTGCAGCGACGCATGGGCGGTCAGGTCTCTTCTCTCCTTCCTCGAGCTGATTCTATGCGCACCTCACGGTAGCGCATGTGCGTATCCATTGCGCATATGCGCAAATGCGTCCCCTCGCACAAAATGTGCCCCCCCATGGAAGATGAGGCCCTACGCACAGCGCGTGTTCTGCGTTTAAGGAGGGGCGGCCCTGCCAAGCAAAGTTCCTCAGAAAAATGCCTGCCAGAGAGAGAGGATTTAAACCACTCTTGAGCCAACCTACCTGTTGCCACCAGTGTGAATATTGAGTTTGATGTTAGTATGGGTTAGTTTTGTCCAGTTAGTTACCACACATAGGCAGAAGACAATATGGCTTGTGTCTCAATTGTAAAATCCAGTTCATTTACAATTATCAATAAACACCTGACAGAAATGACTCAGTATGTCTACAATATGGCAGGTTTCTGCTTTCATGTACAGTTAGTTGTATTCCTCTGCTGTCAACTGTGGATTTATGGTTTATCATGTACTGTTACTATGAATCCTAACAAGTGAACATTAACCTTATGTTCCACTACTTTCTATATCCTTCAGGAGCTGCTTAATGACCACAGGCCCAAAGAGAAACACACAACATGTGAAGTAACCCACAGTGACAAGGAGAAGGATGTGACACACAGAGCAAGTGATGTATCCTCATCCAAAACTGCACATAGTGTCCTTCGGTCCACTGACAGTCTACACAAAGTGGACAGTCATAAAGATGCTGATGGAGAGCAGTCTGCAGAGAAAGCAGCAGGCACAGGGCCAGCGTGGCTTCAGCCTCAGGGGGAGCAGGAGGAGGTGTTCAACAATGACAGTGGTGAATGTGAGCTACAGGACCTGGGCAGTAAGGAAGCTGACTATATTCAAATTGGCAGTGGTGAATCTGATAGCTTAGTTGGTATTGTAGAGCAAAGACGCAACCAGAGCTGGACCAGGAGAGAGTCTCAGGGTGCAGCTCGTGCCTTTACATCACTACCGGAGTGTGACTTCAAGGGGCTGGCAGAGGAGGAGGCGATTGATCGAATGAAGGCCAAACTCAGAAAGCAAGAAGCTACTCTCAACAGCCTGCCCTCTTCATAATGACAGCTCAGTCAGAGTGAGAAGCAGTAATGATGTTTTAGTTCTCCAGAATATGATTAGGAACTTAAGGAGACTCTGCTGTGTAGGATTTAGGAGGAATCGTAAATTGCCAGAAATGGAACATAATGTTCCTGACTATGTTTTCATTCATGTATAATCACTTGTTTTGAATTATTTACAGTAGCCCAGAATGGACAAACCAAACACAGGCTATAGATAGGGCCATTTGCATATTCGTGTCAGCCACCGTGGTTCTACATCAGTGATACTGAACTTACAGCTGACAGGCCGGATTTAGCCCACAATAGGGTGCCTTGTCACCCCCCAACCACATTTCAGTTCACAGTGAAATTAAAGTGATTCACACTGGGAGTTTTATTTGTACTTTTAACATACATTAAGTTGTTTTTACACAGCTGCTTGTCAACTGCCCTGACAACCGTCTATGTTCAAAACCTCTTTTCCTCTGCTGCCTTCCCCTCACTGAAATGACTGGAGGCAGTGAGTTACTGCGGTGTGAACACAATGCAAGGTGCCAGGGTACATAGTAAAGGATAATAATAGAGCTTGTTTATCAAAAAAAAAGCTAGGGGAGGATCCCCTGGTCCTTAACAGAAGTCCTAGCTAAGCTTTGAATGTCCTCAAATCCTAGGAACACCCCTGCATACATGTGCGGGGCTGCTGACTGGCCCCTGGGGGCCACATTTTACAAAGTGGCCCCCAGGAAAAACAAGTTGAGTATCGCAGTTCCACATGCTTATAACATGGATAAGTTTCAGTTGGTTGCAACATGCAGTCTCACCACCAGATGACACCAAATCCCACACACTAGATCAGTAAAAACAGGATACTAGTGTGCATGGAAACTGACTTGGTGACAGGATGATTGAAAGCTAGAAATTGCATTTCCTTACAGTCCCTGTGAAACGGAAGTTAGAGCTTCTTTAGTTTCTGTACTGTGATATATTTTCCAGTGAAACAGAATACTTGAGCGGTGAACAGTAACACAAGGGATTCACATCCAATCCTTTGCATTTGAATGGACAACTAAAAAATGGGCGGGCTTAGCATCTGAATTCAGAGCTACGGTGGAGTCCGCTGCTGTGGGGATTGTTGGCTCCACAAACACGTTTGTCGTTGTTGGATCAGGAGGACGTGGGAGAGATGCATGAATTAGATCTGAGCAACATTGTATTGGTAATAAAAACAAAGGTTTTGTTCTTCAGCTTTATTTGATTATCGTTTTACCTGGTTTTACACAAAAAGAAAAGACGGGGGGTTTTTTTCTTTTTGATTAAAACTTGTAAAATATTTTCATTTTATTTTTGAGGACTTCCATATTTGCTCTGAATGATGGATACTGTTGTTTTCTGACTCGTAACCTTTCCTCTAGGGTTGCATGAGGCCAAGCTTTACATGTGACCTAAATGGTGCATTCCAATAGCACTGGGAAGTCAGGATTTCCCAGTTCCCAATTGGAAATTTCAATTGGAACGACCTTTTAAGTTAAATTTCTGGAAAGCTGGAGGAACTTCACCAACTCCAACCTCAAAATCCAAGGTTGATCTGTGCATCAGCAGTAGTGAAAGCTGTTGTAATATGCTGTTCATTAGCACTTCTGTCCTATTTGTGTCTCACTGGAACAGTCATACACATGGTCCCGTCCAATTCCACAGACATGAACAATTCCTGTTTGTGGAATTGTTCCTACAATGTTTGTATGAGCAAAAGACAGAGTAATGTGTTGTTATGGACAGGTACTGCTTTTGTTATTCCCAGCTCCAAATTATGACTTACTAGGTAAATGGAAGGCAGCAAAACTGCTGTTGAGACTGCACTCAGCTCTCTCAAGAGACATGGTCATGTCGTAGTGGTGATTTTTATCTAACTTTCTTGAGAAATGCTTGTCATAATGGGAACATTATATGTAGATAAATGTCAGTTTTCCTCAATTTGTCATTTTTGCTGCTTTGCTCTGGGACCCTTGTTTCTCTCAGTTCCATTTATTAAGTGCAACACACACCGCCGCCATACGCCTCACGTCAAAACGCCCGCCTCCATTAAATTCTACAAACCAACCCACACGGCTGACGCGCCGCGCCGCTCTGCTTCAGCCCACTGCTCCATTTCCAGCATGGCCGGTGCTCATGGCGGCGCTGCGAGAAAAGCCTTTTATGTACGTTTCGGCCGCCGTAGTATCAACTCCGGTTTTTCCTCTTCTTCTTCCGTTACTAGCAGTTGGCAACCGTTGGCAACTAGTGTAGGTACAGCCATCTAGAGGGCTGGGGTGGGAAATACACGTCAACGGTGCCGCTGCACACCGCTGCCAGTGTGTTGGGGAGCGGCACTTGATGGCCACAGCACCGCGCCAGCGGCGGTGTGTGTTGCACTTTATAGTTATGTACACAAATCTTATACCTTGCTGACTTTTTAAGAGCCTGAAAACAGGTGCTCACCTGTTGTTTTGGTGACTCAAACAGGAGACTTTTCGCATCCATCCAAACTTGTCCCTGAATTGATTAAATTCAGCAAGTTAAGTTATGTGCTTGTGCCTCTGGTGAAATATTTATTGTCAAAGATATATAATGTTGAACATTGGTATTATTTTTATTTTTTTTCCAACAAAATCTCATAGAATATATTTCTGTTGCTGCAAATATTTATGTCTGCAATAAAAAAAATGTGTGTACAGAGTTGTGACTTTGTCGTTATTTAAAGGAACTCTTACCTTTCTTGCATTTCACACAGCACTTAAAATTTGAACATCCACAACCCCCGCCTCCCTCCAAAGTCCCATCCTCCTTCAACTCCACCTCCCTCCAAAGGTCTACTCCCCCCTCCTCCATTATTTCCTCATTGTAGACGTAGCTGTTTGCAAGATAACATGAGACACACGGAAGAGGAGAGCGAGTGTAACGTTACAACAAAGACAGTCAAATGCAAACCCGGAACTCAACTGGAGTCAGAGATGACTGATGAGTATTAGAATAAGCTAACAGTGCTAACATTTGATAGTAGCGTTGACGTTACTAGGAAGTGGAAATGCACAAGGAAGATAACGTTAATGTTTCAGAGGCTATGCTACAGTAGGCTAATGTTAGCCATTAGCAACTGGATGCTGTGTTGTCATAACATTATGAACTGAACTGAAGTCATTTATTTGACATCTTTATGCGCAGCACAAAAACAAAATGACATTTCACATACCCCAAGCAAAAAGAAACAAAACATTTAAAAACAACTTGTGTAACATACAAGAAAGAACATATAGCGCAATAGTGAGATGAAAAGGGTCGACATTTCACAGTCAAAAACTCCACATCCTGAGAGCAGAACTGTGAGCTTCTCTTCACATCACAGCACCATGAATTGTTTGTGTATACACCACGGAGCTTACCAGATGATGCAGCCTCCCTGTCTGCTCTATGTAGTGTTAGCCCCGTTAGCTCAACACCAGAGTCTGATATGTTACAATTCATCCATGTCTCAGTGAACACAAGGACGCAGCAGTCCCTCACTCCTCAGTGAGTGGATCTCCACAGTCGAATATAATCCATTTTCGTGTCCAGCGAGTGGACGTTCACCAGAAGGCCGCTGGGAACAGCTGGTTTGATAGGGTTAGCGCTTCCCCCCAGTTTTCTTAGAACCATATAAGAATGGTATAATTATGAGTTTTCGTCTCTGGTGGAATCCACTTACATTACTTACATTGTGCCATTAGCTTATTAATAGCATTTTAACCTAAACAAAGAAAAGTGTAAAATTTCCAGAAAGGTAAGTGTGGCTTTAAAGGAGCATTCAGCAGATTATCTCTTACATGACCTGCATCCACCTGCCACTACTACTCACATACAGTGTAGGGCTGTAACCAAGCCTTCTGCTGATTGTAATGTAGTGAGTTTAAAGGAATGCGCAGTGATCACAGACTCAAGGTAGCCTGTGTAGAGATTGAGCACGTCATCAGGGTGTTTACGGAGGCTGCAATACATGTACGGTCTCTCCAGTATTCCTCCTATTAAAGTCCAAACCCTGAATATACTGCAACGGACTGATTATTGAACATTACACTGATAGCTTAACAATTCACATCTGAATCATGTAATCACAATGTTTAATCTAAAATCAAACTTGCAACATTAGCTTATCCTTGTTGTGTTCTGTGTGACTTGCAGCATTGCTGTATTTTTTGTTTCCTCATTTCACAGAGGAAGGATGTTTCCTTCATTTCCTTTTGTTTTGTCTGTTAGCATGTGTTTTCTGAAGCTGCAGCATGGCGTGCTCTCAGGGTCACTTTCCACACTTCACCTAGGGTAGAATACTAGTAAAGTGGGACACTTTCTACATTCTGCATAATTTTTAGTTATGATTCAAATGTCTTAGCCCTCCATAGGATACTATTCTAAATAGCCTCAGAGTTCTATTACACTATACAGAAGGAAAAACAAAGAAATATTAAATGGATGAATCCTCCTCAAACACACAGTAACCCAAAACCATATTTTACCAGGTGCTACTGTTAAAGTGGGGCATCTATACTGGCAAACTGTAACACTTCAAATACATTCTTATTCAAGTGTAGGCCTAGTGAATACACAATAATAATATAAACAACAACAACAATAAACATCACCTTTTTTCTTAAAGGAGGTGTGTGGGTACAGCAGACTCCCACCACCTCCCTCCCTCCCGTCCTTGTCCCCTCACAGTATTTTGGAATGGGTGTAATTTATTTCATTTAAATTCAAAAAGAGGGACCTTCATGAAAAAAATTCTTAAAATTAATTCACAGGCTAAATTTGATTTCTGCTTTTTGCACAGCAGGTTATTCTACGCTAGTGGTGTGAGGTAGTTATGTTGGGCCCCAGTGCATGCTATTACGATTTCTTTATCGGTTTATGTGAATACATTTCTGAACTGATGGGCCCAATAGTGAACGCCATAGTACACATATTGTCTTGTCACATGATCAGACACTTGACACTGGATAACATTAACATACATATCATTACCCAGCAATCATCATTGCATATCTGTTTATCACAAACAATAACAAAGAAAATGAAGAATTATTTATTTTATTTAACAATTTTAATAGTTTATTGTAGTTTTTTTTTGAATAAGCATATACATTTATTATAGATGCTATTGACTATTTTACCGAAAAAAGAAGTGTTTATTTTCTTTTTTCTTCTTTTTTTTGGATAAAATAGTCAAGAGAAAAGAAACACACGATGGAGATGGGTTTACCTTTTTAAGGGCACACATAGCAAATGGCACTGTTTTTGACTGAGAGTTCTTCATTGAACGCAGACATGTTTATTATTTTCTATTTAGTGATGAAGTCAGTGGTTTTTTGTTGTTGTTGTTGTTGTTGTTGTTGTTGTTGTTTTTTGTTTTCTTTTGTCCCACTTTACCAGGGCTCACCCTATGTCCCATACAGAATGAATGGGACCAGACAATTGTACTCACTGACAGAAATGGGGTGGACAAAATGAGAGAAACAAATCACATAACACATCACAATAAAATCCAATACAATTATTATCACCTTTATTTATTCAGGGAGGGCCAATTGAGAGCAAGCTCTCATTTCCAATGGCGCCCTGATTACAGTACAATAAAATACAATTCAATACACATTACAATACGTATCAATAACAATAATATACACACAACAGAAGCATATAATGAAATCAACAAGTACATGTACATTCAGAAAGCATGAGGTCAATAAGAATGCGTTTAAAATGATTAAAAGGAATCAATGTATCCAACTGAAACTGAGACAGCAGATTATTCCATTTAAGAGGAGCGAAATAACCAAAAGCAGTTTTTCCTACCTCCGTTCTAACAGTTGGGATATTAAGAGCCAGTGAGTTTTGTGCATGAGTGTGGTAGTTAAAAGATCGAAAACTCAGTAAGCTCAATAAATAGAGAGGAAGTTTTTTAAGCAATGCCTTATAGATAAACTATATACAGTGTTGCTCCCTTCTCAGAGCCAGGGAAGTCCAGCCTACATTCTGATAGAGTTGGCAGTGATGGGTCATGAACCCATCGCCAGTAATAAATCTAATAGCAGAATGATAAATTGTGTCAAGTGGTTTAAGAATAGAGGGAGAAGCATGCATATAAATAATATCACCATAATCTAAAACCAATAAAAAGGTAGCAAGTACTAATTGCTTTCTACAGTGCTGAGGTAGACAGGATTTATTTCTATAAGAGAATGCCAATAAAGGCTTCAGCTTCTTTAAAAGTTCTGCAACATGTAAATTAAAAGACAATTTGTCATCAATCCAGATACCCAAGTACTTATAACAGGAAACCCTTTCCAATTCAACAGCATCACAAAATAAATCCTTTTAAAATGACTGTTGAATCAACAGTTTCAACTGAAACTGAACATTATAACCTCTTTAAGCAGATGATTTATTGTAGTGCTGTTGTATTGGGGTATGCACTTGTTAAAATTCAGTTCCAGCTTTCAAAAATGGATATCATGTTAACTATGATGAATATCCTGTTGGTAAGAACACAGTAGAACAAGTTCATCCCCAGAGACAGCATGTTAAGTCATCTGATATGAGCTGAGATGAGATTTGAAGCGGTGTGAGGAGTGCAGGGAGGAGACCTCAGTGCTCTGGTCCTGCCCTCCTGCTGCCAAACTATAAGACTAAAGGTCTCCTGGAGTCAGTCGACTCTGACAGGATGTGCTCCGCATGCTGCCCAGCTGCCACTCCACAGACACTGAAGGTAAGACTGAGTTTCCCTCTGGTGATTTCCCTCAACTGCGACTGACAAGTTGCTGATGCACCTGCTTCTTATCGAAGAGTTAATAGGAATTGTTCATAGTAATTGAATCACTTGGTCTCTGCTGTTTTTGTTTCTGCTCTTCTCTGCTACAGCTTTTTTATGGGTGCAAAAGTTTATCGCATCTCCCCAGAGAAGAGCTGGTTTCTACTGTAAATTCATAGAAAGGCTATCATTCAGGTTCTGACTGAAGGAAAAAGTGGAGGAAAACTGAATTAATGTACTTGTATTATTTATTTTTAGAGTACAGCACATCAGCTTACTCTGCAAAATATCAACATATTTGGAGAATTAAGTTTGCCAACAGTAAATGAACAATGAATGAATATTTGCTTGGATTGAATTGAAACAGTTCCCTCAAGGTTCTTCCTGTGAAAATGAACAAGTCTTATAAACTGTCTCCCTTTGGCTTTGTTTGACCTGTTATTAACACCACATAATTCCTATTTCTAGGAAACTTCCTGAGAAATTATTAAACATCAAGGAGCTATAAAATAAAGCATTACTTCATGTCTTTGTGTGCAGTTTGGATTTTGAACTGTTGATCAGACAAAACAAGCACTTCAAGGACATGAGTTTAGCTTTGGGAACTGCCGATGTACTTTTTTCTATTTTTGATCATTTATAATGTTGTTAGAGCTGATACAGTTCTAAGAGAAAATGAATTGGCGCAGCAACTTTCAAGTTTCATTTATACTGACAAGGACTTTTAAATTTTTTAAATTTATTTATTTTTAGCTTTTTCCAGAGCTTTTAACCACATTTCACCGTCCATCTTAGTGAATGGAGTCATAATGGTTTGCACACTTGCATACTTGTATTCAACCCACTGAGAATTTCCTCCCCACACATAAAACTACATTACAACAGTATATATTATGATTCATAATTGAATCTACAACTTGACAGCAGTCTGATTGCTGGATGGGGTCATGGACCTAAAACAGGGTCAAGAGCAGAAAAGGCTGAAAACCCTGCTGCATTCACTGATAAAACAACAACAACAAAAAAAACATTGTTAGTTGTGGCACTATATCTCAAGTATATCTACACTGAAACAATATCATTCAATAAGAAATCAAATGATACATATTCATAGTGTACTAATTTCTTCAGCTGCTACAACACTACTTGAGGTTCTGAATCTTAAAGGTTCTGTATGGACACCTGTCTCTGAGGCTGTTAAGTGAACTGCAGTCAGCAATGGCGGATTGGCCATCAGGACATTCAGGATGAATCCCGATGGGGCGGTCACCAACTGGGCCGGTGGGGCTGGTGGTCAAAAAAAGAAAAGAAAAAAAAAGACTAGTGAATGTCAAGCTAGTTGCTAGCTGACAGTACTGCAATGCGCGCTCCTCCCATGTTATTTGTTTCCTGTGAGAGGTTCAGAGGAAACGTAGGTGTAAATATAGATAAGATAAGGGCAGCCTCTTCCAATACGAAAGAGACCCTCGTTTTTCTTGAATTCTGATTGGCTCAACCGCAGTCATCAGTCATTACTCATGGCAGACCAGGCTAAGTTAGTTTGACCGAACCGGATAAAGCCGGTAAAAAAAGAAAGGGTGGCGTGGAAAAAAACTCAAATAAAAAAACTTAAATCTTTACAAGACGAGGCAGCAAAGTTCTCCAAAATAACCGACCTGTTTGGCCGCGGTGTTGGTCGACGGGCTGAGGCTGCTGGTGTTGCTAATGACGGAGATGGAGCTGGAGCCGACAGTGCCATTATAGCAGGTGCGTTAACGTTAGCTAACGTTCGTGAGTGTGTAATGTGCAAGGTTGGCTTTGGCAAATTGCGTATTTCTTCTAGGTGTCTGGTTCAAGAGGCTGACTAGCCTACTAGGTATTGCATTAAGTCATTATAATTTAAACCTGTACTAAAAGAAAATATGTGCTTGCTTTTTGCCTGTGGATGCATCATGCAATTAACGTTAGGTGGTGCTCCCAGTCCCAAGGACAATGAAGCTGAGGGACAGACTAACCCCAGTCGTGATGAGGAGGAGGATGAGACCAGAAATATGACAGGTGCAATGTGAAGGCATAGCCTACTATTCATTACATTGTAGTCAGAGGAAAACCTTTTTAGTAGTATTAAGTGGGATTTATTTGTTGTAGTAATAAGTTGACTAAAAGTTGATTATAGGGCCTATTGCCCAATTTATACCTCCTTAGTTCATGGCTGTGAGCCATGGAGATGTAAATTGGGCTGGGCAGGGCAGACAGTTATATTGTGCATAAAATTAGATGCATTAGGATAGAGTCATATGCTCTTATTTTAAGTTAAATAATAAGCACGTAGCCATTTGTGGCCAATTCATTATTGCATTTATTTTATAGTCTGGAATTAAACAATAACTGCTGATTTTCTTATGCAGTTGATTCTGAGGACAGCGTTTGTGTACTGTATACAAGCATATAGAAGATTATAGGTAGAAACGTGTGGGCCAGTGTGTGGGCTGGTGTGTGGGCCTTGGGCCGGGCTGAATTTGTGTCCCAGTCCGCCCCTGGCAGTCAGCAATGATTGTTTCCTGTAAAATTGGTCTTGAGTGTTTTACATAGACGACAGCCACAGGCTGTTATAGAGTGCTGCAGGAATGAGTATAAACCCTGAAATGAGTTAGCATTTTAGCACTCCTGGTTCTCTCGTCTTAAAGTCAATGTATTTTTTGAATAAGTCTTTGGTGAGATGGTTGAAATAAGGTCTGTGGTTAACACAAGCTTAAGAGGCTTTCATGTTTTGTTCTACAACTTAAAATACGTCAGTAAATACCCCCCTGTGGAATTTGAAGCTTTTATGTGTCTTATAAACGATGGTTGCTAACAAGTGGCTGAATGAGACTACAGAACAATATTGAAGAACATGACTGTAGTGTGTTTATAGCCTAATATTAGCTTTTTACATCTGCCGATTGCATTTATGGTGTGGCACTGTGCAGTGGTTAGTATTGTCACCTCAAAGCAACGAATGGGGTGAGGGGGCCCTTCTGTGCAGAGTTTGCAGGTTCTCCCCTGTCAGTTGCTTGGCAATACAAAAGAAATGAAAAAAAAAAAAGTTACATAGTACCTTACTACTACCAACTAAAAATTACTATTGATCATCATTAATATATAAAGAGCAAGGCCACAGCCAGGGCTGGGAATATAGAAATACTAACAAAAAAAAAAAAAAAAAAAAAAAAATTTAACTGTACCGTCCTATCTCCTTTGTCCACATTACTTTCAAATATATCTTCTCTGAATATTATGGACGATTGTCTGAACACTGATTCAAAACCCATAAATACAGTAAGACACATTGCTTAACTGACTGAAGCAGCAGTAGCAGATCCTGTGTGTTACATCACTGTTTTTGTCGATGGAGGTTGGTGGCTTTGAAAAGAGCATAGATGGAGCACTGAAGCCGTTTAGGCTTACCTGTCAAAACAGGTGTCTACTGAAAAGTAAAGCTGTGAAAATACTCACATTATAGTGTAAACTTACATGATTTCAATTGTTTTAGGTGGTTTTTTTTTTGTTGTTTTTTTTTTTAGGTGGCTACAATACATTTTGTTGCTGACCCCTCCACAGCAGCACATTGCTTAGCTCCCATGTCAGATTCCAGCCTGTTTCTCCAAACTGGGGGTGTGCCGATTGACATCTACTCTATGTAATACACTGACTATGGATAAGTACCCCATACAACCCCACTTAAAAAAAATCCGAACTGTCTCTTCCAGGTTTCATGGCTGGCTCCTTAACCCTTCAGAACACCAGGGCACACCTAGCACATGGATTTCAATCTGTTTTCATCAAGAACTTGGACAGAAAATTCATCCACGCTTTTGCTTTTGTTTAAGTTATGTATTAAAAGATTTTCCTCTTGTCTCCAGGTGTTCTGTGTTTGGGTGTGTATGTTCTACTCCACCATGTGTCTGGCAGCCTGGCCGCTGTCCTCAGAGGCAGCCAAACTCCGCTGTGGTTCTGATCTCCTTAGTGACCTCATATTTGTGTGTGGGGATCGTGGAATCTATTTAGGTAAGTCTGAATTTATGTTATCCATATGTTTTGCACAACTATCTAATGACACCACAAATGGAGAGATGTCAGTGTGGGGGCTGCCTATTGACAGGCACCCTGATCAGTTGGTGATTCAGTGCCTTGCTCAAGGGCACCTATCCTGTCCACACTCCATACTTGGACCATACAGGGTTTTGAACTGCAGACCTTCTGGTTCCCAACCCAAGTCCCTGAGCTACTGCAGCCCTATTGTGGCCGTAGAGGTTAGGTCACCAATATTATTAAGATTCATTCTCTGGAAACTGAGATGCAAGTAAATGCAAGTACACTTTTTAGATATAAACAGATAATTTTTTTGGACAAAAATCAATATTTAAGCTTGTGCCTTTTTGATGACAAGCTGAAGTTAGGGATTGTCCTAAAAGTACATGCAAAATGACCAAAAAGCTCCTCCAATCTTTGTTGAAAGGTTTTTAAATTTTCATATCATGCACACTTCAAACCAACTTTACTTTATCTCTGCTTCCTCCCACAGTATGCACAAAATGATCAATTATGCATTATGGCCCAATAAGCTTTGTAACTATTGTGGTTTTGTGTGTGTGTGTGTGTGTGTGTGTGTGTGTGTGTGTGTGTGTGTGTGTGTGTGTGTTTTGCAAATGTCAGACTCTGCTGTTTGCAGATGAAAGGAAAATGATTAAAAACATTAGCTGTAAATTCAGTTATTATAAAGCAAACATAAACTCAACTTGTTATGCAATGTATTATCTTATGATTCTTCTGTTCTTTGGGCCGAATTTGTTTCCACAGTTTTATATAGTACTGTTTCATCATTAGATACAACTGAAAGACATCTGACTCTGCTCACCAGTCAGCTCATTCTGACAGAATGAGCTGACTGGTACAACATGGGTTGAATTGACAACAGCCACTTCACAGTGGACCTTATACTGTGAGGCATGATTATATTAGAATATAATCTTTCCCACTGCACACAGAAAATCAACCACAGGCCCTTTCACTCGATTACCTTTACCCTGCTCTGGCCAAGGCCACTCTCTCCTTATGTTATCAGGGTGGTGGCAATCCACCAAAGTGGCAGCATACTCACCAGAACACTGTGCCTCAATGTGTGATAGCTTTGTTGTTAAAACACTTGTTATCTGAGGGCAGCAACACTTTCACACTAATGACAAAGAAAGGTGTAGACAGCAGTGAGGAGGACAGAGCCTCTGAAACTGAAATGGTTTAGAGGACACGGTGACGGAGCAAAATAGACAACTCACAGAATTTACTTTGCAGTGGATAGTGTGCTGAATGAGATCTCCATTTCAGACAGATTTTGCATACTAAAACGAAATATTTCATTAATGTAGTTAAGTGCTTTGGGCTAAGTGCTAACATCTGCATGCTAAAATGCCCACATTGACACATTGTTAACATGCTAATGTTTAGCAGGTAATGTTTACCATGGCCACCATTGTAGTTAGTTTACCAGTGTGCTAGCATGCTAACATTTGCTAATTAAAGGTCCAGTGTGTAGGATTTAGTGGCATCTAGCAATGAAGTTACAGATTGCAACCAAGTGAAACTTCCATGTTCCAAGTGTGTAGGAGAACTATGGTGGCTGATGCGAGAATGCAAATGGTGAGGGCCAGTGTTTGAGGTATCCACCTTGGGCTACTGTAAGAACACCATGGTGGACTCTGTGGAAAAGTTCCCGCTCTGCATGTCGATATAAGCGGATCAATCTAAGATAATAAAAACACAACAATTATTAGTTATAGGTAGGTAATTATATATTGATGAAAACATAGTTATTAATATTACATTCCATTTTTGCCAGTGCATCCTTCAAAATTCTGCACACTGGGTCTTTAACACTAAACCCAAAGTAGAACTGAAGCTGATAGTTTTGCAGGTATTTGGTCAGAAACCAAGTATGGGACACATAAAAATCAGGATCTGATGATATTGCTTGAGGAAACATCAGAAGACCATTAAAATAAATACAGTTCAACCTGAGGGGAACATGAATGTCTGAATTACATTTCACAGCTTTCCACACAATAGTTGTGGAGATATTTCGCATTACATCAAAATGGTGGGGCTAGAGGAAATAAATCACCAAAGTAATGAGGATTCGTCTTCTGAGAACCATAAATGTCTGCATACAATTTCATGACAAACTGCTCAATAATTGTTGAGCTATTTGAATCTGTATCAAGATAATGGACCAACCAACATATACACTGCTGTCCACAGAACACCCTGCTGGCTTGACTAAAAACACAAGCAATGCTAACCTGTTATCTTGTAAGCAGAGTAGCAACAGTATGAGATGTTTACAGTGCGATGATTGTCTCAGAAAATATCACAGTTTCACTGTATCACAGCATTACAGAATCATTATTATCATCATCATAAGACAAAATGACACTTGATGGAATGAAAACAGAGGGTTATTTTTGTGTTGAACAAACATTTTATTACTATAAAAAACCTGAAACCATTTTCTGATGGAAGTTTGGGTAAAACATAAAATTGAGATTGACTGCTACAACCCTACTGGAAACCATTTTGTAAAAATAGAAGTTAGTGTAAAAAGTCTCCCTTTTGACAGTTACAAAAATAAAGTTGTGATTCTCTGTCCAGTCGTGTTTGTTTTCAATATTGTACACAGTATGATAACTGTTACCTGTCAGATCATACCTTAAAACCAGTATACCACTGCAACCCTATTTATAAGACAACATCATTACATTTAAATGGGTTTTCACATGTGGCACCTTACAATGACAATGTTTTTCCTGCCTGTCATTTTTGTCTAGAGGAAGATAACTTACACCTACTAGCGAAATTGACATGAAATGGTATTTCTATACTCCCTAAGGAGTATAAAAATGGTATTTTTAAACTTTCCATTTCCTCCCTCGAGCAAGACCATGTAATTTTTTGAAATGCAATGGCTAAACCATCAGGGCAAACTATGCACATGTCCAATACATATATGTAAGGTGTAATGACTATTGCAATCAGTAGAAGCAAAAGACTTTGTCAGGCATGCAAACATTCAAAAGGTTTATGTATTTATTGCTACCATGAATGTTTTGCCTTTAGTGACTTCCTGAGGACATCTATGCTGGCCTGTTTTCTTATGTAAAGTAAGGAAGGCTCAAGAGAACAACAGGAATCTCACATTGGACGTTTGTCTCTCTGCAGGTAAAGGTACGTGGTCTGGTTACGGCACTCGGCCCAGAGGGAAGGGTATTGTTGACCAGTGCTGTCGGCCAGCTGGCTGTGAACTTCAGCATCTGGAGATGTACTGTGCCAAACCAAAGAGCCAGCAGCACACCACAGCTTACCCAGCCACAACCACAGCACTGCCTACCACTACACTGGCAGACACGGTAAGACCTCTACTGCTTGAACATGATATTTCAGTCTGACCTCAAGGTGCACTTACTTGCTTTTCCCAGTGCTGTTGCATCTCATGGTGCTCAGCAGTGACTGGAGTTGGCTCAGGTGTTGTCATGTGAGCTAAGTATGGAACTTTGGTCATAAGATAACAGGTGTCTCGCCTGTCTCTGTTCAAGGTGGTTCGGGGGTCACAGGGTGGGATCAGAAAGATCAAGTAGGTCAACCAATTCTCATTCTAAAGTTGTTAAATACCGATGCTTTGTCATGAGCTGAACAGGTAGAGGCCAGCATGAATGCCAAAATCTGGGCACAATTTGAGACACACCCATAGAAAGCCTACCCAAAGCCGACATGCATTAATACATTTTAAAACAAAGAGAGACCAAATCTGAAAGGAGACAGAGGATGGTCTGACCCAGTCCAAGTAGACCAGGGTATCAGTAGACCTGATCCAAAAAAGACCTACAGCAATACAAAGGGACCCGACCCAACCTGACTCAGAATAATTGGGACCCAGCCCCAGTTGGGTCTGGGACCCATGTGGACCCTTATGGACCTCTGCAAAGAGGCCAGTCACATCCAATGACAAAGATCTCCCCTAAATTAAGAACATTTGTACTCTTGACCAAAGCTGGATGTAATGACAACGAAGTACACTCTCAAGATAAGAATATTTTGTCAAGCTCTTCTGCTGTCTGAAGTAAAATACAACGCAACTTTGTCCTACACTTAGCATAAGGCAACAACCACCACAAGAAAAATTTTTTAAGAATAGTTTAAGAAAAGTATCCATTTATACATTGGTGTTGTTGGCTGATTGCAGAGTTTAATATATATATTACAAACATAAGGTCAAATCAGAATGTGAGCAATAATGAAGAGTGCATGAATAGTGACTTTAAAAAACCCCCAGCATAATAAAGTTGGTATCGGTGGTAAATCCCAGCAGATCAGTACAGGCCTCACACAGGGCCAAGAACAGCCAAGCTACATGTCCTTGAATCAACTCCTTTTTCTTATCTTTGTCTTGCAGGCGCAGCAGTTCCAAGCAGTATTTCAAAAAAGACTTTCTGAACACCTGGGGCCCCCCAACGGACCAAAGAGGGAAGCTTACAGAAGGAGAACACAGCCTTCTCTCAGACGGAAAAACAAAGTTTCATCATCCCGCAGGAGAGTTAAAACAAGAAGCACCACCAACAGGCCTCCCTTAACCTCTAGGCGTCCCCTTCATAGAATGACGACATTTGAATCATGACCCTTAACCTCATGAAAAACTAAATATTTATAGTTACTAGATTGGACCCAGCAAGTTTGAAAGACTGATGCTGACTGTTGTAATAAGATAAAAATTCTCTACTAAGTAGGGTTCACAGTGGTCAAAATCAGAGAGAGGGAGGGGACCACAGGGTTACCAGGTAACAAAACATACCCATACTGGAAGTCTTCAGTGCCAGCAAAAAATAGACAGTTGAAGTCCTGACACCATCTCTGGGCTACCTGCTATTTTGCTAGCCTTTTGCTAGCCTTTGTGGAATTTTCTTTCTCTTTCATCTGTTGTGGCGCAAAATGTCATTGTATGTATTATACACTCTTTTCTAATGTTACTGTCTAGTGTTTTCAGCTTGTGTGCAGTACTGTAACAGACATGTCTGGACTAGGGAGCTTGACAAATTCATCCTGATAGCTCTCTACATGGCTGGACATGTTCTCATCCCAAGTCGTGATATATTGCAGCTTTGTCACTGGCCTTTCACGCCTACGTATTACGCCTTAGAGGTTCTCTTGCTTCTGCTGTTGACTTTCCCAGGCATTGCAACCAATGCTGGGATGTCAACAAAAGAATGTGGTCAGGTTTAAAAAAAAAAAAAACATCATGGTTTGGCTCTACATTGATACAGGAAAAATATATCGGGTTCCCCGGGAAAGTCTAGGGTTTGTTGGACCATGAAGGCTGCTCAATGTTAAACAAACAAATGGAGTGTGCCACATGATGCACTATTTATTTTTAAAGAAATTTCCTCGTTTCAAGTGTGATTGTGTAGGAGATTTTCTTCCTTCTCCTTCAGAACCCAGTAGTGTCGCTTTTACTTTGGCTCTTTATTCAGCCCAGTCACCAGAAGAAAATATTGGCATTGTTCATTTCTGCAAACCATAAATATGTTACAAATGTATGTTTTATATGTATCATATCAATGTTTCTACAGGGACGTAGTATATGAGCTGAATTTGTCATCAGGAGGTGAAAGGGTTGTTGGATGGTGTCACGAGGCGAGACGTCTATAAAGTGTAGACCACTGTTCAAGACCAATAAAACCAGTTGTTATTTAGCGAGTCATTTTAGGCATGAACAGCAGCTGTTTTTCACCCAGACAAATAATGGGGATTGTGCCCCCCAAAATAGGTATTTTAATCCAAAACATAATCTCTTCCTAGTCATAACCAAATGGTTTTTGTGCCAAAATCTAACCACAAGTTAACCACTGCATTATTGAAATGTTAAGTTTTGACGCATCTACTACATCAGTGGTTCCCAACTGGTGGGTCGCAGTCCAAAAGTGGATCATGGTTCCATTCTGAATGGGCTGCAAGTAACTTGAGATGTGTCAACTTACTAAAAAAAACAGTTTTTTTAACAGTGAATTGAACAGTCAATTTCCAGCACAGAGCTTTTATTTTGAAGTGCCGTTTTCTGCTGTAGAGTGACTGAATAACTAATCTATTCTATAGATAACTATCTATTAAACTTATGACTAAGGAGCAATCTGGACCCTAGTGGTGGACAATACCGCAAAATTTGCTTTCAATCCAATACCAAGTGAAACAGGGCCAGAATTGCCGATATCAATACCAATACAATACTTTTTATTATTTAAAATGGCAGATTTTTCTTCTGAAGGGAAAAGCAGTGTATCTTGATGTATGGGGTGAATAATCAATCTATTTAAGTAACAGCTAATGATGACCAATTACAGTTGAAAGTGTAAAATGAACCAATACTGAAGATCTGATTTGACTAAAATATTATTTTCACTAAGCTGCTATATACCTGTATGAGCTTCTCTGAACAGACTCTGCTAGTGAACTCTGTCTCTGTATCGGGGGTCTGAATGTTGAGGTGTTTTCCACTCCCTCCCTTCTTTTGGGTTGCAGCTCTGAGTTCTCTTTCCCCTGTTTTTACCTCTGTCATTAAGCCATGACTGCTACTGGTGTCGGATTACACTAGTCATGCTCGGACACACCTTCCTTATCAAATGTTCATCCATGGAAGCACAGATGCACACGCAGTTTTATTCCTAGTACAACTGAGGGTCCGTATCAGTCCTCAGCAATAAATGGAACAGCTGGGGAGGTGAGCTTACCATCCTCCTACTGCCAACATTGGGTGAAATTGAAACTGAAAAGATGCTGCAGGGTCTGTAGTAAGTTGATTGAGTGTGGACAACAAAAAAGCAGTAGAGAAGCAAAGAGTGCATGCACTAAATGTGTTCATGACAACAGAACATTGTTTCACAGACAATAACAGAAATACAAATATTTACAACATAGAAGAGAGAAACTGATCCCTTTTTGGTAACGATTTTATTGGTGCTAGGATCAATCTTCAAAATGAAAACATAGAATCGAGGGTATCAATATTTTGGTATGGATCCGCCCAACCCCACTTGACCCTGTGGCTGGAGCAGTTCAGAACCACTGCCCTACATGATAACGTGTGAATGTCACATATCTGTGGTTTTGTAGAAACGTAGTATGCCACGTTTTTTTCCTGGCCATTGGGTTGCTCTATTAGTCCTTTTCCACTGCAGCAGCTGAAGCTTCCAATAACCTGAACTGTTAAAACCCTAGTGTTTCCACTGTAATTAAACCTGTAATTGTTGTTTTGGATTCTTGTTTTATCACCTTTACAGTTATTATGATAAATGTGTTAGCAAATAGTGACACACATTCATGCTGAGCAGGTAGTGTACAGTGGGGTGTTTATGTGTAATGTTACATTCCTGCAATGGAAAAGAGTTTTGTTGCATCAGTTGATAATGTGTCTACTTAGATGTGCTATTTGAAGAGTGCGCAGATTAATCATGACACTGAGATGTTAGCTTGTTAGTTATGGTAGCTAACAATGCTTTCTGGTTTGTCTTTTTTAAAACACACTAATTATCATAAGTGATTTATAACATATATGTGACACACCAAACTCTGTGTCGTGTGGAATATAGTGCACAGCATCTGTTCACATGTATTGTAACACTGTTTTATAGCACTTTTGACTGAATTACAGTATGTAGCTTTACTGGGTGTTTGGGGTGCAGACATTATAATGTACCAGGGAAGTTTGTGGTCTGACTGAATGGGTCTGATAGAACTTGTGCTGAGTTTTCTTTTTTCTTTTTCTAAGATCATGTTTATTATTTTGTGTTTTATGTAGAAGACTTTTAATGCATTCATTATTTATTTCACTTTGACAAAATAAGACTATGATAAATATTAAAACTTTACAATTCTTTGTGATTTATAACTTATTTATAGCCCATCCCTCATGGGATTATTCAGACACATTTTAAACAAAACACTTTCCAGTGCCATCACGCCAACATAACATAGTAAACATGACATATACACAAGCCGCGAATGAACATCAACAATAGTAAATAAAACAAAATAAAATAAAATAAAATAAAAAGGACAGTCTTTAGAGCCACGATCTATCTGTGTGCATAAGTTGCCTGTTTTCTTCTATTCCACGCTTTGTGGATATAATTAGATATTGCAAATATATGATTATCAAATAACCATTTAATTATTTGGTTATCCTGGGACAGACCTACATGTGTTGACACTTTGTCAAAGAGTGTTTCTCTTAGGTCATCATAAAATGGACAGTACAGCAGGAAGTGAGTTTCATTCTCTACTTCACCGAGCTCACAGTAGTGACATAATCTTTGATCTTCCTCAGTTCCAATGTAGCGTCCTGTCTCAATATGTAGCGGTAATATCCCAAAGCGAAACTGAGCACACAGAGATCTTTGGCTCTTAGATAAATCATACATAACATATCTTTCACAAGCATACACTTCTTTAAACAAACAATGTATGCGTAATTTTGGTTTATGATTAATTTTGTCCAGCCAATTACTTTTGTATTTTGTCACAGCAAATTCTTTAAACATCCCCACATCCACTCTCTGTCTGTGGCTATAGAGATGTTGAAGCCCATGCTCCTGAAGCAGATCATACATCTCTGACGCCCATTCTCCTTCCACTGAGAGATCCCACATGATAGTATACATATGTGACATTAATCATATGTGTATAATAACAGTAGTATGACTAATGATAACAGCAGCAGCAGGAGGCATCTGGCTGGACCACGGCAGCAGCACAACCACACACATCATGCTATCCAGGCACCGCTGCAATATGAGTTAATCTGAGAGGTTGTATGAGGTTTCACCATGCCATCCTTCCTCTGGTATGTTTCACAGAGCATGTTGCTCACACGCACGTTAAAGATTTTTAAACTATACACAAATGGACCTTTAGTTTTGACGTTCAGTTTCAGTACAATCATAAACAGCTGACTCATTTTATTTTGACATGACTTAAGTTATCTCTTTGTAAGACCTTTCCAAGAGTTCTGAAGGCCACCTCAGCTCTCTGCACAGAGCAGACTGAAAAAACAAATGGCTCTTCTTATTCTGTGATTAGTCAGTACATTTGTACACAATCTCAGTGTTCATTGAGGGTAAAGGAGTACTGTGGTTTATTTTTGATCAGGTGCAGTTATCGGGACATCTTCACATGTACAGCCTATCAGTTAAAAAGGATATTAATATAAGGTAAACCGAACAGTGCTGTAAGTGAATATCAAACACAACTGGAATTTGGAAAGATTTCTCTTGCTTTCCCTGAGGTAGACAAATTTAGGTTGTTCCGTCTCTGTGGTGGCCCCTCAGTTGTAAATCTGCATATGACATTATAATGTATGCAAAACAATTTGCCAAAAAAATGTGTGCAGCAGATCCTGTAGAACCAGTTAGGTGTTGAAGATATAGTCCTCAAATGCCACTAAAATAAAGGTTACAATCTACAAAACTTGAACTTTTCAATTACATGTAGTCCAGTTTGAACAGACAGCTGGGGGCTTTTGATAGCTGCTCCAACAGCTAACAGACATTTTGGAAGAAAAAAACAAAAAGTAAAAGCCTTCATAAAGGCATGCATGTGTTTTTTCAATGAACACAAGCCCATTACTCAGGCCGTATCCCAATACACCCCTTGCCACTAGCACTTAGCCTTTACCCCTCTGTTTTGCGTATTCATGTCTAGGGGTAGGGTGTCCCGATTCTTGTTGGGATAAAGGGGTAGGGTAGAGTGAAGTGTTATGGCTAAAATATATGGGGCAGGTACCCAACCAGGCTGTTCTCACAAATGTTTTTGTATGTTTTCTTACAAAGATAATGCACCCAAATTCGTACATATCCCATGTATTTTGAAAGACTGTAATCACATCACCTGGGACTTTACCCTGGAGTCATGTGTTCGGATCCCTGTGAATTTTGAGGCATTTTAAGGTACGTCCTCACTATGTTTCTTTTCTTAAACCTAGCCTTAGTAAATTTACTTGTCTTAACCTAAATACTCCCAACCATGTTTCTTTTCCTAAACCCAACCTCTGTAACTTCACATTAATTACGCAACTGTACATAAAGGATGTAACATCATTCGTGGGGTGCAAATCTGTGGGATAAATTAAAAACTGTTGTGCACGCATTTTTTGTAGGATATCATACAAACCATTCTATAAGAATCTGTTACATCACATACATGGGCGGAATAAACCGTTTTTTTTTACCTGCCACACAAACTCCGTCTCTGCAGTGTGTGGTTGCTGCCAGCATCACTGTGTGAGTTTTACCAAGTAATAATGCAGTTGGTTATGGAGGATTTGGAAGCATAGGCTGTATGGATGTAGGCTACATAAGATGCATTGATGTGATTGATGTATCTTAATGTGAAATGCAAAAACACACGAGGCTGCTCTGCTGCTTCACATTGCCTCTGGTACAATGAGGTATTCATTTTTAAAGAAACTGTACTCATTGTTTAAACAGTTCTGTATAGTTTTTACCTGTTGGAGGGCTGCAGAGCCACACACACAGAGGATAAATAGACCAGCTACATAAAAATTAAGCAGTGCGGTGCCTGCATGGGCAAGTGTGGCTTCTGTAGTCAGTGTAGCAGCTTCAGCTGATTAGAATGGATGTGCTCTGCTGCAGGCATGCTGTGGCAGATGTCTCCTGCTGCAACTTTAATTCAAAGATAACTAAACAAGACATGATGACCTATTTGTTAATAACATGTTAAATAGGTAGAATTGCAGGATTTCTTTCTCTGCCAGTCGAACTCCCCTGACTTTGACCCCCACTGAACTTAACCTACACCTCTGGCTGGGCTTGATCTGGTTTAAACTTGACAAGCTCTTTGAAAGGTCTCTTCTCAGGCAGGAAGGAAGGTAGGTTTCTGTCTCCACAACATAGTAACAGCTGTTCACTGTTGGCTTGATAAGGCAGGAGAGGAGAGCTTTCTCCTTGTAGCTGCATGCGTCACAGACAGATAGTGTTATGTACTCCCATCTCTTCCCATGCAGAGCTATTGTAATAAAGCCCCCACTTTCATTTGATTCTCATAGCCATGAGTTGGCTGTTGTAGTCAGCCCAAACTGGTAAATGTCAGACTGGCAACAGTTTGTACAGATTTTATTTTTGACAATTTTTTAACAAGTCAATGGTGAAGGAACACTGTAACTTTCCTGTGTGCCGTCATCGGTCAGAAACAATTACTTTACAGTATCCTACAGTATCCTTCTGTCAGCAGCAGCAGCTCTTTCCCCTGTTTGTCTGTGTCTTCTAACTTGTGATTTTGGGATAATATATCCAATACATGACACCACATGCAATATGAAGATGTAAAATCTCAGGATGCACTGTACAGTATGTAACAAGTCTTCCAACCTAATGGACAAAATAAGTTACGTGTCATTTTCCCCTCTAATAACCCGTATGAGTGTTTTATGGCCTTTAGCCTTGATCTTCAGAGCATTATTTCCTAGTACCAGACTCCAAACTGTTACACATGACATATAATAAAGATTCATATGAGTGTTAAGATATGCAAAAAAATTCCTCCGCACACTGACATGGACTTTACTATCGAAATTTAATGAAGGGAACAAGGTGAACCTGATGACGCTAAACGCGAAACGCGTTATTCCCTTCATTAAATTTCGATAGTAAAGTCCATGTCAGTGTGCGGAGGAATTTTTTTGCATATCTTATGACTCACGTTCCTGCTTCCTACCAGCACCTGACGATCTGTGGCTGTGCAAGGAGATTTCATTGATTCCAATTCACATGAGTGTTTTCTGATCTGCTGCCTCTATACAAGGCCAGATTACCATCTGGGTGTTGAACCTAAAACTTTAATGTTTGCATAATTTTGTATAAATAACATTGAACTTATGGTGTATGGGTCCAACAACCCCCAGACTTTCAGCTGGGAGCCAGGTATTCACTTCCCACGGACCAAGCAGTGATATGAGGTGAGTTGGGATAAGAACAGGTTGGAATGAGTGTAGATGAAGAAAACAACTTGTAAAATGCCACAGCAAGCGACAAGCGAGAGAAAGAGTGACAGTGGAAGCTCTCAGAGCAGAGGGGAGACTAGCAGTAGTTGAATGGTAGTAAATGCATAGTTTAGGTTTCAAAACCAAGTCCAGGTACGTTCGATTCAATTGCCTTAAGATAGTTTAGGTTTCAGTTTGTCTCTGAGTAAATGCTGCAGCTCATCAAGACCAAGTTCAGTCACGATAAGTCAGTGTCCCATCAGTGTCCCGGAAGCTGAAGCAGGAAAGGTTAATGTCTTTACAACGAGGCTTTGAGTTATCTCAATGATTTAGAGTGGTAGAGCCATAGTCAGCATGCACTTTAGTTTGTATGATTTGTTACTGTAACTGACTGAAGATTCATATTTATATTTCATACATTAATGTTCACACCTTGATCTGTGCCTTATTGGAGTGAAGTCATGATGGTTATATTATATGTTTACAAGGCTTGAAGTTACAAGTTACACTATTGCACTGTGACTGAAGGTTTTTACATTTCAGTAGCTAAATAAAATGATGTTCTTTATATGAGTTCATGCATTTTTGCAGTGCATGTACAAAATTGGCACGAAATGTTCATAAGTTCATTGTAACCCACACAAAACAATCTACAAATGTGTACCATGATCCACAAATATTTTACTGTCCACAAAACATGTCTTTTTTGTGCAGTGCAGTTTAACTAGTATTTAAATGTATCAAATAAATGTAGGGTAGTGAAAAGTAAAATATTTCCTTCTCAGATATAATGGAGTAGAAGAATAAAGTAGCACACCATGGAAATACTCAATTACCAGTTCATTAAAATTATACTTAAGTACAGAACTTGAGTAAATTTAGTTTTTTACCTTCCACCACCACCACCATTGCAAACTAGATTTAAAATAATAATTTATAAAAAATAATGAACAAAGAAATTATGATGGATAAACATATAACTTGACTGCTACCTGCAAAATAAGCCCCACATTTACCAGCCTCAACATTAAAATGATAAATAAATACATTTATACATCAGTAGTTTTATTTGATCTGAAATGGACCGTTCTGCATGATGAGTACTTTAACTTTTTGTTTCTCTTGTACTTTTACCTGAGTAAAAGATCTGAGTACTTCGTCCACCACTGCAACCCTATGTTAAATTAGGCCAACAGCTCCATGCTAACACAAGACAGAATTACTTGTAACGCGCATCTGAAAATTAGCATCGCAATAATATATTATCCTTACTAATGATCAATGAACATAAAAGAAATATGTGCTGATACCTAAAGGCATAATTTCCCCATGCTCTCTGGAAAGGAACTTCTGTCCCTGTGTCCAGTTGCTGTTAATGTTAAGAATGCGAATACTAGATCGGCTCTTTGTTTAAGCCTTCTTGGTACAGTTATCTCATGTGAGAGAATGTCGCCACCTGCTGATGTGGCGAGTATCTGCAGATATTTTTTTTTTTACAGATCCTGCTGTGGTAGGAATTGGACAAAATTATGCAAATACACAGGAGGAAAGTCACAAATGTCACATGACCCAAGAACTCACAGGAAGCAATCCACAAATGTGCAAAACAAGTTTCATGACTAAAAATGGGTCCACAAATGCGTAAATATGTGAAATTAAAGTACGCATTTAGAGAGTAAGCGCAATTGCAAATCATGCTGTATTTTTGTGGACATGACTTTACACAACACAAATGTAAAAAGACATGTTTCTGGATAGTAAGATGTTTGGGGATCATGGTACACATTTGTAGATTGTCTTGTGGGGGTTACAAATAATTAAGTCCAATAGAGACGTCCATAAAAATGCCAGCCTGATTGGCGTGTGTGTTTATACAGAGCCTGTTATTTGAATAGACTGTCAACAGGTCCATCTGCCTTTATCTACAGGAGTTCACAGGCAGTATCTCTCTGTCAAGGCTGCTGAAGGATCTGGATGCTCTCTTTTTCCTGCTGCCCTATCAGCAGCCTTATATCGGCAGCAGAGCAGCTGGAAACACAATGACAAGCTGTCAAGCTAACAGCTAGCACTCAACCTGGACCAATGATGAATCATTATCTGAAAGCATCCACAGCTAACAGCATCTGCCATCAAACGAGATGACAGAGTAAAGGTTTCTCAGCTTTGGTCCATGAGCTCCAGTATAAACTACTTCACTGTGCCACAACAGCTGAACCTGCTGACACATCCTGGCTCGACTACCAGTTTCCTAATGGGACCGTTTCATAATTTTATCTTGTATGTCCTCTGTTGTTTTCCCTATCTCTGCTTCTTCTCTGCTTGTAGGCTTTTATCATGTTGTGTTGAATTGTTTCACTTGCTTTGCATTTGTTAAGCTGTTACCTGGTGAGGACATAGTACAGGCATAGGCTTAGGTGGGACTACACGGATTTCGTTGCTACAGTGCCATTTAATCTAAATGGCATCATCAACAATGAATGATGTTTACTAGTGACAGCTTTTACAGAAAACAATTATACTAAAATTATACTGACTGTAGAGGAAGAAAATCAAATGTTCAGATAAAGAGAAGAGTGTTGACTAGATGCAATTTTAACAAGTAGTAAAAAACAAAATCCTCATGAACAAATGATGAAAGACAGTGTTTTCACCTATTTACATGTGATCTTATTTCCGGTAATGACATCTGATCACGAGTCTCTGCATTTATACCTGGTATTTGTTCTTGTTATTTTGATTCTGCATTGTGATGAGATTTCAATATGCAAATACTGTAGGCAGAGCAAACATGGTGCTTCTTAGGTCAGCAGACGCAAAGACTAAACTCCTGCAGGGCTGCTGTGACATGGAATGCTAAGGTCATATGCAGTGGCATAAGGTAGTTACAACAACAGGCCCCAGTGCATGCTATTGTGACGGGCCCTAGTGTATGCTAGGTACAAGTTATAAGGCACGCACACACACCACTGACAACAGTTTATAAAAAAGCCAAAAGAATTTAATATAGGGAGCTGTTCTACTTTTTCCTCTTGTTCATTTCACTCTTGTTCTTTCTTACTGTAACTTTTCTGTTTAAAAGGTTTGACTGCTCACCGGACCTATAGATGTGCTCAGCTTGTCAGTCTTGAAAGATTTTGCGCCTAAACTAGCTACTGTATCGTTTTGCCCGGTCACATGATCATATACTTGGCATACTTATTTTTATGGGCATTTTTTGCCTTTAATCGACAGGACACTGAAGTGTGAAAGGGAGAGAGAGAGGGCGAGACATGCAGCAAAGGGCCACAGGCTGGAGCCGCACCCGGACCGCTGTGGCAACAGCCCTGCACACGGGGCGCCCACTCCATCACCAAGCCACCGACGCCCCAATAAGCCTACCACTTAGGCTAAAAAAATAAATAAGCCTCTCACTTGGGCCCTAAACTGTACATCTGACACAGCAAAAGTCTCAGTGAACCATGACATGGAAACAACAAGTAGCCAAATGGAAGACAGAACAGACTACCATGTTGCAAATGCCCCTAGCAGACAAATTTACAGTAAACAAGAATATCCCTGAGAGTGTGCACAACAATGGTGATATAGCACTCGCCTCCTTGTAAAGTCAGAGAACTCAACGTGTCAACTGTCAGCATAAACAGGTCCCCACTCACAATTAGGTCCTTGTCTTCTACGGTAGAAATCGGCCTGCAGTCAACAGCAATCCATTTTGCAGTCGCGTTTGTCAGCTTTTCAGAGGTATTCTTGCTCAGGCGCTTTCCCTTGGTAAACATGGTTTGGCGAAGCACACTAGTGCTAGTAGCAATGCTACTGGGGCCGACAGTTGTGGAGCTCTTAACATGTTTTGCATTGAGATGATACGTTAGACTAGAAGTGCTCTGATGGTATGAAAATTCTTTCTTGCAGATATTGCATATGACCATGGCCTTATTAACTGTCCCGTCTCTGAGTTTTTTAAAATGTAAACTGTCCGTTTAGAGGGCCCAGCAAAGTTTGGTCATCGGCCTCAGCAGGTTCCATCTTGCAACAAGTTGGGGCAGAGCGAGAGACAGTGACGTAGCCTACGGGGTCATTCATAGGTCAAAGGCAAGAATGTTCCTGCCGCTTCGGTTAAGTTAAATCAGACAATGGCGAGGCATTTGTGCCTCCAAGTGGGTGAAATCCATCAGTGCGATTAATTTGTGTTAATTTTTTTAACGCCTTAATTTTTTGCATAATTAATTAATCTAATTAACGCGTTAAATTGACAGCCCTAATATGTATATAGACAATACAGGCAGTACAACATTCATGTTTGAACAACAGTTCAAACATGAAGCCAATGAGGAAGTGACAAAAACTTCAGTTTCTCTAATGGCCACTTGATGCTGGTTCCCAAAGCCAGTCAATCCACATAGAGCTCCATGTTAAAATGTCCAACTTTACAGTAGAAACAAACATGTTTACAGCCTGGTAGAATAAAACAGTTTGGTCTCTATAGCTTAATTCCCCCTTCGTAACAACTGGCATGACTTTTTCTTTTTTTTTAGAACTCACCTTTTTAAATCTTATTAAGGCTTAAAGTTACACATAATAAACGGCATGGTTACTTTCAGTGGGTGCTGTCTGTTGACAACTTGCTGCCATGGCAACAACATTGGTTAAGCCCAGTTCAGACCAAAGATTCGCAACAAGACAAAACTGTTTTCGAACACTGCAGAGAAAAGTTGCAGCGGTGTGAACTGGCTGGTCTGAGGTCGACTCCAGTCGGGTGAAGTCTGCTGGTCATGACAAAATGACCGCAAATGGTGTATTTGCTTGCTGCGACAGATTCTCTGTCCCCACCCAGCCCTCTGTTTCTGTCCTCATGTCGCACTGGTGTTGGATGGTGGGTTGCTGCTGCTGCTCGCTATATGTGCTTATTCAAGGATTCAAGGATTTTTATTGTCATTCACATCACATTTACATGCAGTGGAATGAAATTTTGATTCTCAGGTCCCGGTATAGCCCATGTAAAAGTTGTACACAATACAAATACAATAAATATAAAAATATGAAGAAAATATAAAAAGATAAGTAATAAAATATAAAAAGATAAGTAAGAAATATAAAAAAATAAGTAAGGGGGCGTCGGTGGCTTAGTGGTAGAGCAGGCGCCCCATGTACAAGGCTGTTGCCGCAGCGGCCTGGGTTCGACTCCAGCCTGTGGCCCTTTGCTGCATGTCACTCCCTCTCTCTCTCTCCCCCTTTCAGAACTTACCTGTCCTGTCCATTAAAGGCTAAAAATGCCCCCCCCCCCCCCCCCCACTTGCACAGGTAGCAGCATACTTTGAGTTGTGCAAACAAACAACAGCAAACAGCAGCAGCAGCATTGCTAAGGTAGCCTAGCATAGTCCAGTGCAAAATAGCTTATGTGACCTTTTTTTTTTTTTTTAACACACCCTAGCAGTCTGGCTCATCTGATTTTAACATGGGGTTTTCCTGATAGAAATTATATATCCAGGCATAGATTACATGTTAATAACAGGTGGAAATTAAAGGATGCAAAGATTGCTCGAGGTGTCCAACCTGCAGGGATCTGGGGTGTGATCATAGCTCATACCAACCAATCAAAGACAGCAACAGCCCCATGGGACCCAAAAGTCCCAGCATCACCAGTTGTCAATTGTTTTCAAATTTGGAGATAGTGCCGTCAGTAATGTACAAAAGTAACTAAGGCTGCATTCTTACCTAATGCTGTGGTCTGGTCCTTTTGATGGGCCCTACATCAACATCTAGTTTAAAAAGGGTTTGCTTTCTTGTAGTTTTAATAAATGACATTTCTTTTATGTGAGTCTCTCACATGGACTCCCTCCTTGTCCATCACATTCTCACTCTGACGTCGTCACGTATTAGCATTTGGGACTTTCCACGTCAAGATATGACATGCAAAGTACCCAAGGTGCATTGGTTGTCGATGTTAGGAGGCTATGTCAACTTCTGCCTGTTACATGCATAGTCTGTTTTCAACATCTGTTTTCACAGGAGATGCACAGTTTGCATAGACATGAGCTTCCTCTTTTGTCCAGTGTTCTGTCGCCAGTGAGGGAGGTGAGCCTCGTGTCAGAGGCTCTGTGATTTTTAACTTTTAATTGGTTTTATCCACGTATTGCCCATATCTTGTTGGTACATGTTTGTATCTTGGCTTTTTGATCCATATCCTGCAACTGGATAAACTGTCTCTGTCACTGGATGAAGATTGTAAGTTATTTTACTGACATGTCATCTGCAAGTGCTAACACGGAAGAGCGAGCACACAGGTCCGGGCCTTTCAAAACCTGATTTTAACTCTATGCTTTTACCAATCATGGGATTACTTTTAATTTGCTGTTTTAAGTTCTCTTCTTTTAACGATTGTGCTGTTTTATGACTTATTTATGAACTGAACTCAATCATAATGTCTATGTGCGGATTGCACTCGTCAGTACTCACAGTTATGGGAGGATATCCAGAGGCTGAAATCAGAGCTTCGGAAAAAGGACAGGATGATCGAGGGATACATATCCGTGGCTGCTGCCCAGTCAAAACAAATCTCTTTTCTCCGGTCATCCGGTCTTGCTTTGACGGCGGCCCATTCACCCTCCTCCTCCGTGTCAGTGATGGCCTCGGCCTTTGCACCCACTCTTTCCTAGCTGCCCTCGCTGTATGCTGACACTGCCTCGGTTCGTCCAGAGGATGCAGCAGCTGAGATCGTGGGCTCTCCACCGAAGGAGAGCTGGATGTAGGAGCACCGGGCATTATCAACACTGCTGCTGCCGCAGACCAAGACATCACAACGCCACCGTCAGCTGGGCCGGAGGTCGGCACAGGAACTGGGCCCATGTACAGCTCCACTCCAAAGCTTTCCGAGGTGTCCTGGACAGAGGTGGCATCCCGCGGCCGAAAAGGAGATCCAGGTGGGAGGCAAGTCTCACCAGAGGAGGCTCTGGTTCATCCTAGCGATGCACCTGCTGTCCCAGCTCTCGCAGCTCTTCATGTTGCCGCTGCGTCTCCTCCACCTGTGGCCAACAACTGGTCGAGCAACTCGTCACTCCTTTACGAGGAACAACTGCAGCAGGATGCTGCAGGAGGCAGTCGCCAGGTGCTCTGGTGTTCCCCGGGCCTAGACCACCGGTCCCCAGGTGCCTATGCAGTCCCACTAGCCCGAACCTTTGTCCTCAATGCAGAAGGAGTTGGGAGAGCACTCAGTCACTCATTCAAGCAGTCCACACCCACCATCTCCTCGCCCTCTCATCCCCCCACCATTTTAATCATTGGCGACTCCAAAATAAGGGGTATCTGCTTTTTTAACGCCATCACATACTGTCTGCCTAGTGCCACAGTCCCCGACATTTTGAATAAGCTTCTGGAGCTACTGCCTACTATCCCGACATCCATCACAAGATTAGTTTTAAATGTCGAGTTGAACGACACATCTAATCAGAAGTCTCAATGCACCAAAAGTGATTTTAATGTTCTTTTTAATGTTCTAAAAGACTGTGGAAAGTCTGTTTTTATTGCTGGTCCCATTCCCACTTTTGGTTGTGGAGCTGAACGTTTTAGCCACATTCTGTATTTGCACACTTGGCTGCAGTTCACATGCAGGTCTTTCAACTTCATCTTTATTGATAATTTTAACTTGTTTTGGAACCATGGCACCTTCTTAAAAAGAGACAGGATCCATCCAAACAAGTTAGGTAGCCAGATGCTGTCAGCCAATATTCAGCATGCAGTCCAGTCCTCTCCACGTGAGTGACTATATACTACATGACTTTGAAACCCCCTCCTTCCTCTCATGTCTCAGCCCAGGACACTGTCTCCAGCACTAGCCCCCCAGAGTATGATTTCATCAGGTCTCCAAGAGCTCAGGGGTGGTGGACTTGGTGTTTTTTTTAAAAATTCTTTCAAATGGGGCTGTTGTTACCTTCTGGTAATCTCTCTAGCTTTGAGACCCTTGTCCTAAAAAAATATTGCACAGACCCTGTCCTCATTATTGTTATGTACCATCCTCCAAAACCCAGCCATTCCATATTTTTGTCTGAACTGTCAGAATTTTTATCCTTCGTCGTCTTCTGCCATGACAAAGTCCTAATTGCTGGCTATTTTAATATACATGTTGACGATAGTTCTGACAACTTTGCCACTGAATTTTTAAATATCATGGAGTCTTTTAATTTTACACAGCATGTGTCAGGCCCTACTCTTAAAAGTGGCCACACATTGGATTTAATTTTCACTTTGGGTCTAGTTTTATCTTTCTTGGTTTTAAGGGACATTTTTATTTCTGATCATCTTTGCCTTGTTTTTAAGTCAGGGTTTTATGTAAATAGGAATCCTTATATGCAAGTAACTTGCTCATGCATTTTTAACAATAACACAACAATGAAATTAAAGATGCAAGAGCAAAATATTTTTCAGACCTCACCACCTCCAACCAGCACAATCCGAGATTTTTATTTAAGACCATCGATCAATTAGTTAACCCTCTCCTGGTGTCCCTATTTCCTCTAACACAGACTGTGAAAGGTTGATTGAAGATTGAAGACATTCGTTTGAAGATTAAGCCTCCTACTTCTGTGCCCAATTTAGCCTGTCCTCAGCTGGATACATTTTGTTCCTTTAAGGAAATTACCTATCAAGAATTAGCTGAAACCATTTCACACGTCACCATCATCTAGCCCGCTGGACTTAATACCCTAAGAGCACAGCTTTGGAAAGTTACATTGTAAGTTACAATGTTAGTCACAGTGTAAACTGACTTCTTGTAAAATTTCAGGTGGAAAATCATTTGCTCATCATCAAGTGTGTCCATCAAGATCTCCCGGTCGCAGAACACTCTTCTCGGGATGCCTTAATTTATTCATCTCCATAAACTCAACCATGTTGCAGTTAAGATGGAGTCAGAGGTACTTTATGTTTTTGTTCTTACTTTGGTTACAAAGGTTCTTTGTGCAATGGTTTCACAAACTTTAAGCACTTCCTTAAGTATAAGACAAAAATAGGGTGAAAAACTTAAGGTAAGGGCTATTTTCACCCTGGTGCAAATATCAACATATTTCTATAGTACCGGGGTACAATTAGAAGCAGATGCTATTTGTACCCTGGTGTATATAGCAGTGTATGCTATTTACACCCAACCGGGTGCAAAATTTGCACCTCTGTACAATTAGAAGTGGATGCTATTCGTATCCTGGATTATAATGATGTGTGCCGTTTATACCCACCTTGGTGCAAATATTTGTACCCTCATTTTGTACAACTAAACTATTATCTTCTCAACCTCAACCCTCAGGACCTAGGTTAGCTACATAGCTAACTATCCTACCATTACAATGCAACCATGCCAAGTGTCTTTTCTTTAAGTAGATTTATGGTTGTGCATAGACCCTACGCACGTAGCCTACGCACGTCGCCCACGCCATTGTGAGCATTTTTACTTCTGGGGTGGTGTGTCTGTGTCACTCTGCAGTTACACCTCCAAACCAATAGTCAGCGGCGAAGGTTTCTGTGAAGCACTGTAAAGTTTAGCTGATTCAAAACACATTAAATATGGCTTAATAGAGATGATTTCAAACACAACTAACTCGCAGCATTCATAGACAAACACTTGTGTTAACCCGGACACATTTTCCTCACAAATACAACATGCTACCGTTATTAGCACAAGCCTATGGCATTTTACATTGTATAAATTAGCCTAGCAACTAGCGGAGATTTCCTCTTCTCATATGAAACCTGGATAAATCCCGAAGTACAAATCCCTGAAGGAAAAATCACACACAAGACTTAAAATGCTATTTTAGTGGAGGCCTTACTGTCTTCACAATTTATAATTTCTTATCTGTGAAATCAGAGTAAATAAAAGCTTCGTTTCCACTGAGGGAAATGGTTTCAGTATACAACAGCGTCAGTTAGGTTTTTTGTACACCCTTGTTGACACGCGTCATACAAGGGTGAAAATAGCCCAGCTGAGAGGCCAAGGCTATTTATACTGGGGTGCAAGTCACCCCAAAAATTTAAATCCTTAAGTAAACATTTTAAAGAAACCTTAAAGGATAACTTCAGTATTTTTCAACCTGGGCCCTATTTCCCCATGTGTATGTGTGCGTATGATTCATAGGTACAACTCGTTTTAAAATTGGTTCAGTATTGAGGGAGGCGGATGCAGCCGGCAGCCGTGAGGTAGATATGGGGCAAATGCATCCCGTATAAGTTTGTGCATTAAAAGTGCTTTTCTTTCGCCACTGACCGGTTCAGATTGCCAGTGCTATCTCTGTAAATAGCATATTATTTGCTTGCCGGAAGAAAACAGAGGAACCATGCTGAGCATTGCTCAGAGTGGCGCTGGTTGCACTGGAGTACAGTCGAGAGTTTTACTGCATCAGTATTATGGCTGCATATTCACCTGATTTCGAGAATGAGGATGAGCCCTTTTATTACGATGGCCGCCCGTACTTATTTGAGCCCTAGTATACGGACGAGGAGCTCCTACAAATTGAAGAGCAGACAAGGATAGAGAGAGAGGGCCAACGAGCAGACGAGGGTGAAGCAGCGGCTGCACGAACGCGAATCTCTGAGGACTGGTGGTGCTCCTTGCTGTGACTCCATGCCCACAGAGGAAGAATATCTGTGTTGCGAGATGACGTCACAGCCGGGAGGAGGTGAAGGGTCAGGGAAAAGCTTAGTATGCTATTTACAGAGATAGCACTGGCGATCTGAACCGGTCAGTGGCGTAAAAAAAAAAAAAACACTTTTAATGTACAAATTTATACGGGACGCATTTGCCCCCATATCTACCTCGCGGCTGCCGGCTGCATCTGCCTCCCTCAATACTGAACCAATTTTAAAACGTGTTGTACCTATGAATCATACGCACACATACACATGGGGAAATAGGGCCCAAGTTGAAAAATAAAGAAGTTATCCTTTAAGGAGAAGACTTGAGGATGTTTTGAGCAACTGATTTCTTTTTTTTTTTTTTTTTTCTTCAAGGAAGCCTTAACTTGGACTTCAAAGGAAATCTTAACTTAAGGTGTTTTGTGCCTCTAGTAGAGAGGCACTGCCTGTCAGAATCTAATTGGGGCTAAAGCTACCCACCACTGTAGCTGTTTCAAGTTACTTCCTGAAAGAGTCCTCCCTCTCTCCTCCTTTTTCCAGTGTTGACTATGGGCAAAATGCTTGTTGCTGCAGTGGTTTTTATTTTGTTGGAATATGGCAAGTGGCCACTGGGACAAATTACAGTAAGGCTGAGTGGCAGCACTGTATCCATTATTAAGAGAATGTGACATGTAGAAAATATCTCATAAAGTGAAAAACAATCTGCAGCTGTTTAAGTATAAGTGTAGCTCTGCTGTCTGATGGGATCTGATGTGAGAACCTCAGACAGGCATTATGTAACAGATTTATCTTTGATGTGCTCAGTATCGTGCTGCTGGGCTGGAAACATCAACATGCAACACGAATAAGCGGGACAAGGACTTAGTGATTAGTCCTTGTCTGTGACCTGTTTGTCTAACATGTCCAGACTGTGTGGCTCTGAGTGACGTCCTGATCCAGTCTGTCCATTATCACATATAACAGCACAGGATGAGTGACTGGCAGGAACACATCAGGGTGAGGATATATGACTCTGACATAATCATATAATTTGGAAACTTTCCTCATATACTTTCATATGGGTTACTTCAACAACCTGTGTCACAACATATTTGTAAACTGTTCATAAAACCCTGTTTTATATCTTCATATATTTTATATAGGTTTTCTTTTTAGAGATATGGGTTTACTGTGCTGTTATGTAAGTAAAACTGCAATCTAAAGCCAGTTGTGTGTAGTTTTATTGCCAAAGTAAAACATATTATTTGGGACGGTAAAATGTATGCCAGGCTGGAAGATGTTTTTCATTTACCAATATGCTTAGTGGGTGAGTCAAAAGGTTGATTTGGGACACTGGCCCAGCCCCTCACACACCCTCTGAATATTAATTCATTTTAATCCCACCAAATTCCCTTGCCATGCACTTGCCATCATGTCTCCGTGCACTGAATATTCCATCACACAGTGTGCCAAGACGCACGAAAATAGAGCCCTGAAAGTTCTTGTGCTTATTGTCTTTTTCGTTTCACAGGAAAATAAAAATAAAAATGAAGAGTAACTGTTCCTTTCCTGGGACTTTTTTGTCTAGAAAAAACATGATTAGTAAAGAAAACATATCAAAGCAAGTCACTGCAACTCCTACACCCTGGGTCTTCAAGCTAGTCAGATACTTTTAAGTGTTAATTTATGCACAGCAGATACAAACATGTGGGACAAAAAAGTGTGGCTTTATCTTTTATTTCCTTTTATTGCTTTATGTCAAACAAAGCTGGTGTATTACTGAAGTTGCTGAAGTTTAAAAATAGTGCTGTTTTGTTCCAGTAACAAACCTACATGTGACTGCCTGGATGTATTCCCTTACTATGGCTCAGCAGGGAAACTTTTCAATGAAGCACTCAACAACAAGACAGGAGGAAAACTAGGCATATCTACATAATACTGAAGACAGATATTCAAATAAATATTCGTTGGTCTGTTGCGGATTTATTTGCTGCCCTCAAACCAAAAAATCCAAAATGTCTCATAATGAACCATGAACCCTGCCTTCAAATGAACAGATTCAACCGAAGAGGTTAGCAAAAATGTTTTATTAACCAAACATGCAGAGTGTGCAAAACCAAACAAAATGTGCAAAAGTAGAACAAAAATAGAGCTCAAACATAAAGAAGTATAAATATTAGTATTAAAATATTACAAACAAAATAGAATGGCAAAGTCAGAGGTGTTCGTAGTCTGGCTACCTGTCTGGCTGTAGGGTGTCATCATGGGCAGAGAAGGAGTAGTGCAGAGGCGTGGAATGTGGATGTGAGGGCCTCTGCAGAGAAGTAAGCAACTGCTGAAACATCATGTGAGTCTGTTGCTGCCAACGCTCCTCCATTTCCCACTGTGCCCTCATCCAGTCACTGAACATCTCCAACTCCTGACGGTGATGGATCTGCTCTGCCTGCATGAAGTCATCATGCTGTTTTCTTTGCATCTCCATGAAGGCCTCCATCATGTCAGTCATGTCAGTCCTCCTCTTCCTCTTCCGACTAAATGATGATGATGATGCTCCCACAGAGATGCATGTAGTCGAGGCTCTGGTGGAGGTTTCTGAGGCAGAGGTGGTGGCATCAGAGGTGTTTGTATCTGGCTACTGGTCGTTACTGGACTCCTCTGGTGTGCCTTTCAAAACAAAAGAGGGAGAAAACAATGTAAACACCAATATGAGCGTAGAGTCAGGAGCTCAGAATTTAGCAGACGTGTAAATCTGGTCTACTCTGGACCCAAAACCTAGTTTATCAGTATCTTGTTGCCATATAATCCAATTACTATTTCAAGTGGAAAACACAGAAACAAAAGAGGGAATCAGTGTTTAACAGACCAACAAATTTTCACGTTACATGAACCTCACAAATGGTCAATTTTGAATCTTGAACGGCTATTTTTCACGACAAGAGTTAGCATAATGAACTTAATGTTCGGTGTTACAGGGCTATTGTCAGTCAAGGATCCTTCCATTGGAGAAGTGGACTCCAAAACCACGGGCTGGCTGCTCCGTTTGTGGCCGATGATTTGGTCAATAGCGTCGTACCACTGAAATTTGTCCTTTTCATCGGAAGAGGAGCCTGATTTTCTCAGAGCATCACATACTTTCTGGTACTGAATCCTGAGTTTTTTTAGTTTGTCCCGGCACTGTTCAATGGACCTTTGATATCCACGACTGCCAAGATGGTCGCAGATTTTGCCGAAGACTTGGCATTTTTGTGTGTTTTGTCCAGTTGTTGTATGTCGTCCTGTGCCCAAATTTCAATTAAACTTTCCACCTCTTCATCTGACCAACGTGAACCCTTCCACGCCGCCATTGCTGTTGTTGTTGTGGAGGGATGGTTGCATGGTTCATACGTCATCACCACGTTTCGTGTAACCTTGTGTGCATGCGTGACCAAGTGTATTGTGCTTAGCACACCTCTTCCAATCGTACCAGGCCAGGGAAGTGTACCGTACTCAAGCATGGTACACTTGCACTCACACTAGCCAAATAATCTGGACTTTAGGGGGCAAACATGCTTGGGCACGGTACGATTGCCTAGTGTGAGTGTGCCCTTAGAGTCACCAATTAACCTAAATTGCATGTCTTTGGACTGTGGGAGGAAGTCAGAGAAAACCCACTCTGATACGGTGAGAACATGCAAACTCCACACAGAAGGGCTCCCCCTCCCGGGTTCAAACCAGAAACTCCTCTTGCTGTTAAGTGACGATGCTAACCACTGCACCCACCATGCCAGATTTCTTACTGACTGTAAAATTTGGATTGTGCCAAATACCTTTCTGTTTATGTATGGACACTCTTTCAACCAGGCTTCTATTGTAGGAGAAACGCATGCATTGTGGAAGCAGTCCATTTTGTTAGTGAGCATGAACTATGTATTTAATTTTTTACAGTGCAGTTGTGATGCTCTACATGGCATGCAAATGTTCTACATCCACTCATATATGTATGTAACATATTGAACAACGGCTGCACCTCCCAGTCAGTGGAATACCCTGTCTCTTCTCAGTGACTAATGGGAGAGCTTTGTGTCATATATCCCTTCAACAGAAATAAGTATGGATTAAAATGTGACTATCACCACAGACTTCAGTGTCTTCAGTTTGGTTCTTGCTTCCTTTGCACTTATCTACAGTAAGATTCACTTTAATATAGTGGCAGAAGTAGCCCCATACAACAGCTGCTATTCAATAATACTTTACTACTGAACACTCTTCACTTATTAATATGAATCAGTCTGATTACCTTGGCTGGAACGCTGAGGCACTCACAGCTATTATCATTCTGAAGGTCTGTGTGTATCTTTGGGTAAGAAAAATAAATCATATCCAACAGAGAGTTGATATCAGGCTGGCCATCAAGTAACATACTGTATGTTAAAGATTATATTATCTGATGTGACCTACTCCAGTTTGTGAGGCTTATCAGAAAGGACATGATATGTTCAGATCACTGAACTTAAGGGAGAAAACCATGTCAACTTTGAAAAATGTTTGCTGTGAATCTGTTTAGATTTGATTTATTGATGAGAAGTACATCAGTGTGACTTGGCCAGGGTGTAACCCGCCTCTCAGCCAATGTCATCTGGGATCAGCTCCGTTACTCCTTTTTTTTTTTTTTTTTGATCAATTTTTTATTATTAGAAAGCATGTACGTAAAAAACAATCATACTTTATATACATATTTTTCTTTCTTTTTTTCACCCTAACAGCATTGTTCAGTCATACAGCCACAAAACATTTACATATTTGCAGGGAGGTAACAATAAAGAAAACCTTGTGTTCCCTCCCAGTGGTGACACCCTGAACCCCCCACCCAGGATCTCTCCCCCCTGAAAACAAATAAAGCAAAAGGTGAAGATCGGCCACGCTGCACCCTTTCTTTAACTAACTAATAATGTGTCTCCTACGGCTGGCCCCGTGCATGCGGGCCACGGACCATTCCATCAGGACTATTTCGAGAAATGAGTTGGCCCACTGCTGCCAAGCCAGAGAATGTGGCGGCTGCCACCTGAAGGCCAGCAATCAGCTCCGTTACTCCTACGACCCTTAAGAGGATAAGAGGCTGGAAAGATGGATGGAAGTACATCATTGTGGATCTCCTTTTCTGTTTGTATCAGGAAGAAGAAAGTTTATTTTTTTTATTGAAACTAGAGAAAAATTACCAGGGCTGCCTCAATCACTCAATCTCAATCAATGTGATTTTTGTAACTGTATTTAGGAGTACATGCCATACATGGGCAGATATGAAATAATGTGTCCCTGGGGGCAGAAATGAAAAAGGCCCCACCACCTCTCCTACAAAAGAGCAAGACACACAGATTGTGTCGTGGTTTTGCCTCTTCTTTACTGTTTTGTCTTTTGTAGTGGTTATGCAATGTCTTCTGGTTTTGTGTCTCTTTGGAGTCATTTTGTATCTGTTTGTAGTTGTTTTGGCCCTTTTCAGTTATTTTGTGTCTCTTTCCAGATCCTTTGCATAATTTTTGAGTCTTTTTGTGTCCCTTAGTTCTCATTTTGACTTTTTAACTGGTACAGTAGGTATGTGTTAATTTGATCAACATTTTGCAAGTGAAGGACAGCCCTGGGCCTGTGTGTAGGAGGAACACCCCTTCTGAACTCTCCCAAAACCTAAAGTAAATGAACAGGGGTGAGATGGGTCACTCTGATGTCAAATGTTTATTGCCTTGGCCGTTTCACCTCATTCCTAAGGAACTCTTTTGACGTCATCCAGATGTCAAGGGTGGTAAAGGTGTCAACTGGAAATACTCCAGATTTAAGTTCTGATTAACATCCTGGAAAAATCCAGGGCTGTTGACAACACAGCCAGATTAACTGCCAGTCCATTAACTACGCTTTTAAGTTCATCACATCCTCTCCCCTTTTTGTCACATCTATGGGTGTCACCCTGGCTCTCACCCGGCTGAAATTGAGATAAGAAAAACAGATGTGTGAGTCGTAAATTCAGTATGCTTTTGCTGTAGTTTATCTTGTAACCAACATGTCTCTTGAAAGTAAAACTATACATTTTATCCATGCTCTAACATTGTAACTCTGCACAATCCTTTTTTTTTTTATTTACAATTATTTTTATTGGTTTTCATATTTACAAGTATCCACAATACATACATAAAACATAGAAACAAAATACAAACAGACACTTAAGACAAAGACAAAGACGTTTCACTTATACATATTGACATTCAGACACAGACATGTCATAGTGGGGAAGAGTAGGTGAGTCCTGTCCTCCTTTTCTCTCCCACCTGACCTTAAAGGGGAGGGGAAGAGGGAAAGAGAGGAGACAAGGTGAGTGGATCTTCTTATTGAATTTCAAGAGCTGTTATTATTGTATTCCAGATTTGGCTGAATTGTTGTGCTTTTCTTCTCTCCTTAGCCACATTACATTCCATTCTTAGTGTGTGCAACATATACCGCTTCCAGTGGTTAAAGGAGGGAGGTCTAGTGTCTTTCCAGTGCAACAGTATTAATTATTTTTAAAACCAGTGATGAAAGTAGAACAATCCAGCCCTTTGGATATCTTAGGATGAGATCACTGTCCACGTCATTAATGAGACAAAGTGATGGAGTTAAGTTGATACTTACCTTACAAGTCACTTCAAGCCATTGATGTAGTTCTGCCCATAAGGGTTTTATTTTATTGCATTCCCAGTAGGCATGGAGCATGGAGTCCTTCTTTTTTTTTTTTTTACATTTTATACAGTTACTTCGTATATTTTTATGAAATGTATGTATTTTGTCTCTTGTATAGTAAATTCTCATCATCACTTTATATTGTATAGGTGTAGGTTTTCATTGTTAGTTCACGTGTGACTTTCCATGCTTTCAGCCAGTTGTTTATGAGATTACTACCTAGATCTTTTTCCCAGGTGCTTATTATCTTGTTTAATGTTATTTCTGAGTTATTTGAGTTTTGTAATTCTTTATAGATTTTTTGAGTAAGTTTTGAACTATTTTCAGTTTTAAAGAGTATATTTTCTGTTTTGCTACCTATAGATAAGTCAAATGTTTTATTGATAAAATTAGTTATCTTTATGTCTTTATTGTGTTTTTTATGATAAAATTAGCTGATGTTGTGTTTTCATTTTTTGCAAAAAGTTAAACAAGTTACTAGGGCTTACCTGTGCATTTTCAATTTGAATCCATGCTTGTTCAGGAGAGTTTTGTACTATGTGGTATATATAGAAGCTTTGAGTTGCTAGGTAGTATTAGTCCGGTAAGTTAAAACTCTCTTTTACTATGAATTCAGATATTTTTGAGTAAATTGATTTAAAGAATTTCTTCGGTGGTAGTATTGGGGTAATTGAAAAGATAAATAAAAGTTTAGGAAGACTTGTATGTTCATTTCTTAGTGTTAATACTTTACTTGTGATCTTTTTTTTATCAGAGCTGCCATTTGTTCCCTGATTTATTAGCTGTAAGGTAATGGGCTTTGTTTGAATTTAATTTGTAGTTGTTTGCTCTTTCCATCAGTAGCGATTCCAATTCTAGTTTTACTCCTTTGAGATTTACTCTATTTTTTTCGTTTGGTTCTCTCTTATGGATTGCCTCCATTTTGGTTACATTTTCTTCTTTTTTTGCTATCAATGATTCTATTTTGAACCTTTTTTTGGATGAGTAAGCTATTATAATTCCTCGAATATAGGCTTTAAAAGCATCCCATTAAACATTCATTGGTGGCTTGTCACAATCATTATTCTCTACATTATTTTTTATAAAATGATCTATTTCTTCAGACACATATTTGACAAATTCTGCATCATTAATCAAAGCTCTGTTCATTCTCCATATTCTTGTACTATATTTATTTTCCTTATTAGTAAAGGTACAGCTGACTGGGCTATGGTCTGAAATTATAATGTTATATATTTTAGCAGTTACTAATTTGCTGAGGGCTATTTTAGAGATAAATATATAATCCAATCTAGAATAGCTATTTTTTGAGTTAGAGTAAAAGGAATAGTCTCTTTCCTGAGGAAATAGTACACGCCAACTGTCCACTAGGTTATTGTTTTTTAAGAACTGTGTCAACTTTTTGTGAGGTTTTTTTTTGTTTAACTGAGGGGTTGCTTCTATCTAATTTATTGAAAGTACAGTTAAAGTCACCCCCTATAATGATAGTAGCTGTTTCGATGGAGTCTAAAATCGTTTGTATTTCATTGAGGAAGTGTACATTTCCCACTGGCGGGATGTACATTGAAACTAGGGTATACTTTACTCCATAAATATGACAATGTACTTTTAAATATCTACCTTCTTGGTCCATATGTTGTGAAATCAAAGAAAACTGAACATTTTTATTGATTAATATACCCACCCCCCTACTGTTACTATGATATGTGGCTACAAAAGCCTCTCCAACCCATTGTCCTTTCAATTTATTAATTTCACCCTTTTTAAAGTGCAGCACTTAAAGCATCACTACATCTGCTGAGAGTTTTCTCAAATGTTTAAGGACTAATTTTTGTTTTGTTTCATCATGTAAGCCATGTACATTTCAGCTTATTGTGTTTATGAGTGTTGGATTGGTGCTGATATTACCCTCTGGTTTATTTATGTTTAGTGCTTTTTTTCTCATACTTTATCCATATTCTAGTTTGAAGGTCCTCACTTTCCTTACCATCTGCATATTTCTATGTTTGTTTCCCACTGACATTAGACATATAACATATAACACAGAACATATATACTGAATAAACACTAAAGACATAAACAACTTAAATCTACCTACCTCCCTGTACTTTGATTACTACTTGTAGGCGCAATTCGTTTTTGGGCCTGTTGGCTCCCTGATTTCCCCTCCAATAGCACTGATCTAATTATCATGAGTCAAATTATATGATACAACTACCTTTGTTGTTTTTTTGTTTGTTTGTTTTATTTGTGTATTCATGTATTCATTTATTGATCTCGATGATTTTTTGATATTCGGGTAAGCGGGGATGGTATTCCGGGATGGGCTCATTTACAAGAATCTTACTGTGACCTCTTTTTCCTTTCTTTTTTCTGTCTTTTATCCACCGATGATTGTGAGTTGTAGTTTTCGCTTCTCTTTAACTGACTGAGAGTGGGTGAACTGTCCGGCCTTAGGTTGTCTCTTCATCTTCTGTGTACGAAGCATGATAGAGGATCTTACCCGTCATTGGATCGTATCCCTCTCCACTCCCCATGCTGCCTGCAATATAGAACTGAAGTGGGTGTATGTTCCTGTTAGGCTGCCCCCCTATATTTATTAGCAGCATAATTTGAGGGCATTTTCCCATCCGTCTCTGGGTCAAGCATACACCATGTCATGAATTCTTCTTACTTTTCTATGACTCACTTCATCATTGCGTCTTGACATGGCCGAGCCGTGATGTTGAACATCATGTTGAGGCTGGCATATTTGAAAAGGAAGACAGTTATATCACAGTGGATTGGACATTTTATTTATTAGTTTGTTTATATTATTATTTCTTCTTTCAAAAGACATATTTTAAGGTAATGCCTTCACCAGGTTGTACCACTCCCTCTTCTCCTTCGTTTGCCTCAATTTAATTTTAATGAGTGTACAGAGCATTTATTTTCTCTCCTCTCATCATACTCCACCAGGGGAAGTAGCAATAACAATAATCTCTTTTTTAATTTAATTAAAGAATAAACCATTCAATCAAATTAATTTGAGTCTTCGTAACATAGAAGTTCTTTTTTTTTTTTGTTACTTTTGTCCCCTTCATCCTTCAATCATATCTTTCTCTTTCTTTATGACCACAACCAGATAAATTATCCTACTGAGGTTTTTATCATTTTATCTATCCTGTCGACGTGTTTTGGATAGCTACTTTTTCTTTGGTTAGTAACTCTTCCAGATCCTCTAGTGTTTTGTTTTTGTATTTTTTTTATTATCTTTCCAGACCCACAATGTTGCTGGGTATCTCAGTTGTGATTTCAGATTAGCCTTGTTGAGTTTTTTTCTGATGCTGTAAAATTCTTTTCGGGTGTTCCTGAGCTTTGCTGAGTAATCTTGCATGAATCTGATTTGATCCTGGTCGTCTCTCTTCCCAAGTTGTGCCTGAGCTTGTGCTTGGAGTATTTTTATTTTTGTTTGGAAACTTGAAAGTTTAAATGCCACGATGCTTGCGCTTTTGGTCCCCACTCTGTGCGCTCTTGGACATCTTGGCTGAACAGCTTTAACTTTAGTTTAACTGATGTTATATTTATTACACACTCAATCATAACCTCACCTTCTATACATTCCGGCAGGTTAAGGAGCAGGTTGTCTCGTCTGGATCTGTTTTCAAGTTGGTCTATTTCATTCATCGCTTCTTCTGGTTTTCGTTCCAGCTGTTTAATCTTGACATCATGTTTGTTTATTTGCACTCTTTGTTCGTGCAGATCCGCTGTTATGGATCGGATTGCAATGTCTGTAGAATCTAATCTTTTTTGTATAGCTTGCAGTATGGTTTTAGTTTCTTCGTTTGTTTCTAATATTCTGTCTAGTTTTGTGTGCATTTCTGCTTGTTCACCTCCGGTTTGATCTGTATATTTATTTCCTTTCCTTGTGGTCATTGTTCCTTTGTTCGGATACTCTCTCGAGATCTGACATTCGTTTTGTCTCTTACACTACTTTTTTTCGTTTGGTAGAATCACCAAGATTTAGAAATTGTTTATGTTAATGTTCTGGAGTTGTTTCTCTGTTTTTTCGGTAGTTTATAGTGATTTTGATCAGTGCATGTTTAGGGGCTACTTACCACCCATCCGACCGTCATCGCACATGCGCCTAAAAAGACTCTCTGTGCAATCCTTGTTTGTTGGTTGAATGATTTTTTTTTTTCATTCTTGTAGGTCACAGTATGAGCAAATTATAATTCATGTGTTTAATCCCTCATTTAACATAGAGTCATACTGCCATCTTGTGATGGTAGTTAAGAAGGGTTCCCGTAAGGAATCCCATATTATATTTTGAATTAAAATATAGTTGGATTGATTAATCAACTTGTCTTTATTAATACTTGCTTTCTCATTTAGTATGTTGATGCAATTGCAGACTAGTTTGTAGTGTTTGTGCACGAAACATTTATACTTATACTACATTTATACCACTGATATATGCAGTATAATAATCATATTAAATTTAATGTGATGTTAAAAGCCGATTTTGATCATAATGGGAAGAGTATGTGTCTATCGCTTGTAACAAGTTAAAGTATAATCTCACAAAATAAAGTTTTATTAAAGTTAATTCATTTTTCTCCGAAATAAAGTAATGTCTAAACTAAGAGACCCGCCTTACCTCGAACGCGCCCCCTCAAGCTGGTCGGATTAAACTATTGAGCTCGGCCCATCTCCGCACTTTTCTTTTACTTTTTACTTTACTTTTTCCTCTCTCTTTTACTTTATTTTTTACTTTTTCTTCTTCTTTCTTTTGCCGTCCCTCCTTCTAGTTATAGTCTTTATGCCTGAACCCGTTACGCTCTTATACTCGGTTCCTGCGTAACTCTTTCTTTTCTTACGATCGAAATTATTTTAAACTTAAAGTTTTGCTCGACACATCCAGGATTGTTTTGTCTATCCTGAGGTTTCTTTCTTTTTGTCTGTGCCTTCAGTATCATTATACCTTAAGTGACAAAGCCAGCCGATTGCAACATTTTTTCTACACACTGATAATAACTTTGATAATAATATCGAACGACCAACAAGACTGTTTCAACTTTATTATAAGCAAGTAGCCACAGCTAAATAGATGAGCTTCTGTTCGACCTGCAACTCCATCAAAGATTCATTGGATCCAGCGCTGCCAGACACTTGCCACAGTGGTTCTTTTGCCAAACCCAGAGACTTTCTGCAGTCTAAGAGAACCAACATTTGAGGGCCACCTGAAGTACGTCGCAGTAAGGCTCAACTGCTCCTCCATCACTTTCATTTTGCTGGGAAGTCCGGGAGCCACAAAGTGACAGTCCGGGAGCCCTCCAAGAGAAACGTCCGCCTGATTCAACGCTGCTAAGAAAGTAGGCAAAGAATGTCCCTCACCTGATGCAGCCGCTGTGTTGTGATAAGAGTTGATGTCAAGACTTTGTTATTCTGATTGTAATTTAGGTTTCGTTAGGTAAATTATTTTGCGCATCCCTGCGTCCCCAATTTATCTATAGTCACATACTCTATCTCACTATCACCAAACTAAATAACTCACAAAAGTGTTACCTCTTGTCTTAATCCATTTATACATACTGTTGATTTTGTGTTATTTCATATCATCCTCATTTACTATTCATTTACTCAGATGTAAAACATTTAGCCTGAAAAATTCTTCATGTATCGCCAAGTCGGTGTCTGTGGATATTTCTTTTGAGTAGGAACTAAGATTACTGTACAGAGAATTCATAACCCAGGTATTGAGATTGATTCATTCATATATGTGTACTGACGAATTAATATTGGTTTCCGGAGTTATAATTTGATTAGTCGCTTCCCTCCATAGGAGGGTGGTGCCCCAAACTATTAACATTGCAAACATTTTCTAAAGGTATTGCTCCTACATGTGCCTGGTAGGTCTGGTGAATAATCCATCCATGATGCCATCCACTGGTAATATATACTGTTGAAGTGATTATTAATGTGTAAGCATGACTTTAATATTGAAGCAGGTAAAGGTGGAGCTAATTTAAACTACTTTGCTGTATAGACTGCAGGGGAGATAAACCTGTAATAATATATAAGAATTGGTAACAAAAGCTTTCAAATAAATGTAGTGGAGTAAAAAGTACAATATTTTCCTGTGAAATGTAGTGGTATAACATTGAAATTAACATAAAATGGAAATAGTCAAGTAAAGTACAAGTATATTAAAGTTGTACTGAGTAAATGTACTTTGCTACATCATATTGACTTTTGTCCACTGAGATAAGAAACAACACAACCAAATAGAGACCAAATGATGACTGAGATGCTCTTTAATTTCTGGTGTTCTTTTGCCCATTCTCACATGTTGTCTACACCCCCCTTTTTCTTCTGCTCTTTTTTCAAAAATAAAAAGTGAAATGACTACATTTATATTCAAAGTATTGAAGCTTACTCTAAGTGAGTCATGAAACCTGAAGAATCTGTGTTGGTTTCTAGAAAACCTGAAGAGTGACGTGAACAACAGCTGCAGATCTGTATACTCCAATCATGTGACGGTGAAGTAAGTAATGATTTAGTTCCTCTGCCACACTTCCTTTGAGAAGAAGATTCATCCACTAGGGGGCCCAGTGTTCGCTATTGTCCACTCTAAGCATACTGTGCATACTTACAGACTACTTTGTAGAGTATACTTACTGTATACCTATAAACATATTTAGTAGTATTAATTTTGGTAAATTGTGTAAGATGAACCTGCTGTGCCTCTTATTCTGGATGTTTTTAATGCTGTTTTTGTGATTGAATTAGTTGTTTGTTGTTGTTTGTTTGTTTTTATTGAGGCTGTACTGTCACTGTGGCTGGTCCCCTGGTTTGTTGTGCTATGGCAAGCCGTTTTAACATTTAATCGCTAAGTTTGACTATCTGGAATTACCATTATAGATATCAACAACACCATTTTGACTAGTAGTAATGTCATTGTGACTAGTATGAATTTTAATTGAAGATATCTATAACGTCATTCTGACTAGTCAAAACTACAGTTCCAGATATCTGTAATTCAATTTTGACTAGTAAGATTCAAACTACTTTTGCCATTCATGTGTATGGGGTTTCTCATTATAGATATCTACAATGTAGTTGCGGATATCTACAATTGTTATTTCGGATATCTGCAACTGAATTGGAGATATCTCTAATTCCAGTTTGAGATATCTACAATTTAATTCTGACTAGTCATAATTCAAGTTCAAGATATCTACAACGTCATTCTGACTATCTGAAACTCAATTCAAGATATCTAGAAAGGACCATGTAGATATCTTCAATTGATGATAATTAAAGATATCTTGAACTTGAATTATGACTAGTCAAAATTAAATTGTAGATATCTCAAACTGGAATTACAGATATCCACAATTCAGTTGCAGATATCCGCAATAACAATTGCAGATATCCGCAACTACATTGTAGATATCTATAATGACAAACCCCATACACATGAATGGCAAAAGTAGTTTGAATCTTACTAGTCAAAACTGAATTATAGGTATCTGTAATTAGAGTTTTGACTAGTTAAAATCTAATTACAGATATCTTTAATAAGAGTTTTGACTAGGCAAAATTATGTTGCAGATATTAGTAATGAATATCCAGTCTAGCTATCTAGCTAAATGTTAAAACGGCTTGCCATAGTGCACCTGCATGCTAATAAGTATCCCACGACAGTGTGTGTATTTGGGTGTGTGCATGATTTGCGGGGAGCATGTGGTAGAGTTAGATACAGACCAGGTCACAAAAAGGCAGCCTGTTTTATTTATTACTTTGTTTTTTAGCAGAGTAACAGAGTCCAGACCCAGCATTACATCTTGGATCAAAATACTGCTGTTTTGAATCTGATCACCTGGGTTTGCATTTTTTTTTAATAATATACTGCTATTTTATACAAAATCTTAATAGCTATTAAAACAATAAATTTTGTAAATTTTGGTGGTGGTGGTGGTGTCATGCCTCTGCCTACTATTTTGTCTTTACGCTTATCTGTGTCAACCTAATGATTATAATCAGTCTTGGGGAACTCAGGTTAAGGGTGGTTCCAAACAGTACCCTTATCCCCTTCCTTGGGCAGGTCACATTTTGATAGTCACTGTCAACCAAATCTGATCGACAACATCTGCACAGTCTTGATGACGTAGATTAGCTGAGTATTAAAGTCTGAACAAATAATACCTTAAGATATCTTTAACTTTGATGTTACATATTTAATCATGGCCATTTACTGTTACAGAAACATACCTTAGATTTGAAGCCTCTCAGGGACTATATATGTATGTATATATGTGTGTGTATATGTGCTATAACTGAAATAAAAAACTAATTTTCTTTGCCAAAACGCAATTCACAGATTAAAAAAAATGTACAGTTTGTTATCCTGCATAGTGACAATACTTAGATTTCTAATCCCCCCTTATACAAACTCTTCTGAAAAAAAAAAACCAACATGGCAAAACTCCAATTACAGAAATGCAAATTGATTTATTATGTGCTTAACTATGTTTTACAGCTGGGTACTCTAACAACCCAAACAAGGGTAAGGAGTCATTTTCTGTAGTGAACTGTATGCGATTCTCAGGAAAAAAAGTTCATTAAGTATTAAGATGACAAAACAATTAAATGTGTTTTTGAGCTGTTAAAGATTACCTTTGACAATATATGATAAGGAGTAAAATAATTAATCAATAATTAATAATTTTGTTGGTGTGGGAATAGGAGCATCCTGAGAAAACTCAACTTCATTCAGAAGCATCCTGTAGTCCTTACAATATGTTTTAGTCAGGACTTTTTTTCTGCCAACAGGGCTTTCTCTTCATCTTCCAGTTGTATGTACAGTATTTGTCCTTAAATTACTTTCTAATCTGGAGCCGCTCATTGACAACCTCACTTTGTTGTTTCAAATTGTTGGTCTCTCTCTCCAAAGCATCCATGCGTTCCAGTGTTTCCCTGCACATGTTATACAAAGTGTTTAAATCATCAGTTTGTTTTTTGAGATCCTGGAGTTCCTTCTGCAGGGTGTCATTTTCCAGGTACAAGACATCATGGCACTCTTTCATTGCATCCATTTCAGGCAAAGCTTTGAGTTGCTCAGGGGCGGAAATCCCGGGGGGGAGGGACATGACTCCCCCTTCAGTAAAGCTGTACCCCCCCAGAATAATTTCAGACACAATTAATAATTTTTGAACAATGCAGAAGTATTTATTGAAAGCACAACGTAAGAGGTGCTCATTATAATCGCACAATAATGTGCTATTTAAATCTTAAAAGATTTAGTCCCCCCCTCCCATTCCTAGTAGTGGTATATCCCACACTCTTTCCAATGGGCGGGGCTACTTGGCAGCAGTAGCAGCATGTGGCTGGACCCGCTGTCCACATCGCGCATTGCAGGGTAAGATGTACATTCACACAGACACAGTTTAACTTACACAAGTTACAACACATCCCATTTACTGTTACGACAAGCCCCAGGCCCAGGCTGATAATATAAACTGTCCGCAACATTTCTCCTGCATTGTTCAAAAGCCTACTCAATTACGAGTGCTGCTAAGCTAAAAGCTAATGATTAAGCTCAGAGTTTAGTGAAAGTCAGAGAGGACAGGAGAGAAAGAAGAGGGAGAGGACAGGACAAGAGCAGTCAGTGGCGGAGCGGCTTGTAGCTAATGGGTACCTGTCTGTAGGCTCTCCACCTGTCAGTGAGACAAACATGAGAGACGTGCAGTCTAACTGACAAGGAGCGGTCATTACGCGCGACTATTACGCACGGTTGTGGCGGACCGGCTCGTATGGGTACCTGTCTGTAGGCTCTCCACCTGTCAGTGAGACAAACATGAAAGATGTGCAGTTTAATCGATGAGGAGCGGTCATTACGCGCGACTATTATGCACGGTTGTGAGGTGCACAGCAGCAGATCTCACAGCACACTGTTTATAAACCTGTTTACCAGTTTAATTGCAGGACATGTTTAGTTGTTAAGCCATTTCTCATAAGTATAGACATTCACTCTGCCTATTGGAGAGATAGAGAGAAGATTAAAGCGTCAAATTGCTGTAAAAGATGCTGTATAAAAGACAGGCTACAACTTTTTTTCCTTGTCCCCCCCTGGAATTATTCTCTAAAATGTTACTGTTTATTGTCCCCCCCAACTATGAAATGGGATTTTCACCCCTGGAGTTGCTGATGTCTCTCTTTGAGCCCCAGTAGTTCATTTAGCAGGGCCTCATTTTCACGGCTGACAGCGACTTTTTCTTTCGTTGCATTGTTCATGTCACGCAAAGCTTTTTCATTCTGGAGCTCTTGGTAGAGCTTCTGAATCTCACATCGCAAAGTATCATTTTGGAGGCTAATTGCGTCTTTCTCTTACAGTCCAGAGTGATTTCCTTTATAAATTCTTTCTGCAGGTGCCTAATTTCCTTCATGAGTTTGTCATGCTCTTGTCTTGCAGTTTCATATTTTTCTTTGATGTCATCAAAGTTGTTCTGCTTCTTCTTGAGGTCCTGCAGTTGTTGTTTGAAAGCTTGACACTGAAGGTTTATTTCCTCATTTGAATCTTTTGTTTCTTTGGAGAGTGTGTCAAGCTTTATTCATTCATTCATTCATCTTCTAACCGCTTCATCCTCTTGAGGGTCTCGGGGTGGGGAGGCTGGAGCCTGACATCGGGCGAGAGGCAGGGTACACCCTGGACAGGTCGCCAGACTATCACAGGGCTGACACATAGAGACAGACAACCATTCACGCTCACATTCACACCTATGGACAATTTAGAGTTATCAATTAACCTAGTCCCCAATCTGCATGTCTTTGGACTGTGGGAGGAAGTGTCAAGCTTTATGTGATTTCAAACTTTCAGTGAGCTCCCGCACTTCTCTCTGCATGGAGACACATTTCTGAATTGTAGCTTTTTCCTCTGCCTTTACTGCCCGGTATCTGTCAGTCCAACTTTCCCAGCTGTTAACCTTTCTCCTGATCCTGTGAGTTTAGAGGTGCAGGGTCTTCAGCTGTCAGGGTCAGAATCAGAATTACAATATTTTACTGATTGCCGGTGGCAAATTGTGATATCTCTCTGTTCTCACTGAAAGATCATGTTGTCGTTTTCTAAGGACATTGTTTTAGTGGCAACTCAGGTTTTGCTTTCAGGGTTAGTGAAAAACACTTCTCTGTTTACTGCAATAATGCTCATTCACTCATTCACCACTCCCTTTTCAAATAATTTGATGAATAAACAGTACAAAGCACTTTTTACCATGCATGATGGAACATGTTTTCGCTGGGAGGTGCTGCATATAAATGTGCGCATGTGACTACATACTATATAGGCTGCATGCGCTGGCACACTCTCTTTTAGCAAAGCCTATCTTAAATAGTTGCAGCTGCAGTTTTGTGAGTGTTTCACTGTGTACAGACTCTTACAGTAAATGTTCTTTTTTTAGGTACAAGCATGAATGTAAAAAAAAATATGAGGCATGTATCTTAACAATGGAAAAAAAAGACTATGGCTGTGTCTGAAATCATTCACTCATTCACTCATTCACCACTCCCTACTCACTATCTGGGCTCATCAGTACAAGTAAAAAGATACTTTCGGACACTACTCGGGTCGTTGGCTCAGCGCCGCTAATGATGTCATTGCTGTCAAACAAGTAAAACGTACAGGATTAATGCTGGTTGGTGGACAATTCATAATGAACAGTGACATACATTCTTGTGATAAATAATTATAGAATTATATTATACTGATACTTGACCGTACTTTCCATATTAATAAATAGAAAGTAGTTTGTGTCCTTTTGTGTTGTATTGTGTCATGTTTTTTCACACTAGAACTCACTGATTCATGTTGTGCGTGTTTTTATAAGGAAAAAAACAGGAAAAATAAACTAAAGCCTAGGCTTACTCCAATCAACAATATCCTAATACTTTTTATAAAAGAGCTTTTTTGTGGAAATGCCATCCACGGTCAATCCTTGTTTGGTTGTTTTCACCTTCTATCGATTGTTTTTTGTTAAGGAGAAGAAACAGACTCATTAGACAGAGACGACTGAGACGTGCTGTTCTTACTACACTGGAAAGACATTGTCAACTTGTATGTAAAGGGATGAAGATGGTGTTAGGTCTTCACACTCACAGTATAGCTGTACATTTATTTTTTCTGAACATTCAGTGTGAACATATCACTTTTATATAATGTCAGACTACACCCCCTCCTGGGGAAACTTTGACATGGCACAGTTGTTTTCACATCACATATGGTGGTTGTCACATGTTGTCACATAGCTTTTCGTAGCATATTTCATTTTGTGCAACTGTCATTATTTTTAATATCTTTATTTACAGTGTGAACAATCATCTCAGTATTGGCTGGATCACAGCATTTTTCAGTGTTGTCAGCAGCATTGACAGCTGTCGTGAGAATCAAGCCCCCAAGTGCAGATGCTCAGTGCTATTTGAACAGGAAGTTGTTTTATTCAGTCCAAATGCAAGCAGTGTGCAACCATCAGTGTCAGTTTCTTGACATTTTTTGGGTTATCCAGGCTCAGTCCATGGTGCCAGGTTTTTTTTTTTTAAAAACATTCCTTTATATGTTCAAAGCTTATACCCACCAGAAAGCTACTGTATTCTCGGGGATGGTGGCTATCCCTGTATGTCCAGACCCATCACACTCATAACACCCTACAGGGAGCCAGTGAAAAGTGTAGTTGAATCCAGGTTCAACAGGTACCATGAAAAGGCCCGTTCCATCACTGGAAAGGCATTTCACATTATGAGGAGCAGGTGCTGCTCAATATTCTTCAAGGCTCTGGAAGTGCTGCCTGTATTTGCAGTGAAGATCATAGCTTGTTGTCTTAAATCTGTAACTAAAGAATTGTTGATATGTTGAAATTTGCTTTGTAAATATTGGTTTACATCAATCAGTACTTGTCAGTTGTTGGAAAAACAATTTTATTAATCTTAAACAACAAATTTCAAATTTCTTTCTCACTTTTTCCCCCCACATTTTTTCAACAATTTTCTCCAATAAATTTAAGAGCGTCTCCTCCCTGGCCTCGTCTTGCCTGGCCCTCTCCTCTTCCCTCTCAAGTAGTTCCAGGATAGTGTCACGATGTGCCCTAGCTCCTCTGACCCTGACACGCTCTCTTGCTCAGATAGTACTGTATCAGGGGATGCTGATCCAGAAATGGAAGGGTTTTCTCCTTCTCCTCAGGATGAGGCAATGAGGCACAGAGGCTGAATAGACGACCTGCCACCTATTGCCTCATCCATGACAGAGAACCACTTCCATGTTCCGGCTGTGGGCTCCCGAAACGCTTGCCAGAGAAGAGGTGATCTTTTTCTTTTTTTAAGTGAATGAAATGCGCCACATCATCATCAGTCCCTGGAGTGATTGTCAGTCGATATTCCTATTCCCACACCTGTGTAATGGCAGCAGCAGAATGTTGGCTGATCTAGCAGGGAGTAAAGGCTGTTCATTCCCCAGAGCTGGGGTTTGTGCTGGCTGGATTTGGGCTGCTGTGGGTGCTGACTGGGTGTCAGTCTCCAGAGCTGCTGCCCACTTTCCTCCTGTTGAGGTGATCTGTAGCAGCAGGGAGTGAGGCTGAAGACATACTGTGATTTGAGGCTCTAACATTAGTTACATAAATTTGAATTTGAAGGCACAGATTTAGCTCTGGTTAGCAGAAGGCTAAACTAACATTTTCTCTCCATCTCTGAAACCTGTATTCACACGTTTTATTTTGTTTCTTGTCAGACTCTCTTTTAGACTCTATTTGGTTTTTAGGCATAAAAATAAATCAATGAATACCTACTTAATAAGTGCCTTACCACTTTTCTACCAGTAACACATTTCAGTCATTTAGTCAAAGAAAACTTTTTTTCTATTTGCAGTTTGATATTTGGCGGTAAAACTCTATTCTCGGACCTCTCTGCCCTTCCACGAGCCTACGTGGAAAGGTTAAGGCGGAGAGAGCACACCTCTCTGCCCTTCCACGAGCCTGCATGGAAGCCTTACCGTGGATTCCCACCAAAAACTTCATGAGCATCATAAGCGGCTAGCAGCCATTCATTTTCAATGCACGCTGGCGACGAAGGGCATCAGGAGCACTGGCTGCAGCGAGCGGCATGATGCCAGCGACCAGAGCGTCAAGTAGAAGTTGAGAGAAGCTGAACTTTATGCAAATGAGCAGCACAGCCGGAGAAGCAGCAGCCAATTGCAGACCGGGATTCTCAAGGTGAAGCCAGGCAACATTGAAAGAGAAGACGAATATGGAGGAGAAACTTATCAGCACAGTAGGGGCTTTCCCGGAGCTGTACCAGCCGGTGAAATTCCCCGTGGAGTTGCCGGGTTTGCAGGACTCTGTGGACCCAGACGGACCAACGGCTCCGGGCCCTGTGTTTCCTCAGCAAATACGCCGCTGCAGCACAAAGGAGGTTTCCGAAAGTGCGAACCATGGTGAAATCATAATAATAAAAGACTCATGAAGGCTACATGACTGTGTTTATTAACGTTATTTTAATTGTGTAATGAAAGTCATGAATAATACATAATGAAGAAAAAAATGATAGTATATTTGTTAATCCTTGTAAAGTGCACAGCCAGTCAGCCTAGATGGACACATCTGCAGCGCCCGGCTCTGCCCCTTTGGCCGCTGCAAGCGCCTGCTGGAGCTGGCAGTATGAGCGATGTAAGAGCGACCAGAGCCCCTGCAGGCAACTATGAAGCTATTGGTGGGAATCCCCAGTAAGGCAGGAAGAGCAGTAGCAAAGACACTCCCAGTACAGAACAGAGCCACCATCAATAAAAATCAGAAATGACATTAGTCAGACACAGCTGGAGGAGCTGGGGTGGAGGGGAATTGCAAAGAGGCTTGCAGAGAAGGCAGCAGCAGTAGGCAGGCTAAAGCAGTTTGAATAGGGTGCCCTGAATAAGATTTGCCAATTGGTTGCATAGAAAGGAATCATGTGATCCATTAGCTGACTCCCCTCTATCAATCAGCTGATTGGTCTGCTTGAGATCAGCTGATGCAGCTGGGATTTGAGCTGAGCTTGACACCGTGGCCTGCCTGAACTAATGCTATGCTCAATCTGTCTGGACAGTCATAAAAACAATTTACTGCGGTTTGCCTTGAGCAGTATAAAGGACTTCCTCAAAATGACCATATTTATTGTGACATTATAATTTTTCACCAGGACTGGCTTACACTATATGTTCTTGCAATAAACAGTTATCTTCAAAAGGCAGCTTTCAGACTTATTTTGCCCCTTTTTGTCTGGAATAATTTACAGAGTAGACTGAAACTTTACATGTTGATATTGATAGGGAAATTCAAAAATGTTGTTAGAGGTTCTATTAATTTTAGGGGTTACTGTTTTGCATAATATGCTTGTATTTTTATTCCTTTTTATATCTACGGCATAATATTTTAGAGTGGATCTATTTAGATTTTTACATTTTGTTGTCTATGTGATTGTATATTTACATATATATGCTAGTATTTTTATTCCATTTTTATTCGTATGCCAAAAATATTGTATAATTTTGTATGCTCTTATGTATGTGAATTTACATCTACATATACAGAATTTTTCTATATTTCTATATGATATGCTTGTATTTTTATTCCTTTTTCATACCTACGACATTGATATTTAAGAATGTAAATGGATGGTAAATGGACTGCACTTGGATAGCGCCTTTCTAGTCTTCTGACCACTTAAAGTGCTTTTACGCTACTTGTCACATTCACCCATTCACACACAGTATTAGGAACGTAAATTTTAAAATGTAATAGATTACAGATTATTAGTTACCCTGTAAAAAGTCACGCAGCTTTTTTAATTACTTCATCAAAGTAATATAACTTATTACAAATAAATGTTACACATGTTTTAAACTGGGCAGTAAAGCCGAAAAGTCCCGGAAAAACAAAAGCACTTTGATATTGCAATCAGAATTGTCCCGAAGGTTTTGTTGTCTTGTCTGTTCACTTGTCTGAAATATGCCAAAAGCATTCTGCGTATGCTTGGCAAAGAGCTGACACACAAGTATAAATCCGCCTGTAGTCAACAGTTAAGGGATTTTCTTGTCTTGTCCACAACATGTAGTTAAGCGGGATTTATACCTCTGCATCAAAATTGACGCTGTACCTAAGCCATAGGGTATGGCGCAGGCTTTGCGTCGACGCAGAGCCTACGCTGTAACCTATGCTGTAGGTATGTCGTGTATCTCCCCTGATGCACATCTTCTGTCTGTTTTTGTAAGCTGAAACCATTTCCCTCAGTGGAAACAAAGCTTTTACTTACTTTTATTTCACAGATAAGAAACAATAAATTGTGAAAACAATAAAGCCCCCAAATTATTATATTTTAAGTCCTGGGTGTGACTTATCCTGGCTTCGTATGAGTAGAGGAAATCTCCACTAGCTGCTAGGCTAGTTTATACAATGTAAAATGCCATAGGATTGAATAAGCTAACTTCACAGCACTTCACAGAAACCCCACCGACAACTAGTGTTTTGGAGGTGTAACTGCAGAGCAACACAAAGTTTGTAGGTTACAGCGCTGTAGGTACAGCATCGATTAATTCCCAGCACTGTTCACACACTGGTGCCTGAGGCTACTGTACAAGGAGCCACCTTCTGCTCAGTTAAACATCCACAGACAATCATACATCAATCAGGAGCAATTTGGGGTTCAGTATCTTGTCCAAGGATACTTTGACACAAACACTGGAAGAGCTTGGGACCAAACCACTGATCTTCCACTAAATAGATGACCTCTACCTGAGCCGCAGCTGCTCCATTTAATTTTGGCGTTTTTATTTTTAATTTTTGTAACTATTTATTTACTCTGTACTCACATCTCACTTGTAAGTGAGATCTCAGTGTCAACATGACTTCCTATTTATGTTAAGTATTTATAAGCAGAATCTTGTTTGTAGAGTGAATATACAATATTGATTGTTATCCTAGTCCAAGTAGTCCATGTACTAACTGGTTCCAAAAGCTGACAAACAGGTATCAGTTATCAACACATAGATACACACACACACACACACACACACACACACACACACACACACTCACTCACTCACTCACTCACTCACTCAGACACATACACACACCCACAGCCATGCCTACGTCACTGTACTTTGGTTCAACATTGAAAGAGGAAATCCCAGCCTGAGACTGAAGTCCGTCAACCGCACATTTCAGCAAGTGCACTTCCTTATGTGCACTTGCTCTTTCACCGTCACTGATAACAGTGCCTGTATGTGCTACAAGAGAAAACATCTTCAGCTGGAATTTATTGATGAAGGAATAAGATCAAAGTTATGACAGATTCATAATATTCGAACTGGATCCAGAGGATAAATACCTTATTTCATCTGCTACGCCAAGACAAATGGACAAAACGCCACAGCAAGCACAGGTGGTGAGTGTGTTCTTTCCATAAACCATGCTCTTTCTGTTTTGAGTTCAATGCTGCTCCACACATTTGAGTAGGCTCAACTGTGATTCACTTAACATTTTAATACTCACTTTACATTTGATTCATTGATATCAGTATTTGAAAAATATCATAAATCACGGTGCAATGCCCTGTACAGTCACTGGCACTTGGGAAACCAGAACCAAAAACTGCAGCATGAATTTTAAAGACGTTAGTGACATTTCCTGTGAATATCACATGACAGGAGAAACAGAGAACTTTGATCTAAGCAACTTCACTTTTACTTCCTGTCGTAAGATTTACATTACAAGTGCACACCATTATGATGTTGAGCCTAGGGAAGGGGTGGGGGGTTAATTGAGGCCCGTCATGTGTACGGACATGAAATGTATTCAAAAACATAACCTCAACCAGTAGCTATTGCAACTTCCTGCACACCTGCCGAAGCTAGCAAAGGCTTCCTAGATCAAAGTTAGTACAAACGTGCTGCAGCCAGATCTCAGTGGCACATGTTCACATGTTCTATCTTCATTTAATTTCTCTCTACATCACACCATTGCTTTATAGGCAAAACAAAAGCAAGGTGTCATATTTCCATCAGGGTACTTATGTTTTCACAACTTGGTATATCACTTACTACTGGTATCAGAGCAGGTACAATGACTTTGTGATAACTTAGTTAAGCAAACTAAGTTTCAACTCTGGGCCCCTCAACTTTATATCAATAATCTCAATATAATGCAAATAATCCTGATGGAGGGGATGTGCTTTTCAATGGTGGAATGTAACAAAGTATATTTATCAACTACTGTACCTTTTTACAATTTTGAGGTGTGGACTGGAAGCTAGAGAGGTGCCCTTGAGCAAAGCACTGAACCATCAGTTGCTCAGGGCATCTGTCTAAGGCAGCCCCCTCGCTCTGATATCTCTCCATTTAATGCATGTGTATGTCCTGTTTGTGCATGTGTGTGTATTTCGGGCCTGTGTGTATATGACACAGTGAAAAAAATTGAATTTGCCCCTGGGAATTAATAAAGTATATCTTCTTCTTTTTTTGTACTTTACTTACTGTACTTTTTTCCCCCATTTTCTGCTATTTTATATTTCTACCCTACATTTAGTAAGAAATATTGAAGGTTTACTCCACTACATTTTTTTCCTGACAGCTGTAGATACTGGCTTCTTTGCATGTTTTGCTGATTATTTTTCCATGCAAAACAAATGGAGCTCAAGAGAAAAAGATCTAGTAGGAATATTTCAGCCTTTCAAGCTGAATGTAATGATCCATGTTCAAAAGTTTAGTACTGCAACTTTCTTTATTTTGTTCTTTCAGGATGCAGACACTGGCTAGGACTTTTTTTTCAACATTTATAGTTAAACAAGTTGAAATTGTCAGTTTTTGCAGAAAACTCTGGTACGAAGATTATTTAATCAGTTCCAAAAATGCTGATTAAATATAATCTTTCAGTGAAAATATTCCTAAAAGGAACACTTCTCCCACAAAAATGAGCATTAGTATATCACTTAGCCACACCATGTTACCTTTTCTTGCAGGCCTCCACAGAAAATGGTGACCATATTGATTTATTGATCGATTGGAGACCATGTTTAATAAAACCAAAACTATATAAAACTCTCACGCAACTCATGCAGTATAATCCAAGTCTCAGAGAGTAGAGATAAGTTCCACTTCTAGTTCAGTTTTCAATAGTAAAGTTTTAGTGAAAATGCATGTGTTTGGGAAGTACTGAGCATCACCACTTTCATCACATTACAATATTATATTGAGTCTTTGGTCAACGTTATGATATTTGCTGATATTACAAAGTCTGCCACAATACAATTTCAATTCAATGCAATTTAGGGGCTTGTGATCGATATGAAACAAATTACCTTATTAAAATCTGTTACAGAAGAAGCTGCCACCCCTTTCTTTTTTACTTTCGACCAAAAGACAAAAATCTCACATAAATAATAAGTGCAGTAAAGTTTACTTAAAGAGTAACTAAACCCTAAAACCATTTTTTTTCAGCTGATAATCATTGTTTCTGGTTGTATAGTAGTGTTACTGACTGATCCTGCTCACAATCTTGACAGTTTAGTGCAAACTGTTGAAAATCTACATTTTATACTAAAACTGTACTATGGAGTGCCCTCTACAGCTTGAAACCTGGTTACTACATTTGAATTTAGATGACATTACATTGGAGGCGAATGACTCTTTTTCGGGGCAAATGACGTCACTAACCGTCCACGCTAAAGCCTGCCCTCCTCCCTTTACTCCTTCCCTCCTTACTATAAAACCATTCTGTCCGCAGTTATCAAACTGATAGCGAGTAGGTTGGATCAGAGCAGAGAGAATAGCTAGTAATTTGTCGAATTGTATTGTTAGCATAGTGTATTTTAGTGTAGGTTTACAGTTAGTAGTGTGTTTATATTATTTAGGTCAGTTGGTCAAGGAGAGTATATGTGCGGGGCGGCGAGGGAAGGATGTGGAGGGCCGCTGTGCGGTGAGAGAGAGATGAGCCTCGGGGGTATATGTGCGGGGCCGCGAGGGAGGGAGGGGTGGATGGATGTGGTGGGCTGCTGCGCGGTGAGCCCAGGCTCCCAGAGAGGGAGAAATAGAACCAAGTAGGATAAAATAAGTCAAAGTGTGGAGAAGGGGACCAGCTGAGCTCCGGCCGCCTTCCCTTCTGCCCGTGTGACACAGTTAGCGGCACAATGGATATAAGCTCCACTGTCGGCAGGGTGAAAAAAAGTTTAAGGGCTCTAGTTTCCCGGCGCAATGCAGGGTGGCGCAGGGTGGCGAACCCCACGCAGAGCTAGTTTTGAGCAGCGCAACCCGAGGCGCACTCAGTTTGGTAGTTTGGCAGACCGAGGTGCGCTGAGATGGGTGTGGCGGCGCAGCAGGGGGAGGTGTCGACAGATCCAGCTTGGCGCAGTGACAGTTTCATGCCAAAAGGCTTCGCCGAAGGTGCGCTAAAAGCTCGCCAGCTGAAACCAGATCTACTGTCAGTGCAGGGGGAGCGCAGCCGGTGTAAGCCGAAGTTTGGCTGACCAGCGGACAAATACCCAAAAAACACTATTCAATGCAACTATCTGCAATCAGCACATAAATGTATCTCTATATCGACTGTCCCGTCACATCTGATGTCAGATCAAAGGGGATTGGCACCGTTTGGCACGCGTAATGGAAACCCGACCTGATTTGATTAACACAGCTGCAAATTAATGAGTTCACATCCCTCTCAGCCAACCACAAACAGCCACAGCATCAGATAGGGAGTATATATTCAGCATCTGTCATCTTAGAAAAGTCAAAAGAAAAGAAACAGAGTGAGACTGCGAGAGAGAAAGAGAGAGCGCGCGCACGAGAGAAACGCAACATTGATTTACAATTGTGGTGACCTCCTCCCAGGCTACCTTTGCATCATCAGCCCGTGGAGGTCTGCTCGCAGTTCCGTATATTCGGACACTGCGAGCTTGGACCTCCTGGACCAAAACATCAGTTTCCTCCTGGGAGAAGTTTGGCTGTCCGACGCTGCTGCTCTCTTCTGCCATGGCAAATTGAGTAAACTCGCGTGCATTTAAGGGGCGAGGAGAGGGGCTCATTTGATTGGTGTGATGTGTGTAAAACCCACTCCACGCCTTCTCTCCTCCCTCTTTTCGACTTGCGCCAGTAGAAGGGACGGAGGTGGGAAAGAGGAGTAGCTGCGGCAGGGCGCACGGTGTGCCAAACTTGCAAAATCTGCCTGGCCATACCCAGTTGGTGAAGCGCAGGTGCGCTATGCCTCCACCTCTCCCGGTCTGCGAAACTAGAGCCCCAAGTGTGGAGATGGGGAGAAGGGTGAACAGGGCGAAAGAAGCCAACCTCCAGGGAAGCCCTCTCCTCTCTCCCCGCAGCAAGGGACAATCTTCACTCAGCCCCCTTCCTCAGCCACCCCCCCACCCAAACTATTTTTCATAAAAATTGAGAGCTATCTGGCTTTAAGCCCTACAGACAGACTTCTCCCAACAACTATAAATCAATAAGATCATTGAACAAAGTAGCAAATTCAGCTACATACATGTACAAAAAAAACAAATTTTCCTTCCAGGCAGCTGTAAGATAAGTACAAAAACCGCTAGCAACAACACGAGAAGAACTGGCAGCTAAAACACTGCTAGGAAATAAGTCAATCCAAAAACAGTGAAGGTAAGTACACAGAGCTCTACCAAACATGACAGAATTATCTGGCAGAGTAGTGAGGCGAAGACCAGGCTTTTATAGTCAGGTTAATGAGCTGAGTGGAAACAGGTGTGCCTCGTTGGCTGTTGTGGGAGAAGCCAGCCACACCCCCTGCCACACACATGTCCTGCAGGAGAAACAACAGACAGGGGAGGGGGAGGGAGAGAGAACAAACACAAAACCTACAACCAAAACAGAATCATCACAGCAGCACGACTAACTGATATAACAATGATCATTCTGCGGGTGTAGCATTCCTTTAATATATGGAGCGTTATGAAAGGGTTTAATCTACATAATTAATATTTCTACTTTTTATACATTAAGTTTATATGTTAAGTTGTAATTAAATAAATGATCTGCATTCAACCTCCACTTATTGTGCTTTTAGTGTTACAAAAAGTATTAGCATACAAATCTTAAATTACTTACATAGTGAACCTGGAGACTTTAGACCCCCGAGGCTCAGGGGCCCCTTGGCAGTTTTCAGTAGTCAAAGATGAACTCAGAATATTTACTTATTAATCTCACAAGTACCAATATATTGATGCAATACTGTTACAAGTAAAAGTCCTGCATTCAAATTTTTACTTAGGTAAAAGTGCAATTATATTTATTATATAATTTAGGTAAAAGTACTGCAGAAAAATGGAGCCTGTGCATTTATTGATATTTGTTACAGCACTGGCACTTATTTGCTTTGACAGGTTGGAATCCAGCCTTGGTGCTGAAAAATGCAGAATACAAAATGAAACATTCGATAGCTGAAACTTATTACAATTCAGTTAAATTAAGAACATTAAGAGAGTTTTCACCCTTGGAAGGTAAATGGTAATGGAAGGAGTTAATACAGCAGAGCATACAGTGACCTTACTTTATTGAAGTTGATGAGATAAGCTAAAGAAAGACTGCAATTTTGTCATAAATATATGTGTCTGTTGGAGTCATTAAACCAATCACCTCATGTATTGTGTACTAAGGTGTGGTCACTATAGCCTCAGAGGCCATCTGTTCTTTGAAGTGAATGATAAGCCAGAGGAAGGACAAGCGTGTACAGGTCTTAGCGCACTCCAATGGCCACAGCCCAGTCACCAGAATAAAATGCTGGAACTGTACTTTTCTGCCAACCTATGGATACGCTCCATTTGTACATTTCATATGTGTCATAGCAATGTTTCTAGTTCTAATTCAAATTATATGTGGGTGAACTGAGTTTCTCATCAGGGGGTGGAGGGTGTGGATGGTGTGACACCAGCAGCAGACAGCAGCAGCACTCTACTTGAGACCAACATCAGTGACTGTTTTTTTTTTAACGAGATGTTGTAATATTTCTTGCTTAGGTTATTTAGGCCAAAACATGATTTTTTTCTCAGCCTATCAGGTATTTTTTGTGCGTACAGTAGGATTTCATTCATTCAAAGTCTCTCAGTGTGGAGTTGTATGTAATTATAGTGTCTTATTCTAATAGCAATTTATGTTTTGTTGTGGGTGGGGGTGAATATTAAGTTTTGTTTTGTCTTTTTTCATACTTCTACCGGTAGGCCCAAAGTGGACTTATTTCCAACTCTGCACATAATGACTTTAAAGGAGCCATATTATACTAATTTTCAGTTTCAGTTTGTATTTTGCGTTTCTACTAAAACATAATTTAATGTTCAAAACACATAATTTTTGTCATTCTGTTTACCGTAATACACTTTAACTGTCCCTCTGTCTAGCCAGAGGAGAAGAAAGCATTTCTTGTGAGGCGATACAGAGGTAATATGTTAGCATGTAGTTGAGTATGTAATGAAAACACTTCAGTGAAACTTAGGTATTTTTAGTTTTTGAAGTTGGTCAAGTATAGAGCGAGTGCTGTAGCCAGCCGCCGTGAAACAGGCTGCAATGTAGGCTAATCTTCAGGGCAGTAGTGAAACAGTCTACATCCTCTATAAGTGCATGTTTGTTTTTGCCACTGACAGGCCCAATATATTATAAGTGTTTAACAAAGAAAATATGTATTTCTTTACTTTTCGCTTTATCTGGTCTGTTTCTTATTGTCTTCCTGCAACAATTTGTGAGACTTTAGAATGAGACTGCTACTTCAGCGAGACTTACGATACGATAACAAACAGACCAGATCACATGAAAAGTAAAGAAAAACATTTTATTTCTGATATTTACAATAACAATCCTAACCTGACAGTGGCAAAAACAAACGAGAACTGTGTACGTACACTGGTGTGCTATTGGCCTGAAGATTACACTGCAGCTCACAGGTTACAACACGTTCTCACTCCCAACTCATCAAATACCAACGCTTAGTCAGTGGCTGGTTATGTCAAAATATGACACACTAGGTATTCTCCTGCGTCCTCCTGCGTGGACGGTGTTCAGGGGTGGTTCGTCAGTGTACACTTGTTACATGCATTGTCTCTTTTCAAAACAAACTACTGTTTTCGCAAGCAATGTACAGTTTCTGCTTGTTAAATGCATAGTCTTTTTCACAATAAACTTAAAACATCAGTAACAACAACTTTTTTTTAAGTTTACTTCCTTAACTACTTTACTTTTGGGCAACAAAAGCACATGAGTAGGTTTAGAAACATTTAAGAAAAGCACACACATCCGATGATCCGACGATAAAAAAACGAGATGCTGGACAAAAGATCATCCAAGATGCTCTTATAAATATTTAATTAAAGTACCTCCAGTAATTATTCAATTAAATGCTTATGGGAGCATAGTCAAGTGTATGTGATGTACATACGTCATGTGACATACATTATATGAGTAGCAAAGGATGCTACACAAATGAATGTAGTTCATCATCATTAAAACACAGTGAATGACGTTTGTTTTGTGTGTTGTTCGCATTAGTCACTTAGACACAAAAACATTGGAAAATAGAGTCAAGGCTGAAAAATGCATAACTTTCCCTTTAAGACAATGTATAAAACTAATCAAAGTAACAGTGTAGTGATCACTGTGGCAGCTGTCCTTATGTGCTTTCCTGCTTACACATAAGTTACATCAGACCGGTGACATTTACCGTAAAGCGGTAGTGAAATAGACTTTATCCTGTACCATGTCAACATAACTGAAGGGGGAATTTCTGATCTTATTAACTTGCTCACATAATGTTATTTGAACAACTGCTCAGTATCTAAAGTGTCATCAGCTACTGTGAGCACCGTGTAACTGATAAATGTGTTGTGTTAGCTACAGTCACTATTCACCTGTTTCACTGACAGGATGTTAAATGGACCTGATTTTCCACCCTTCTACATGCATAAAATCAGAAAAGTTCTTCATGTCACCAGTTAAAACTGTAATATAATAAGCCTTTGTGAAGGACCAGGATATATTCCTCTAGCAGCACAGGGCACTTACTATTAAAAATGAATGACTAAATGACTTAATGAAATTCACAGTCAGTGCATTTTACACAATATATCATCTGCAAAGGAATAGTTTGACATTTTGGGAAATACACTTATTTGCCTTCTTTTGAGAGTGAAGTGAAAATGAATATTAAAATAAATCTCATGTCTGTGGGTTAAGTACAGATCTGGAGTTCAGATGTGGTTAGCCTAGCTTAGCATAAAGACTGACTTTGTCAAAAGTTTAGTCTACCAACACCTCTAAAGGATCTGTATCAAGTTTGTTTAATCATTATTAAAATAATCATTTGAGGTTTGAGAGGAACCATGTGCTGGAACAATTTCTTGACAAACAACAGTCAGCCACAGCAAAGCTTCCTGAAGTCTTATCGTCACGGGTTATCAGGTTTTGTTCCTGTACCAGAGGCTGAAACCAAAACCTGAACTCAATGATCATAGCTGAGTTTGTGCTTAATAACAAACTGATGTAACCATCATACACACTACTGCATAACGTCATAAAGAAAATGAATAGGACTTGTTAAAAAGTAGTATAGGCAGTCCCGTGCACAGGCATTTTTAAGGGCAGGTGCATAAGTAAAAAAGGAACAACTCTCTCATAATAAAAAATAAAGTTATATACAGTAACATGTTTTTTTTACTTACATATTTGCTTTAATCCCCATACAGTGATGCAGACAATGTTTAAACATTGCGAGAGACACATATTAAGCAGGGGGGTCTGGGGGTCCTATCCCAGGACATTCTGAGCCTCAAACACTTTATTTCCTGCATTCTGGTGATTTTTTTCTGCATCAGTGTATGGTGGAAATGTATTTATTTTTGTATAGGAAAACAAAATCCAGGTGACAAATCAAAATGAAAATATAATAGAAGCAGTAAGACTCTCAGGCATTCTGTACTGCTTTCAAATATTTATTCTCCTGTAGACGAAATTGTCTTATTTCATGTTTTCTGCTCAACACGTGTATAAATGAGGGACCGTGTTCCACAAGTTTAAATGGTTCTGGATGTACAGAGTAGAAGCTGCTTTGACACACCCACACACTGAGGATGATTTCTACCTCAAAGTTCTTCAATATGAAGTAAATGGAGTGCTGAAGAGAAAAAAAAGTCGTCTGGGGTGTTAGTTTGATTCATTTACATCAAATTCAGCTATTTTTTCTCTTCAGGAATTAAATACAAGTCTTATTTTATGTTTTCTCTTGTTGTTACTTTAAGTATTTTGGTTTTTAAAGATATGTGGAAGTAGGAAAACAAATTGCCATCTGTCTCCACTCGCACCAGGTAGTAGTTAAAACCGTAATCAGCACTGGAGGGAGATGGAGAGATTTTATACCAGACAAGCCTACTTGTTGTTCAGATTAATAGTGGGTTATTACCTAAATTAGACTGGCTGTATTGAGATGTTTTGATAGAAGTTTAATCAGTGTCTAACAACATTATTGTCACCTGGCTGTCCATGAGAGCAGATCAGGAAGATGTGATGTTGCTCTGCAGGGCACATGAAAGTTTGTTTACTGTGGTGACTGTATGACTGTGACAGGGGAAGTTAATTAGGGAGGGGCAGGGGCTCTTGCGGTCTGGCAGAATGAAAACCCAAATGCAGTTGTAAGGCATTACAACACGCTTTTTTTTTTAAAGATTATTTTTTTGGGCTGCAAGGGGCAAGGGGCATGAGGCTGCAAGCCAGAATTGAGCCTGGGCCGCTGCAGCAAGGACGGAGCCTCTGTACATGGGCTCTGACCACTAAGCCACCGACACACTTTTAATGGAAATTTGATGCCATGGGCCAAATTTGAAAACTAAGGGGACTTATCTAGGCAGAGGGCAAAAGGGCAGGTGGTTGAGCACCATCTGAGGTTTATCTATGTTCATGCCTGGTAATAGTTATGTATGTATGAAGCAAATCAATGTCATGACTGAATGTAAATGAATGTTAATGTGTACATTCTTTATACACTAATGGAATCTGATCCAGAAAACTAAAACTAACTAAAAAGAAAACTAACCACTGGCTGTTATGGTTTTTAAAACATATTTTTAAATCGTGACTGAGGTGTTGCTTTGCACTGCCCTCCCCCATGTCTCCAGATGGTCTGACAGTCAGTTTCCGTCTTCTTTTCTCTCTTGGAATATCTGGTAAGGAGCTTTGACTTAATGTAGGCAACACTTTTTGCTTGGTTTTTCCTTCACTGCTTGTGCTTACTATCCGGTTTATTCAAAACAAACAAGAAACATAAAACTCATCACTTCCTGTGCCAGAAGATTTTTCCCAAGAAATCAATGATTGACTAAAAGCCAAATGTTTAAGCTTTTAGAAATTAAAATTATGGAAATTCCACTCAAAGCAGAAACCAGACAGTGTTTTACAACTGTAACAAACTGATATTAGAAATCCTTTCCTTTATGTTGTGCTCCACTAACCCTGCCTTGATGCATTCCACTTGTACACTGGTGGTTTATATTGCTGGGGAGTTTTCCCATAGGGCATCATCATGTCCTGTCATTTTGGTCGGCTATAAATAGTGGCCGTGTCTTCCCATGCAGAACCGATAATGCTCATATACAGTTCATGTACTCTAAGCTTCCAGCTGAGTATTCAAACAAGGGCAAGTAACACAACTAACCATAAAAGCTGCAGCTACAAACCAAAGACACAACAGTGGCTTAGTGGTAGTAAAGGAATGGTATTAGTAAACTGGTATTAGCACCAGTCAGTGGTTATACACTGACTTCAGTTAAAGGTCAGAGCAGAGCAATAGAACTATTAAAGCCACAGACAGATTGGACAGTGTGAGCCTGTAGGTCTAATAGTCTCAGACCAACGTTCTGTTAAAGGGATAGTTCATATTTTTGAAGTGGGGTTGTACTTATCCATAGCCAGTGTATTTCATATAGCAGATATCAACTAAGCCACCAGAGAAAGCCCCACCCAATCAATATCAGTCAGGTGTATGCTGTATTGAGAGTATTTCCACCACTTTACCCTCCTGTCAGACAGCCTGCCCCGACGATGAAGCTGTAAACAACTTCAGTTTCTTATCTATGCTCTCAGCAAAACCACCAGACTCGATTGACAAAAACAATAATTTTTGCTTGCTTAACGAGGGATTGCTGGTCCACCTCTGCGTCAATCAGTTAGTTAGTTTGTGTCATTGTGTGACTTTGGTGATTCTGAACTAACTCTTTCAAACACCAAAGTCACACAGTAAAGTGGAATTGTAACTACATGTCATGCTGACGCAGACCTCCTGTCTATTTTGGTAAGCTGAAACCACCTCAGTGGAAACAAAGCTTTTATTTACTTTTTCTTCTCCCCAGATAAGAAACAATTAATTGTGAAGATAGTAAAGCCCCCACAAAATAGCATTTTAATTCTTGTATGTGATTTATCCTGGCTTCATACAATGAGCAGAGGGAATCTCCACTAGCTGCTATGCTAGTTTATACAATGTAAAATGCCATAGGCTTGTGCCAATAACATTAGCATGTTGTATTTGGGGGTGAAATGTGTCCAGCAAATGACAGCTGTTTTGTGAATCCTGCAAGTTACACTGATGCCGATTTTTGTACTTGTGTTTGAAATTGTCACTAGTAAGCATGTGTAATGTGTGTTTTGAATCAACTAAACTTCACAGCACTTCACTTCACTTCACACTGCCGACGAGCGTTTTGGAAGTGTAGCTGCAGAGTGACAGACACACTACTACACAAGTATGACTGCTTACAACGGCATAGGCTACGTACTGCAGTGTAGGCTCTGCATAGCACTGATGCACAAGTGTAAATCCATCTTAACACAAACAAAATAACTGATCGATACAGCCATAGACTAGCAGCCCCTGTGTACAGCAATGTTAAATCACTGTTTTTCTCAAGGCAAGGCAGTTTTATTTGTACAGCACATTTCATACACCAGGGCAATTCAAAGTGCTTTACAGAGCAATAAGATATGAAACATTAACTCAAACATTCAGTTGAGTCTGGCTTTTGAGAGAGACCAGTATGCCAGCTTCATTTTACCACTGAAAACCACTGCAAGGTAAAGCAGTGAAAATATTCTAAATTTAACTGATACTGATTTTTTAGGTGGGACTTTGTTTAGGTCACTAAAATTGTTTTGTTGCTGACCCCTTCACAGTAAAAGATTTAGCTTTCATGTCAGAGTCCAGGCTACTTCTCCAAACTGAGGGCGTGCTGACTCACATCTACTGTTTGTAATAAGCTGATTATAAGTACCCAGGAGCCCAGAAAAACAGGCCTCACTAATATTTAGTAGGCTTTGCTATGTAGTTGTGTTGTTGTGGCCTTATGTAATATTTCAAAATAATACTAGTAATAGAATAAGTAAAAAATAGTAAAAGATAAACATTTTAATTTTTTTCCTCTGCCATTTGTGGCGCCCCCTAAAACGGCGCCTTTACCATTCACCTACATTGCCTATGCCACAGTCCAACACTGCCTATGAAGTTATTGAAAACAGCTATCTGTCAATATTGTTGGGAAGTCACCTAAGATGTATGTTTGGTTTTTCTGTCTTATTTTAACGTTGCTTTCCAGTGATTCAAATATGATTGCAGAATGCAGATCTGCTGTTTACCCAGCTTAGCCTTTTGCTAATTATTAGACTGTCAATTTAAATAATCTAATAGTTACTTTGAGAACCCCTAGGGACAGCAACTACTGCTAGCTGTTGCTGACATGACTAATATGAAATCCCTTTGCTTCATTTGTTTGTCAGTTAGCAATTAGGCAAGCATCTGGAGATCCTTAAATTAACTAATCTCCAATAAGAGGACAATAATAGTAGTTAGATAACTTTGCCTGTGCTGCTCCTAATTTTTCTCTTTTTTTGAATTGGCAGGCTGTAATAAGCAAAAGGCTATCACTTAAAAATAGATCTGCATCTCCGATGATATGTGAATCATGTGATCACAATGTTAAAATATGCCAAACACAAACAAACAAAACCCCTAACATTTTTGGGGATTTTCCAACACCAATGACAAATATCTGACTTCAACAACTTCATAAGCCAACAGCCATGGCAACAGCCACAGGCTTTAAAAATAATGGACATAGCTACTGTTTTGAAGCCTCGAGTTTGGCATTTTGACTGTTGCCATCTTAGATTTTTGGAACCAGAAGTGAACATATTTGGGAGACGGAGTGGATGGAGCTAGGGGTGCATCTGACTCATAGACTTTGGTGACACCTCACAGACAGCCTGTCACTCAAACCGGTCACTGTATTAATTATGTGTAACTTTAAGCCTTAATAAAAATCAAAATGGGTACGATTTATAAAGATTCTCATCTGTCATTAATGTCAAAATCAGCTATAGAGACCAAAACTGTTTTTCTACCAGCTGTAAATATGTTTATTTCTACTATAAAGTTGGACACTTTAATATGGGGACTGACTCACTTCTGGAGCCAGCTTCAAGTGGCCATAAGAGTTACTGCAGGTTCTAACTCTTCTGTGTTGGCTTTTTCAGCTGTAGAGGCCATAGACATAAAGGCTGCCACTTGGCAACAATAAGTGTGTCCCAGCCTTGTGCCTCACTTTTAAGAGTCCTCTAGAAACAGTTTACATTGTGTTGTGAGCTTCTTGCAATGCTTTTTCTCAGTGCTACACATGTGTTGTCAAATTGATGTTTTTGTGAATCCTCAAGTTGTTGGATGTTTTCCAATTACTGCACATGTTGTCAAATTGGTATAAATGTGTCTTCATTTGCTTGTGTTGCATCTATTTGCAGCGCACTGAGCTCTCAGGACCATTGTAATACCGCAACAATAATGACTTCTATAAGTTGCGATGTAATGAAAAACATTAGAATTTATCCTCTGTTCACCATGAACATTCACAGCAAATATCTTGACAATCTAGATATTAAATATATTGTGTATGATGCTGAAGATGTCAAAATGAAAATGGTTTATGATCTGGGGATCAAAAATGGTCATTTAAAATTTCTTGGAAACCCGACCGTTAGTTCAGATATGTTGGATCCAGAGTTGAAATTCTGACCCAACAGTAGCACTGGATGAAAGCTCAAGAGGGTCACCAAAACCATTAGGAATTATCTTTGAATATTCAAATAAATGTGCATGGCCAGTAGCTGCTGAGATACTGACAGACTAAGAAACGTATTTATTTTGCTAGCAAGGCAGAAAATTATTCTAGTCTTTCTTTCTTTCTGGACCACTGATTACTTGTTAGTTTTTTACTTCATTTAAATGTGTCTTTATTCCCCTTTCTCTCAGAATTCGGAGCAGCAACTGCCTCATAATGCAAGAAGGAGTTTCAGCTTCTCATCTCTCCGTATCAAAAGTAGGTGTCTTGATTTAACTACAAAATATACCTGCATATCAATCAGCCATTTCATCAGTGGTAAATCATTATTATGATGATGTGAATTTCCACAGAAAGGCACAACAGCAATGAAGAAGGTGGATTTAAAGGGCGGAGAGGGCTGCTGTCATTTTCATCAGTACGAGAGACATCGAGAAAAGGTAAACAATATACTTTCATAACCCCCTGTCAGTCAGCTACTGATTGATTTAAACCTACTGAGATGATAACAATAATCACTGACATTATTATACCATATTATGACAAATCAGTTGATGCCCTCACAGTATGAAGCACACCAACTGGTCAAAGCTTTTAATGCGAACCTTTTTCAGATGAAGATGGTGCTGCACAGCTATTCTGTACCCAGGAGCAGGTGAAGGAGACGGGTATGTATGAAGGTAACATGAGCATTAAGTGCACATGGCAAAGCATGGCATAATGGAGCATAGCATTCCCATTCATTAGCTGATTAGCTGTTTAATTTGGGCTTTACAGTCACTAGCTCATACATTAGCTGCTTGGCAACCAGAGTAATGATCAATCATAGTCATATACATGTGGATTGCGGCTATTATAAATTAAAACTTACAAAACAGCTTATGTGGTAAAAACCAAAAAATTACATTTATGTATTACTAATTTACACAGGCAATCAGAAAAATGTGTATGGAAACGTTTACTGACAACATGTTTCATCACCCATCAACACTTCCCCCTGGTGGAAAAGTGGCACTCTGATCAATTCCACCATGAAATATCAAAGAGGCACTCCATGTCATGGTCAATTTACTACAGTAGGCATAGGCATATAAGAAGCACTACTTGGCCTGTGAAACCAGCTGTATAACATTTTCTGTGGCTCTGGATGAGCTCTCTAAAGTCACTTACATAGTATTTGGTACATAAAGGCCTGTTTTGAGTTACATTATCGGAAGTGTAAGAGCTGGAGCTTGAGCCATACTAAGGAATAAATGTCAGACTTTAAAAAAACAAAAACACAGAGGTCCGGGCTAAGCCCCTCCTTAAAGACTATTCTACACACTTCAGGTGAACTGTATTTCATAGTTGTGGGTATTTCTGTAATTACACAGTGACAGCACTTGTAAATAGCATTTTGCAGAAATTTTAACCTGCCCTAACAGTATGTCAAAGTGGCAGAAAAGTCAGTAAAGTAAGTTTGTTCCAGTTCTATCTAGCAGGTTCCTATGAAAGTAAAAGCTGTTCTGGCCTGCATTTACTCAAGAAGTTTGAGTCACTGCTTGCTGGCAGTGGCTTCAGGGCTACAGCTGGAGGGACTTAAAGAACTACATCACTTTTTGTCTTTGTTGTTGTTGGCTTGTTACGGTTCTATGATATCTTATAGGTGTTTTAACTCAGTGTGTGAAGGACTTTACAGACGATAACGCTTGAACTGGTAGAACAGAGGTCAACAGTAGGAAATACATCAGACTATAAACATTTTTTTCGCACATGCCTTGAACGCAACACAAGACCGGACCGCTTGGGCACGCTCCCAGCAGAGCTGTTTGAGCCCGTGAAGCACGCGGACCGGTGGTGAGCACGAGCCAGGATGCTGAGTATGTGCAGGAATGGAGACGATAAAGTGCCGCTGTTGTTTTACTGAGTTTGCTGACAAAAACAGCTGAGAGGACGACAGTTTGTGTGTGGGTCAAATAGCAATGAGTGAGACGGTAACGAGGAGGAGGAGAGGGCCCGGACTGACCAACTTCAAGAACAGATGGAGTGAGTAACATTACAGCTGACACGCTATCATTTATCTGACTGACGTACTCTACGTAGATTGGACCCATTACGTTATATCAACAGTTAAGCCCACGGAAGAACATTTACCAAAAATACTGAGGTTAATGTTGAACATTTGTTTATCACCTAACGTCAACACGTAGGCTACTGTAGCACACCTGTCGGAACATGCGATGTTTACATGTCTCGAGCAAAGTTGTATGTCCGTGTTTCAAATTGTCAACCACTCTATGTTAAGAAAAGATAGACTTCTACCTTAGTTTACAGTGCAAGTTAACTGCACTGTTTGTCTTGTAGTTGAATACTGCGGACAAAAAAACTAACTCAGAGTGCAGCATGGTGAAATATAAGTACGCCGAACTGAAACATGGACCGCAATGATAGATTTTGTTGTGATGTGAGTTCAGCAGACCAACCTAAAATTACAACAACATTAAATTCACTTATATCTAAATGCAGTTTGGTGTGATTTGGCGGCAGGCGGGTATAGGAAATTTAACTGTTTTATTCGGGAACCCCATTACAACAACTATGTGATTCACCGTGTCAATCCTTAAGGCAGAATTTTGTCCGTGGCATACTTAAGCATGTTGCCTAATTTGACACCTTACAGCTTGATATCACATTTCATCAACTCTTAGCTAGCCTCTTTAAAGTTTTAAATATGGGAATCTGGGTTACTTTCAAGCCACAGAGGCAGAAATAACAGAATGTCTTTTGAGTTGCAGTCAGTCTGAAACACAGGTGTTATCACTAATACTAAACCACCTTTCATATTTGAAGTCAAACACCTTTTCACCTTCAGCAAACCTCATGTGAGGCTCTTCATGGCTAGCTACATATTAAGCCAGGAATGTGGCTGTTGACACAAAAAAGAGATCACTGATGAAACAGAATTTAGGAGCTAAAAACTGCAATATTTTGGATAGCATTGGATTAACAGACAGGTATGTGAACATGTTTTATTTGAAAGCTACAGGTTGTAGTTTTTGTAAATAAAAAAAGAACAAATGAGCAGGTTTAGTGCAGTTTTAGTTTGGCTTTGGTGACTGCGCCATTCCTTTTCTTAAAGAATTGACAGCATGGTGTTGTAACATGTCCAGGAGCCTTGGGGCGTGAGGTTGTTAAACGACTGTTATTTACACCCACATCATAGGTGAGCAGCAGGAGCAGAACTAGGTAGTAGCATGCAGGCTTAAGAAAGGTTTGCTCTCAAGTAATTGTTGATGTAAAGAGTAAAGAATGACAGAACAACCAAATATAGTTTTTGCTGGATATTTGTTTTTTCTTGGCAGCTGATTGAGTGCAAAGTACCTGTAAGGTGTTGGCTGGGGAAACACTGCCATTGCTATTGACACAGTGCAAACACTGTGTTCCTGACAACAGAGGTTGTGTAAGGCGGACTTTAGGCCTCGGTTAAGGTTGTTGTCAGGACCCAGAGAGGTGCACCAAACTGAAAGTGAATGTCTTTTTTTGTCTACTCCAGTTGTACAGTAGGCCATCTCGGATACATTCAGTTAGACATTCAGTCAAAGTTATGTACTGCATATGCTCTTACAGCTTTTTAACATAACATAACCAACTTAGACATACATGTATGTCTAAGTTGGTGATAAATGTGAGATCATTTCTGACAGCAAACCAGACATTGCAGTCACAACCACACACCAACAAGAATGCAGTTTGTGGTAAAGTGTTACCAGTTTTGTCTTAAAGTGATTCACTTGGGATTAGATCGTTTTTTGTGTGGCAACCTCTCTTTACTCCTTACCAACAGAGTTTAACACAATAAGCAGGATCTATTACCATCTTTTTCCATAAAGAACACAGGTTCAACCCATATTTGCTCTCACTGGGCTGATCTGCGTGGGTCCCTTTTACAATAAACTGGTTGAACTGCAGTATCTTGTGTCAAGACAAATATGGGCGTTGGGTTCTTTGCAGACTTGCCCATATAACTTTACACCAATCAGCCACAAGGTTAAAACTACTGACTGATGAAGTGAATTACTGATTTTGTCGTTGCTACTGGGAAATCTTTGGGTCCTGACATTCATGTGGATGCCAGCTGACATGCTCCACCCACCCAAAAACGCAGTACATTTACATGACATTAGAGAAAATCAATTTATTGTGTTAGTCTGACTAAAACCAGACTTTGAAAATACATGCAAAAGTGGTAGTCCGACTGATTTTGTACTGAATCGATTTTCTCAAAGTCGGACTAACACACCCAGATAATGTGATTGGAAGTCGAATTACTTCTGTATGTAGTGTATAGTCAATCAGACGCTCTACAAAAACGGCTCAAGAATGGCCGAGGAACATGACAAAGAGCTCAAGGTGTCAACTGGTCCTCCACATTCCACAGATCCCAATCTCATTGAGCATCTGTAGGACTCAGAGGGTCCGCCGCCAATGCCTCAGTGCCAGACACCACAGGACCCCCCAGAGGTCCTGTGTCCATGCCTTGACGGGTTAGAGCCAAGTCTTATCCAAGGACCATGAATCGGGGATAGCTCTGGGGTACCGGCCAGGTCAACACCTTGAGTTCTTTGTCATTTTCTTCGAACCATTCCTGAGCAGTTTTAATGGTGTGGCATGGTGCATTGTCCTGCTTGGAAAGCCACTACTATCAAGGAGTGCTGTTTTCATGAGGTGGTATACTTGGTCTCCAACAGTGTTTGGGTGGATGGAGCACATCAAGTGGCATCCACATCAGTGCCAGAACCCAAAGTTTCCCAGCAGAACATTGCATTGTAACAAGATGGTCAATGTTATTCACTTCACCCGCCAGTGATGTCAGTGTTTTGTCTGATAAATGTGTAGTTATAGATCATTTCTGCTTTATATGCCCAGGTTTTGAGTTATCTACCTGTAAAAATTGTGCCTCCACCCCAGTACAACAATATTTATTGGAATGGGGAATATTTATGTTTGTTTGTGCCCCTCAGAGCTTTGAAAATTATATTTTGGGAGACATGCACGGTGAGTCTCAGAGGGTTAACACTTTTTTAATTGTGCCAGTTTCTAGGAAAGTATCTTGCTCTAATCTTTCTTTTTCTTTTTCTTTGTCTTTGTCTTCTGATAAGATGAGTTGTAAAATTTGCTCCTTGTTTGCGGTTAATTTTTATCCACTTGACATATTTCCTGGTTTGTGATACCAAAATCTGGGAAGTCAGAGTTTGGAAATGGACTCTGTAAGTGCCTGAGTGAGGTATACAGAGTTATAGTTAAAAATCAAAGCAAATATCCTAATGCCTGATGCAGTATTTACCAGCTTTTTCCTAATGCTGTTTATTTACCGTGTGAAAGATAAGGTGGAAAGAATTTTTCCTGTAGGAAGCTGTTTTTTCCCCACATAACCTGAATGCAGCACAAGCATAAAAAATTCTTTCCTCAGAGTCTGAAGTAAACAAATGATTCAGCACTGTTGGTGCGGCAGTATACACAGAAGATTAATAGGGAAGACCTGTGTTGCAAAACCTTTGTTGTTATATGGATACGGTTGCTCTAGTATATTGTAATTGTCAATTCAAATAGATGTAACTGCACTTGTTCTTTACACCTAGCAGCTCCGGGAGTTTTCATCTACTAATAAATATAATTTGCTCCAAAACAACCAGAGCTACAGCATAAGTGATAGTAGCAGAGCCACACTCGCAGTGATGTTTCCTTTTTTTAGGGAGTTGTCGCCCATCACTGTATAACTGCAGCATACTTTTGTTTCTGCTTTTGTGTTGGCGGTGGTGTTGTGGTGGATGCTCGGTCAAAGTATTGGGTGTCAGGCACAGGGTTGTTTCAGAAAGCAGGATTAATATTGTAACACAAACTTACTTCTGTAAATCAACACAAATTATTTTGGCATGTGGGCAATTTCTCAGTGTCAAGCATCTGCATAGTATTTCAGACCATATATGTGCTTCCAAATGCCCTGCAAACATTTGCTTTAGGCTATGTAACTACTCAGCTTAAAGGGATAGTTCGACATTTTGGCAAATTCGCCTATTGCCGTAATCCCTATAGTCATATGAGTAGGTACATTACCTTTAATTGTCAGTGTGTGCTGTTCTGAGATCGGTGGGACGAAATAATAATGTAATGTTACGAGACAGAGTTGTTTTGAAGCCAAATGCAGAGCCGGAACTACATTCCAGACATACAGTACTTGCTGGGCCGAGTGATTTCAAACAGCGTATGTTTAGTGCAGTTACTCCCGTCATCAAAACAACAAGTTTGTTGAGAAGAAGCCAGAATATACAGAGGAAGAGTTACAGGTTTTGGAAGAAGAGAGAGCAAGAAGAGAGGCTGCCGAGCAACCAGGGGCTGAGGGGAGACCCAGAGCCGGTGGTGTAAATGTGGGGCTTACTGGCCACTTTATTAGGTACACCTGTACAATATAAATATAGAGTACACCTCAAAATAATCACCGGAACACGGGGAGAACATGCTAACTCCACACTCATAAATCACCACAACTCCTGAGGGAACAACAACATAAAATGTTCCCTATCAGTCTGTTTATTCCCAACAATGAGAAGTAATGCCAGTCACTTCACTATATGCTCTGGGCAAGCACTTATCCATAACATAACCACAACAACATTTGCATTTTAGCTGAGCCAAATACACAACGATCACTTACCATGTCTGCTCGTTTTGTGATGCCGACAGATGGTATGACAGTATCTTTCCAGAAAAGCGTTTGAACCATTCCTGAGCTTCTGCGCTCCATCTTTTCAGCGTAGTCCTCCGGTAAAAAATGGCAGGAGCACACAAACATTTTCTGGACCGTTTCCACAGGCGTGTTGGGGTCGATGTCCAGCACAAATAGCCATTTTTTCATCCTGTCCGTATTACTGGTTGGAACTACGTGAAACTTTGCTCCATGTCTTCAGCTTGTTACTGCAACCTTTTACAATGCATGTGTAAACCATGATTTACAAAAACACTTGTAAACTTTCCTCAAACCTTCTGCTGTGTCCAGCAGACGATACCACAAATGGCTACAAGCAATAACAACGGCACTGTCTCAGCTGCGCACTGTGTCACTCCGCCCAGTGGTTCACTCAAGACAGTAGTTCCGAGTATTTGCTTCATGTGTCGTAATGTCACTTAATTATACATTATTATTTCATAGCATGGAGAATGTGCAAGCCATGTGTTGTCCACTAGAGCGTTTTGGAGTCATTTGATGGTGTATTTGATTAGTTTTGAGGAAGAGAGGGACCTGTACCGTTCACCTCCATTTCAGTGGGCAGCTCTGTCCCACCGATCTCAGAACAGCACGCACTGACAATTAAAGGTAATGTACCTACTCATATGACTATAGGGATTACGGCAATAGGCGAATTTGCCAAAATGTTGAACTATCCCTTTAAAGCAAATGAATTTGGGCCATGACTACACCTGGTAGTGAAAGTTACAATTTCCTCTCATTTTAAATGTCAACTCAAAGAACCGTTTTTGGTTTTGGTTTTTGCTTGAGTAGTGGTTGCTTCTGTGATCTCAATAGTTTGGTGTAAAGTGGTCCCAAAACTCAGTCAGAGCTGTTTTAAGTCTTTCTCTCGTTCTGCTAAAATCAAACATGTTTATTATTATCCTGTTTTTAATCTTTATTCATGCAAACACTAAAGTATGGAGCTAGAACAGTCTCAAAATGAATAAATGCAGGGCGTTGGTGGCTTAGTGGTAGAGCAGGTGCCCCATGTACAAGGCTGTTGCTGCAGCGGCCCGGGTTCGAATCCAGCCTGTGGCCCCTTGCTGCATGTCATCCCCCCTCTCTCTCCCCCCCTCACACTTACCTGTCCTGTCCATTAAAGGCAAAATGGCCAAAAAAAAAAAAAAAAGAATAAATGCACACAGAAATTAATAAATGCACAAAAAAAGGATTCACAAATGTGTTTGGGGATTTTTATATATATATATATATATATATATATATATATATATATATATATGTGTATATATATATATATATATATATATATATATATATATATATATACATATATATGTGTATATATGTATGACTCAAAACACAAACACATTTTCAATGCACACAAAAATATATTTCATTCCATATATAAGTAAAAGAAAATCCACATATAAAAAATAAGATTTATAAACATATTATGTTCCAAAACGTCTAATTTGATATCCGTTTTAAGACGTCAAATTTGTGCCTCTTAAGAGGACAGAAAATGCCGTGTTAAAACGTCAATTTTTAATGTCTTAAGATGTTGTACTTCTTAAGACTTCAGAAAATGCCCTGTTAACACATCAGTTTAATTGGGTGCTGCCACTTCGTCTGTTTCTGAGGGGGAGACCCTTCTGAGGGCCTAAATACAAGAATCTTTGCAAGAGTTCAAAATTACAGGCACACCACCCTCATAGAAATGGACTGTCCTAAATACTAATCATAAGACATGTCACAGGTATGTAGGCAAAACGTACCCTCTACCAAGAGACCACATGGCCACAACGAAGGCATACGTACAGCCCAACGCAGCCGCTACGTCAAAAGGAGGTGGAGCATGGAAGCCTTACATCAAAAGCGGGTGGGTATGTTGATGCCAACCAATAGCAACAGATCAAACATCTTAAGACGTTAAAAACTGATGTTTTAACATGGCATTTTCTGTCGTCTTAAGAGGTACAAATTTGACGTCTTAAGACAAACGTTGAATTAGACGTTTTGGTCCATTCGGCGTTCCATATGGAGGCTTAGTAACAGAGTAATGTAACACTATATAATTTCAAAAACAGGAGAAATAAATTAGTAATAGTAATTAGATTATAGTTACAAGCCCAGGTTACATTACCATTGCTGCTCCTCTCTGCTCCTCTCACCCACACTTAAATATCCGTTCTGGGATACACAGTGTCGGCCCGCCCCGCCGATGTATTTGTGCATTTGTTCATTTTGTTCTAGCTCCATACTTTACTATTTGCATGAATAAAGACTAAAAACAGGATAATAAAAAACACATTAGATTTTAACGGAGGTCAGGCACCCCCCGTGGGAAGGCACTCATGTGATTGGCTGTAAAGGAATGAGACATCTGACTGGCTGCAGACAATCCTCTCTTAAAAAAATGCATTTGTGAATCGAGTCACGTCAGGGGAATCTCAAAACTCGCACGCACAAATAGAGGTTGACCGATGGTGGATTTTTAAAGGCCGATATAATAACGATAGTTTGGAGTAGGGAAAAAAAACAATAGCTGATTAATCGGCTGATATCCCAATCACTGGGTGGTGCTTTAAGACAAAAAGTTTTTATCTTATCCTCGATTAGATAAAAACTTTTAATCTTAACAGTCTGGTTCTTTATCAATACTAAGTTAAGCTAAGAATTAGGGTTTTTTAAATTAACATTAAAAAATAAATAAATTCAGAACAGGATTAGAAATGATTTATATATTTAAATAAACTAAATATTGTTTCTACAGCAGGGACAGTTAAGTTTACAACAGTCACTATATGCAGTGTTTCCCCTAGGATGTCTGTCTAGCTTACATATGAGGTGTCTCAAGATTTAGGAAAATACAATTTTATTGAACATAATAAAAGTAAAAAGTCACTTGACATGCTTCTGTTTTGTGCAAAAATGAATCAGTTCATCATTGAATCCAAGTGGACATTTGTGCCAAACTTGAAAAAATTACTTTGAGGCATTCTTGAGATATCATTCTCGCAAGGATGGGGCGGCAGGAGCAAAATGATATGCTGCTGTGTTGTGCTATGGCCTATTCAAGTGCTGGAAGTTGTTATTTACGTGACAACGCCTGAACACAACACAGGCTTAGCTCCAACTGAGTGTGCGTACAGTGCTGTGCTGCACTGCTGTGCGAGCAGTGCTGGTTTGTCTCAGCCAGCAGATAAAATTTACAAGAATTTGCCAAACTTTAAGATTTGTGGCACACTAAGATAAACAGACGACACACGGACAGCTTTCATTTTAGCTTGTTGTTAACAAGCTGTTTGCTTACTCAACAAGCACGCTGTGGTCACTGGTCATAAAAAACATGCACAGGGAAATATCGCTATTTATGCTGAAATATGATGCACATTTATGCTTATTGAACAAGTGGTACTTATTACCTCCGATAAGGAGGTTATGTTTTTTGGCTTTTTAACTCGTGAAGGTTAGAATCACGCTTACCGCTTATCTCCAGGTGGACTCCTCACGCCTCCTTTACCCTGCAGCATCTGCACATGCTGCGCCTGCCGTCTCAAGCCTGATTTATGGTCCTGTGGCGTACCTACGATGTACTTACGTCGTTGCCGTGACGCCGTCGTGAACCCTTCGAACTTCTCCGTCACTCCATTTCGTCGCGGTGCAATTCACCGCCAGAGCGGCAGGAGGCTGCGTTCCTTTCCTGAATGGTTATCGTGGTCTCTAGTTGATTCTTTGTTTAGCTTCCGGCTTTTCCGGTCACAGAGAAATGAACGCGGAGCACGGAAAGACGGCTCCGTCCGTATCCGTATCCATATTGAACGTTAAGCATAAATGGGCCTTAATACTGCAACATCTACATTGCAGCAGATGTTTAAAGATGGCGGGGATGGCGCAATCTGGAAATACGGAACCGGAAATGCGTTGCTACCAAGCAAACCAATCACAAACCTCTCAGTCTGTGCTGGGTCTGCGTCGCTGTGACGTGTAGTTACATTTTTGGGGAGGTGCACGTCAGGCTACGCCGAGGGCTACAGCGAGCCTTCTGCGTAGCCACGTACCCTACGACGTAGCGACGTCGTTGATTTAACGCAGGACCATAAATCAGGCTTCACTCTCGTTCTGTCTAGCAGCTCCTCCCCTCAGTGAACAGAGGGAGAGATAGCGGGGGAGGAGAGCAAACAGCTTGTTGCGCTGCAGGGAAAAAATCCTTTGCAACCATCGGCAACTGTCGGAGCCTTTTTTCACTGATAACGATAGTTTGGAAAAGGTCCTACTGGCGACCTCTACACACAAATTCAGGGAAGTTTACAAATTAAAAGCACTTTGTAAATGCAGGTTCAACAGTTCATATGTCAATGTAACAACCTCCAAATATGTATTTGATGAAAATTGCAAATACTTTTACATGCGTACATTTGTGAATTTCAATTGCACATATTTAAAACAAGAAATATTTGTATGTGCATCACAAATACGTTTATAAATCTAACTTTTTATATGTGGATTTTCTTTTACTTATATATGGAATGAAACATATTTTTGTGTGCACTGAAAATGTGTTTGTGTTTTGAGTCATGTATATATATATGAATAAATCCCCAAATACATTTGTGAATCCTTTTTTGTGCATTTATTAATTTCTGTGTGCATTTATTCATTTTGAGACTGTTCTAGCTCCATAGTAAATTACGATAACATTAATATTGTTAACGACCAATTAGGCTTGCAGCGATATATCTGTTTCAAGGTATACCCTGATATAAAAGTTGACAGCTATCGTACCGTGTACATTTGCTCATCTATGATATTGATGAAATATGCAATTAGATGGAGATTCTCGCCTTTAGACACTTTCAAAGGGGAGACGTTTTACACATGCTTACATTAACAAAATAGTTTCAAGTTTCAACTGTAGTAATAAAACATTTGTTCAACCAAAAATTACCCTTATTCTGACTGATAGTAATATAAATTCTGTAAGCTGTACAATTCTGTTATCGAACCATGAAAATCTCATACTGTGGCAACCCTACAACCAATAGGTGTGGTCCATGGATGTATTAAGAGACCTGGATACAGCATTGAACGTGGGTCCCTTTTCATTCCTATGAGAGTTGTTGAGTGGTATATGAAGCCAAAATGGTTCAACTGCCATGTTCTAAAATTACCTGGATGATTCAAGGATTGTCAGCACTACTTCTGCAGTGTGCGGCCGATAGAGCAGGCGCACAAGAAACTTACAGCAGCCGAGCTTGACTGAGTGTGGCCAAGCGTCTTACTTTTGCTGGCCGAATGGCTAACTTCCAGTGAAGTGCTTCATTAACTTTAATGGGGATAAAGTGATTTAATTTTGCAGCTCTCTTAGACTTTCCATATGTAATCAAACCGAATCAAATCCTGATAGTGAAACAAGTCATCTTGTGGGGGTTTTGACATTCAAAAAAATGTATCCACTGATTTACAGATGTCTCTTTCACAATGTAAGTCAATGGGAAGAAGTCTTTTTAGGCTGAAGGCCATTACTTGACAGACCCCAGAAACTGTAGCACCACTGTTTGGCCACAACAAAAATTGGCTTCAAAGCCCGGCTCATTTCTTGGGGCCAGATTTATGTGACTGAAGCTAGAAATCTTTAGCTGAAATGCACGGTTAGCTAGTAGGCTAATAGAAAACATTGCAGTAGCTAACATTAGCTTGCAAGTAGTCTTGTTCAAGATGTAAATTGGCATTTGCTAGGATAGTGAAGGCATGACCCCACCTACTCTGCCTCTGAATGGCTTATCCTGACATTCTTACTCTAGTCAATCCCACTCCTTTGCCTAAACCTAACCAACCCAACCAATGTTGGTGAGAATTCAGACAAAACTGAAGTTATTGTTCTTGGCCCCAAACAACTCAGAGACTCTTTATCTGATGACATAGTTTCTCTAGATGGCATTGCTCTGGCCCCTGCCACTACCGTAAGAAACCTCGGAGTAACATTTGATCAAGATTTGTCTTTTAATTCTCATTTAAAGCAAACCTCACGGACTGCATTTTTTCATCTGCGTAATATTGCGAAAATTAGGCCTATCCTGACCCGAAAAGATGCAGAAAAATTGGTCCACGCTTTTGTTACCTCAAGGCTGGATTATTGTAACTCTCTATTATCAGGTAGCTCTAGTAAGTCCTTAAAAACTCTCCAGCTAATTCAGAATGCAGCAGCACGTGTACTAACAGGAACTAAGAAACGCGATCATATCTCTCCTGTTTTAGCTTCTCTGCACTGGCTCCCTGTAAAATCCAGAATTGAATTTAAAATCCTACTGTTAACTTATAAAGCTCTAAATGGTCAAGCTCCATCATATCTTAGAGAGCTCATAGTGCCATATTATCCCACCAGAACACTGCGCTCTGAGAACGCAGGGTTACTCGTGGTCCCTAAAGTCTCCAAAAGTAGATCAGGAGCCAGAGCCTTTAGCTATCAGGCTCCTCTCCTGTGGAATCATCTTCCTGTTACGGTCCGGGAGGCAGACACCGTCTCCACATTTAAGACTAGACTTAAGACTTTCCTCTTTGATAAAGCTTATAGTTAGGGCTGGCTCAGGCTTGTCCTGTACCAGCCCTTAGTTAGGCTGACTTAGGCCTAGTCTGCCGGAGGACCCCTCTATAATACACCGGGCCCCTTCTCTCTCTCTCTCTCTCTCTCTCGTATCCTATTACTGCATCTAGCTAACCCGGCCATTCTGGATGTCACTAACTCGGCTTCTTCTCCGGAGCCTTTGTGCTCCACTGTCTCTCAGATTAACTCATATCACAGCGGTGCCTGGACAGCGTGATGTGTGTGGTTGTGCTGCTGCCGTGGTCCCGCCAGATGCCTCCTGCTGCTGCTGCCATCATTAGTCATTAGTCATACTTCTTCTGTTATTATACACATATGATTATTGTCACACATGTATACTGCCAGGTATTAATACATACTTTCAACATATTGTACCGCAGTAACCAGAACTATAACTATAATATTATTACTTCCATTAATGTTGTTGTAAGATACTGTCATTACCTGCATATCTCTCTCTCTCTCTCTCTCTCTCTCTCTCTCTCTCTCTCTCTCTCTCTCTCTCTCTCTCTCTCTCTCCCTGTGTCATATGGATTGCTGTTAATTTATCATGTTGATCTGTTCTGTACGACATCTATTGCACGTCTGTCCGTCCTGGAAGAGGGATCCCTCCTCAGTTGCTCTTCCTGAGGTTTCTACCGTTTTTTTTTTTCCCCCGTTAAAGGGGTTTTTTTGGGGAGTTTTTCCTTATCCGCTGTGAGGGTCTTAAGGACAGAGGGATGTCGTATGCTGTAAAGCCCTGTGAGGCAAATTGTGATTTGTGATATTGGGCTTTATAAATAAAATTGAATAAAAATTGAAATTGAATGAGTACTAGCCATTCAGAGGGAGAATACAGTGGGTCATGCCTATACCATCCTAGGAAACATTAAAGTTGTCATTGTCAGAAAACAGTGCCTTTTCAACTTTGAAAACATAAAATATAAATTAAATTAAATAGCTATTTTTAAGTAGCCAGGGATTAATGGCAGTTTAAAGTAACATGAAATTATATTGTGCCATCTTAGGCTGTGGAATTTCATATTTTATGACTGTTTTTCTCCTTAATGTTTTGATAGTTTTGTCAACCCTGTTACTGACAAAAGTATTACTATATCTAATGTCCCTAAAACATATGTAATAGATGGCACATTTATGAGCAGTACTTTAGTCCCTGTTTTTTTTTTTTTTTTAAGATTCTTTTCAGATGTGGATTTTCTTTGGGTTTTTTTTTCAATTTGATATTTTTCATTCAGATTATCAAGTGCACCCTAATTTTGCATGGTGATCACATGTCTATTAAGAAACAGAGGATTTTTTTTTTTTTTTTAAAAGAAGTATTGAAAGAATGGCCCAGTCCAAAATATAATACAGTTTAATTACAATGGCAATAGTTGAAAGTTCATTTTAAAATCCGTCCATCCATTTTCGTAACCGCTTATCGTCTTGGGGGTCGCTGGGGGCTGGAGCCTTTCCCAGCTGACATTGGGCGAGAAGCAGGGTACACCCTGGACAGGTCTCCAGACTATCGCAGGGCTGACACATAGAGACAGACAACCATACACACTCACATTCACACCTACGGACAATTTAGAGTCACCAATTAACCTGCATGTCTTTGGACTGTGGGAGGAAGCCGGAGTACCCAGAGAACACCCACGCTGACACAGGGAGAACATACAAACTCCGCACAGAAGGGCTCCCTCCTGGGCTCGAACCAGGAACTCTCTTACTGTGAGGCAACAGTGCTAACCACCACACCACAGTGCCACTGATTTTAATAGTATTTTTTCAGAGTGTTCTCTGGCACTTGCAGTATTTCCGAACACACCCATTGTCTTTAGATGTGAGAGGGTGTCACTCTTTAGTCTTGTAGAAGTCTTTTTTAAAGTCTTCAGCCATGAGTTTTTTCTTTCTGAAACAAATGAATCCTGGTTTAGTTTGTTAAGGTATGTTTCACGCCACTTTGGTAGAGAGTACAAATGGATGTAAACAGAATATGAAATCAGTATTTTATAAATTATATAGGCAACACTGTTCAGCAAACATGTTTGTAAGGTAAAGAGGCAGTGTGAGAATAGTTTATTCACCCAACTTTTGTCTGTGTTGTTTAGGTGAGCAGCCCAAAGGTAACCTCATCTCTGATGTGGATGGGAAACATAGTGAGTACAGTAGCTGGAGTAATGAGGCATACTTTCTCTGTTATACACTTTGCATTTGACTGTAAAGATAAGACTTTCTTTATTTATGTTACCTTGAATAGTCAAATAAAGGGTTCATATTCGGAATTTTTCACTTTAGGTCTAATCAGTCGTTAAAGAATAGTCCAAGTGCTGTCTTGGAGTATTTATACCATCTGCCCATAGGCTTGAAGAGGAGAGTAGCTGTTACAGTGGCTTACAATGAAAAGAAAATTTACAGACTTTTCTGCAGCCTGATCTACTTCTCCATGTTTGATCTGTACACTCAGTACTGATGTTGGTGACATAATTGTGGGCAAACAAGTGTCATTTGCAGTGTTAATTTTGTTGTCGAAAATGGAAATTTTTCATCAACAACCTTTTTTTCCAAGGCTAAAATGAGATGATGACAAGCTAAAAAAAAAAGATCTTGGTAATACAAAGATGAAATCTATCTTTCATTTTTGTTGAGAAGAAAAGACGTGTCGAAAATGTTACTGACGGACCATTGAACTTTGAAAACCAAGAACGGCCATCCTTGTAATTATCTTCAAATGCTGCGTGAATGACAGGCTGGTAAACTCCAGTAAATAGTCTGCGCCTGGATGTTTCGCTAGCCAGAAAAAACAGTCACACCAGAGCAGCATGGGTCCATAGTGCAAGTTGTGATCCCGACTGTCTCAGGAAAGTTTATGGTTTGATGCTGTTTGACAGGCAGGTAGGAGGCTCAGTTATCTGTGAGTGTAGCTGTGTTGTAAGTAAACAGTCTGAACTCAGGTCAGTTTTCTTGGACAGAGATAAAAGTTTAGTTTTAATCACCAACTCTGACACAAGTTTAAACCTCCAGACTAACATGTTGCAGACTAAGAAAGAATTCAGGCTTTAATGAAGTTATTTCTCTGCTTCTTATCAGTGAGATGGGCAAGTCAGAGTTTACAGTAAAAATCTAAAATAGCTGTGAAAATAAACTCTGGTCATTTGACTCCAGCTTGATCAGTGATGTAATCAGCCAGATTACTACAAACACCTATGTACCATTAAACTAGCAGGGGAAGTGAATGTTGTCATGTGAAGGTTTCAGTATTGTGCAACTGCTGCTTGTTTCTCCAGCAGCCGGCCCATCAGATGAAGATGAAGGTGGACGACAAGGGGCCCTCAAGAGGATTAGTGCTATGTGGTCCTCCTTACGCAAGGGCAAAAGAGACAGTGAGTATTGCATTACATTTCCACACCAAAGAAAAAACAGATTTTATTTGCATTGCAAGTACTTCCAGTTTCTTTTTCACTGTTACCTGCTGGATGCTTGGTCACATTGTGGTAATGGGCTAAGCGACTGCTGGTATATTCTAGTCAAGAGGCGAGTGTACAGTTGCTGTTCTGAACATATACTGAACAGACCTTACAAACAGTTTTGAGCTGTTGTGATCAGAGAACTGCTGCAGACACCAGATGATTTCCATTTGGCTCCTCATTTCCCTTAATTGCGTTTCAGATACTGAGGGAAAAAAACAAAGTCAATATTTTTTTAACTAAGATGTCGCCATTCCCCACTGGGCAAATTATCACCCTATCCCTAGCAGTGATGGATTATCACTTGGACTATTATGAGGACGATCAAAAGTCATTTAATCTTGATATTTATTTATTTGAACTGTAGTACACAGACAAGGAGGTACATCAGCTTAAAGAGAATACACGAAGAATGAAAGCAGAGCATTAATACGACAAGACTTGTCTTTGACGACAACATATATCCGAAAGTGCTAGAATTTGTAGGCTCACTGCTCTCCTGTGCTTACTGTGGAGGACAACTTTTGCTACAAATAGTGGACATGCTGATACCATACCTAATTAAATTAATTAAATAATTGTGTCCACAGATAAGTGATCCAATCTGTGGAACTACAACAAATGAATATGCAGAGCTTATCAACATTGTTATCCTGCAGACTTTGTTTCAAATCATATTGACTGGAGCGTTGAGGCCGACTGGACCAAACATTCAGCTCTCCATACAGTCAGAAAAAGTGATTACAACATGTGAGCATCCCTCACTTTGTGAGGGATTACAGTATGTGTGACCCACCAATATGGCTGGGCGGTAGGACAAAATTTTCATGTCACGTTTTTAAAAAAAATCGTATCCGTTTCACTGTATTTGACGGTATTTTGCTCAGGTTCGGCCCACTTGACATGCTGCTGTGTTGTGCTATGGCCTATTCGAGTGCTGGAATTTGTTATTTACATGACAGCGCCTGAACACAATACAGGCTCCACTCCATTAGTACCGTGCTTTGTCATAATTGTTGGCTTGGGTCAGGAAAATGCGGCCCGAGCCGTGCTCTAGTGTGTGTGTCTGTGTGTGTGCGCATCATGTACAGCTAGTTGCATATAGGGGATACACTGCTCATTTTGGTATGAGTTCTTCTGGGTCATCGTGTTCTTCAGCAACATGTACAGTTGCTTCGCTTTCAGGACTCTCTCGCCAGCTCTCTTGCCTCTAAACTTTTCTTTATGCTCTCACTCTTGCCAGCTCTAGCATGCTTGTGGTGTGCAGCGGTGAAATGGGTCCCAGCTGAAACACTTTCCTGCTGCGCACGTTCTGGACGTTGTTTGGGCTATTCACCAGTATTGCGGTATATGAAAAATTCATATCATAATGAAAATAAATACCGGTTTTCAGTGCAAACCGGTATAACGCGCAGCCCTACCCACCAGCAATAAACACTAGCATCTTGTAATATATTTTTCTGGACCCACAATGATCTACGTAACAATGGTAGTTGAGAATGAATGTGTGAATCTCTGAGAAGTGTTTTGGTCAACTTGCAGAGAAATTGGCTGTCTCTATTATCCGGCTGTGGTATTAGTTGATAAAAAGTAATCATCATTGGTTTTTATCACTTGCAGGCATGAACCATTTATCTTGTTTACTAGTACAAGCACAAACACATGCTAAATGTAAAGCAATTAACTGTCTCACACATGTAAATAAACCAACATGCAAGTTTCCCTGAATGTAGATATCCATGCACTTATCCGTGGGGATACAACGATTTATGGGCTGAACATTGTTATTGGCCGATAATCGCCTCTTGACTGCCGTTGACCTGTCGGGAAACAAGATGACACACACCGCTTGCTCAGGCTAAAAGGCTGGGCTTCAGACAATTGGCCACAAACTTAAATTAATGAGCACATAGAGGTGGGTGATACTGCCCTAAAATAATACCACCATATTTCAGGGTGTTTTTGTAATAACGATAGTCTTGACAATATGACAAAAGATGAAAAAATATATATATATAATTATTATTATTATTGATGATGATAATGGTAATAATAATATTAAGAATCCCAGAATTGCAATGAAATAAGTGATATAGTTTTACAGTTTGCCTTCAAATATTCAGTAAAAAATAAAGAAAAATGATCTCTCATTTCTTTAGTCTGTAAACAGCAACAGTAACACAGAGTAAGATTAAGATTCTATATACAACATTATTAGTACAACAAAATAAAATGTACCACAAATTACACATTTAAACAGTTTCCAAATACAAAAATTTTTACCCTGGGATCTATATGTAAATCAGCAGGTGATTTCCTTCTTTTAGCAAAATCCTAAATGATTGAGGTATTGTTTTTTCCACCTGGACCTTTATGCTTTGCCATTTCTCCTCTAATCATCACGCTTTAACCTGTGACAGGCTGTTATGCTACCATAACTATTGCACATTCACATATATGTAGTTTTTGTTGAGCTACGAGCGTCACATAGGTTTACATTGTCAAAGGTTTATGACAAAATCACTTGATGACACCGGCTTCCATGTGCGCATGGCAAGAATGAGCTGAATGAGTTCCCTCTAAGCGGTAAGTCACTAAAAGAGGCCTGAGAAGTCCGCGGCTGTTCATAAAACATTCAGGACCATAGTTAATTCCACACTATTGAAGTTGCTCCTATTTGCAACCAACGTAGAGTTGGTGATAATTTCAGATGTTAGCAATTGGCAGCCGGTGGCCAAAACTAACTGCCAACAGAGGTTGCATTAAGTTACAATATGATGGGTTCTCACTCTATTCAATGAAAATGAGATGAACTATCAGGCTGTCATGATGTGTTCAATGTAATCTTGTGAAGTATAATTTTTGGTGAGAATCTTGAGTAAATACAGCTGTTTGAAGGAGAAATGTGTTTATTTGTTGATAAGTAGATATTAGAGAGGGAATGATGATATATTTACTGTAGTAAAATGCATTTTGCAGCAGTTGTTTTTTTAAAGATGTTTTTTGTATACAAGGTTATATTAAAGGTTGCTTTATGAATTTGTATGATTTATGCTCATTCAAAGGTATGTAGCGGTTCATTGCTCTAAAACAGTTTTTTTTGTGTTGATTTCTTTGTTTCCCTGACAAAAAGGGAAATTAATAACAACAAAAACAAAATAAACAACAACATAAAAACATCAGTATCAGCCCAGAATTTCAAAATTGGTGCATCTTTAGTTCCAGGCCCTACTTACTATGTACATTTGGATCAGACTCAGAGTCAAGCATTTGAAATGATTCCTGTAGAATTAAGTTCATTTGGAAAGCTGTAGGAAACTCCTGCTGCTTGCTTGATATAGCACGACTCATAGAGCAACAATAGCCACGTTTATGGCAAACATGCCAGGTTGGAATAAACTGGCTGTTAATTACCACCAAGTGCCATGGCTGCACCACTACATATCTGAACTTCAGTGAGCTCCACTGCGTGTTTACCAACAGTGAAGTGATCGTGGTGTTGGTTTTAGTTGATTTAGGTTAACAAATGGAGACAGACAGACAAAAACTAAAGGAAAATACTTGAGGGATGAGGCTTATGATCTCAACAGAAGAGTAACGTTGTCAACGGGACCCCACTCTCCCCTGTTCTTTTTCTCTCCTGTCTTTCCTCTGACAGGCTTGTATTAATATTGTATTGTATTCTTGATGGCAGCTACTAAGTGAACAAACTGTGACACTTATGTTTAAGCTCTTCACAGTGGGAATGAGAGAGAGATAAGGTGTGCGAGAAAGAGAATTCTTTTTCAGGAACTGTATTCACTAAAATGAGACATCCTCACTCACATTAATCGTTTTGAGAAGACAGCAGTCTCTCTTCATTCATTCATTTTCCATCACTGCTTATCCTGGCACAGTGTTACAGAGGGTCTGGAGCCTGTAAGAGCCCGATCAATACCGTTGTATTGGTTTTTGGGGTTTTAACCTCTGATATGCATCAACAGAACATCTTCTTCACCTCACCCATTTAAAAGGGAAAATAGAGCTTTACTCAAGGATAATAATGATAGTGATAATCCATTTTATTTATAGAGCGCTTTGCAATGTACTCAGAGCCGCTTTACATTGGTTAAAAACGATCACAATAACACTACAATAAAAAACACACAACATCATTCACACATTAAAAGCCGTTTTGAAAAGATGTGTTTTGAGTAGTGATTTGAACTGGGACAGGTCAGTGCAATCTCAGATGTGTTTTGGGGGAGAGTTCCAGAGGGAGGGGGCAGCTATGGAGAAGGCCCTGTCACCCCAGGTTCAGTGTTTGGTCTTGAGTGGTGGAGTTCGGAGGTTGGCATCAGAGGAACGGAGGCTGCAGGAAGGAGTGTGGCAGTGGAGAAGGTCAGTGACGTAGGAGGGGGCCTGGTTATGGAGGGCTTTATAAGTGAGGAGAAGGACTTTGAATTGGATGCGTTGTGGGACAGGAAGCCAGTAGAGGTTCTGAAGGACAGGGGTGATGTGATCGCAGGATCGGGAATGGGTGAGCAGACAGGCAGCAGAGTTCTAGATGTATTGGAGTTTATTTAGGAATGAAGATGGTGTACCATAAAGAATGCTGTTACAGTAGACATTTCTGGATGTGATGAAGGCATGGGTGAGAGTTTCAGCAACAGTGGGGGAGAGTGATGGGCAGCGATGAGCTATGTTTTTTGGGTGGGAGAAGGCAGTAATGGTGATGTGATAGACATGTTTTTTGAAAGAGAGGTTGTTGTTGAAAATGACTCTGAGGTTGCGGATGTGTGGGGAGGAATGCAGAGTGGAATTGTCAGAGGTGAGGCAAAAGTTGTGAGAGGTTTTGGTGAGGGATTTGGACTGATGATCATGTCAGATTTTTCACAGTTCAGTTTGAGGAAATTGGCTTGCATCCAGGATGTGATGTTTCAGTGGTGATGGATTTAGTGGAGATGTAGAGCTGGATGTCATCAGTGTAGCAGTGGATGTTGAAACCATGGCTTCGAATGATGTTGCCATGAAGGTGAAGGGGTGAAGAGAGTGGGGGTGGGGGTAGAGGACAGGTTGATGTAGATGCAGTCAATTTTTGTCTGGTAAAATGAAAGGAAAGAGTTACAATTGTCAGCTGTGAAGGATGTGGAGGTGTTGTCACAGGGTTTAAGAAGTTTGTTTATGGTGGAGAAGAGGGCCTTGGGATTGGTGGAGCCAGAGTGTATGAGCTGTAAGTAGTAGGTGGACCAGGCTGTGGTGAGAGCAGTTTTGTATTGCTGAAGATAGTCTTTATAGGCTTGGAGATGCACTGTTAAACCGTTTTTCTTGGAAAGTCTTTCAAGCTGGCACTTAAGGGATTTCGTCTGGTGGAATTCGGGGGTATACCAGGGGGCTGAGTGTGTGAATAAGACTTTTAGTTTTGAGGGGAGCTAGTTGGCCGAGACAGGAGGAGAATAAGTCATTATGGTAGTGGACAAAGTTGGAGGAAACGGAAGAAACATAACAGTCACCTCACTCATGGTTGAAAACGTAAACCAGCACAAAAATTACCAACATAAGCCACCATGTTCTGAACAAACAAACACAAACACATTGTAAATACAAATTAAAAGTCACATTTGCATTCTGGAGCATATAACAGAAAATACATCAAACTAGTCACTAGACATTAGTCCAGCACCACACAGGCAAGATGGGAAATGAAGGCGGTCCTATTGCTGTATTACATATTTTTTACTCCCTAGTTGGGCTCTAGAGCATATCCAGATGACACTGGGCAAGAAGTAGGGTACACCCTGGACAGGTCGCCAGACTATCACAGGGCTGACACAGACAGACAACCATTCACGCTCACACGTACATATGGCCAATCAACAGTAACCTAACCTGCATGTCTTTGGACTGTGGGAGGAAGCTGGAGAATCCAGAGAAAACCCACATTGACAAACCCTTGCAAACTCCTGGCCAGCTGGTGGATTCACACCTGGAACCCTCTTTCTGTGAGGCAACAGCTTCAACCACTGCATCACCATGCCAATCTGACAGCATGTGACTGATAGAAATAATACCAATAGACAGTGAAAGAACACAACATATTTTATGAAGTAAATAAATGATCTATAAATGCTCTAAATAAAGTAATTTGTTTATGAAAGGTTTCAAGTCTCTCTTTCAGGCTCAGGCCAATATTACAGGACTAATAATCATAGTGATTGCGTGGTTATATTATAGAACAAATATTTTGACCTCAGCTTCCAGAGTGAGCCAAGATGAACCTGGAAGGAAAGATTTTGACTGGGGAAACATTAAACAAAAGTGTTTTCATCATTCAGATTATACACAAAGCTAATGAACTTTAGCTCCTCTCTCAACTCCTCTGAGGTGGAACATCCTTGATGATGGCGGACCTTGATTGATTTTCAGGTCACAGTCTATAGGACAGAGAGCAAGGACTGGAGGTAGCATATTGATGCAGATCGAAATGCATGGAATACAATTAAAGCCTTTTGAAATGACTACAGAGTTAAAGCAAAACTTAAAAGTTTCACAAATGTAGCCTACTATTTTATTAGACTGAATTACACTGTGTAGTGGTTTCAGTTTTGGTATGTATTAGACATCTGGAATGTCACAGATATAATTTGTACAGCACAGAATGAGTAGCCTGTCTTGCCAATACATTCAGTTCTGTGAGTGTTGCAGCAGCTTCAAGAACTGTGTTAAAGACCACTTAGTCACAGCAAAGCCAGTCATTCCAATTAAAATGATACTGTAGTGTTTTTACCAAAACTGTACTCAGCTATTAGACACCAACCCAACGGACTCACCTCATGTCACCTCAAAGAAACCGTTTTTTTCAGGTAGGACATATCATCTCTGTATACTCCAAACCTTTGCCAGGCAAATTACTCCTACTGATCATAAAACTACAAATAGGCCAACCTGAAGCATTAATACATCCAAGTGTGGTAGGAGTTGCACCAACAAGCCTAAAACACACAGAGGCACAAAAAAAGCCTTGCTGGGGTGCTTTTATTTTAGACAAAAAGGGAGGAATGCAGCAGGGAACACGTGAACAGGCTGTCAGCCAGTGAAGAAGACAGGACCAAGCTGGGCTGTATATGGGGGTGAATAATGGTCTTGGAACAGAGCAGTGGAGTGCAGTCAACAGGAGAGATGGATGGGTAGGCGAGTCTGGGCCATCGTCTATGGGCCAATGTCTGTAAGCAAATGTGTTGCAGACTATATAAATAAATAATTCCATCAGTAAAGTGACAGATGTTGTCCAAACAGAGGATAAATTTAACTCTATTCAAGAGTTAGCATTAGGGCTGCCCCCGACTAAGAGTCGACCAATAGTCATAATTAAGGGCCATTTAGTCAACAAATCACCCACATGTTTACGATATTAATGTAATTATTAATTTATATATTTCAGGAGGGGCAACACAGTGGTTTGAGTTCAAGGTCTGAGAAATAATACTAGAACAATAAGTAACAGTGTTAACTCTTAGCTACATTACAGAGAAATACCAAACTGTACTGAAGAACCTTAATGAATATAGGCCTATATTTTATTGTGCACGTCACACACTGAGCGAGCTGCCTGTTAATGACGCTGTTGGCAAAGCAGTAATGATTATGCTAAGTGGCTAATAGGCATGTAGGTACTTCCATGTTTTGTAGTCGATGAATGATAGGCAATTGTTTACCTGCAGAGTTAACATATCACCTTGGGTTTGTCCTTCACCTTCTCAAAATGATCCCACACTTTGGATTTCCTGCCCAATGTGATATTAACTAGCCTATGTAATAAAATGTATAAAAATGAGGTAATATTTTACCATATTGCAACTGATGAACATCTGGGAAAATACACCTCTTGTACTTTCAGAGGGAATGGCATGCTGGAGTTGTTTCTCCGTGAACAACATCCTGGAGTCATGTTGTCGCAGTTTGGATAACACGTTTGGTTCCATCGTGCCTTTATAGAAATCAAATTCCAAAAATGAGTCCCCTAAAAAAACAAAGACAGTAAGCAGGTTGAAACATATTGTTGCGTCCCTTCATTGAGGGCATTCTTTAGAATAATTTAGTCACCTGGCTCCGTCTTATGGGCCATGTCTCTCAGAAACCATCTCTGCCAAAATTAGTGTTTTTTCCTTTCCTCCAGTCTTCAATAACATTTATAATCTCCACAGCAGGGAGTGCAAAGTGACAAGCCTGTAGTGAGTCAAGACTAAAAGGCATGGCACTAATGTGATACAAACTGTCTCAGGTCAGAGACCAAGTGCCCATCCAGTGAGGCTTGTAAACCTTTCCTTCAGGATCACAGTGGTCACCCTGCATGCTAAAGCATAATGTATTTCTACATTTCTGTGTAGGAGTCAAAGACCCTGAGCCTACAGAGCCACTGGGCCCTGTGGTGGCAGACAACACATCCAGGCAGCTCCGCTATGTCAGTGGTCAGTACTTCTTTGAGTATCTGGTGGTGGTCAGCCTCAAGAAGACCAAGGACGGCAGCAGCTACGAACCTCAGATCTCCTACCAGTTTCCCAAGGTCAGTTTAATGGTGGAACAAAATGTACATACAATAGTGCAGTCTAACCAAATAAACCTGGAGTGTGTGTTGAGTCAGACACATTGCAGCTATCTTTATTAATTAGTGTAAAATCAAATACAAACACAGGACCTGAGGTTTCTTTCAGGAGAATTGGGCTTTGTTACCACTGTAAAGCAAAGGCAACCAAAAAATAAGTGAGGTTCATATGTAGTGCAAAAAATGATTTTCTTTTAAGAACAGGTGTCTGGTTGTTTACTTTCAGAGGGATGGAATGGCGAAGTTTCAGAAGGAGGAGGAGGAGAAGACGCTAAAGGCAATCACTCTGTTTTGTTTCCCAGAGGGCATCAACTGGGCTCCTCTGACAGAATACCACAGGTACAACTGCTCCTCTCTCAGCTGTTTTATCACTTTGATAACTTTAATTCCCGTATTTGTAGTTCAGTTCATTGTATATCAGTGTACATCCAGTGTTCTGAGTTTTACTGGTTCATTTCCAGTGAGACTTTCTCCTTTGTTCTGACTGAGATTGATGGCAGCAGAAGAAATGGATACTGCAGGAGGTTACTGGTCAGTGTGTACACTTAAGGTATCTTCACTATGTCATCATTTGGACCTCATGTCCTATGTTCATTAAAGTTTACTCTTCTTTCACTTTCCAATCTGCAGCCTGGAGGGAAAGGAGCTCGACCACCTGAGGCTTACTGTATCATCAGCACACTGGCTTGTTTCGGCCTCTTCTCCAAGGTGTGTTCAACTCAACATTTCTAAATGGGCAAATCTTTCAAATGGCTTTCAAGTTATTTCTTCATGCAACTAAAGAGAGTTGTGCATCATGAATTTCCAAAATATCAAAAATCTAGGAAACTGGAAACGTATATTTGTAACCACGTAGCTGTAGAATGTTATTGGTCTTGCCTTCAGCTCCAAAATCAACAGCCATTAAGTTCTTTTGTGCTGTTCCTTTAGTCAGTGGCGGTTCTAGCCTAAATGGCGCCCTGGGCGACACCCCTGATGCAGTTTGTTACCTGACATAGTTATTGTTATGGCCAGTGTGTAACACACTGCTCGCACAGCACAGCACAGCACAGCACAGCACAGCACAGCACACACGCTCAGTTGGAGCGGAGATTGTGTTGCTTTCAGGCGTTGTCACGTAAATAACAAATACCAGCACTTGAATAGGCCATAGCACAACACAGCAGCATGTCATTTTGCTCCTGCCGCCCCATCCTTGCGAGAATGATATCTCAAGAATGCCTCAAAGTAATTTTTTCAAGTTTGGCACAAATGTCCACTTAGATTCAATGATGAACTGATTCATTTTTGGTAGTCATAGCTCATAGGTCAAGGTCATAGTGACCTAGTCTGTCTCATTCACGTGAACGTGATAACTCAAAACGGCCTTGAGGGAATTTCTGTAAATTTGGCAGAAACATTCACTTGGACTCGAGGATGAACTGATTAGATTTGGGTGGTCAAGGGTCAAAGGTCAAGGTCATTGTGACAATGCATCCAGGTAATTTCATTAAATTTAATACAAATGTCCACTTGGACTGAAAAATTAACTGATTAGAATTTTGTGGTCAAGGGTCAAGGTCAGTGTGACCTCATTACATATGTGTCTGTCCATAACTCAAGAATTCATGTGCTAATTATGACAAAACTTCACACAAATGTCTAACAGGCTAAAATAATGGAATGGTGACTTTTTATATCCAAAAGGTTGAAGGTCAGCTTCACTGTGACATCATAATGTTCTGGCCAACATTTAGCATCATATCTCAGGAAAGAGAGGGGGGCATTTAGTCAGATACTGAACTGGTGACTCTAATCTTGGGTGTCCACCTTGAAACTGTGCTGATTGTACAGATCTCTTCTGCTGTCGGGGGGAAGATGTGTGTGAAGCATCCATGTTTTCTTACAAACATGGATGTGAACTGTAAGAGAAACTTGAGAAACTTGACTGTTGCGCGGAGACATACAACTGTGGGGCAGTATTTCTAAGTTGCCATTCAACTCTGTCCGTGTTGAACTAAGCTAAAAGTCTCTGCAGTGTTTGCCACCAGGCAGGTTTTTTTTCAAAAACTTTATTTGGTGTGTGTGTATATATATATATATATATATATATATTTTTTTTTTTTTTTAAATTATGTAAATAATTAATATTACAAATACAGCCCAGTAGAATAATATCATCAATTGCTTTTTCAGTCCACTAGATACATTTTGCTGTCGCAAAAAATGTGAGATAAATATCTGATTAGATTAAACAGATGCTGACAAAATTTTCCTTTGGGTAAATAATTTAGAGCTGTATATCTAAAATCACAATAATATTGTATCGTGACTTGAGTATCGTGATGATACCGTGTCATGGATCAATGATTCCCACCCCTAGGCGACATTGAGGTCACCGTGAATGAAACAGGCTGACTGTGAAGATGGCGATTAGCAGGGAGAATAGGCTATATTACAGATGGGGTGGACACCGCAGAAGGGCTGGCATCAGATGAGAGAGAGACTATTGTGCACCCTGACTGCGTCATTGTTGGCTAGAGAGCCAGACAGGACCTAAGATGAGTAAATTCAGAACAACAAAGTGCTGAAAATAGCTTGATTTTAATTGAACAAAACTGTATAGTTATGTTGATGTTGGCTCACAGAACATACGATGTTGGGGTGCACATTCAAACACAGGATCCAGGGAGCTATTTCAATACTTTGTTGTAGACAAAGTGGGTGAACAGTTTTAAGGTGGTTGTCGGATTTTAAAGGGAACATTAAAGTAAAATGTTACAGCTCTGCATAATGTTAAAGAATAATAATAAAAAATAATAGTAGTAAGTTAGGTTATCATTAAACTCTTGCCATTAATGCATCCACTATGTCATTAATCTTATTTTCTTTTTAACAACTGGTTAAATTCAGGAGTCTTTGCAAAATAAACACAAAACAATCTGTTAACTTTCAAATAATACATGCAGGATCAAGCCAGTAAAACATTATAAAGGTGAGAAGTTCTTATACCACCCACACCAGTCCTCCCTTTGTCCTGCCTGACATGATTAGGAGGATAAAGAGAGTCACAGGCCTTAAGGGTGGAGTTACATAATCTCGGGGGTGGTGGTCTCGTCAGGAGTGACAGTCTGATGCAGGTTTGTGCTTTAACAATAATGTTGAATTTATTAAATTACAGCAGTCTTCAATCATTTGACTCAAACAGATAACTGTGTCATGCAATATGCTACTTCAGTAGCTTCTTAAAGAAGAAATATTACTGGGACCACAACAGAAAATAGCAGAACATTTAATATCCAGGAGTTCACACAATCACTGACTATCTGTGTAACCATTTGGCCACAATTTAGCACATAGACCAAACACAGCCATAGATTAGGATTAAAAAAGAATTAAGAAGTTTGGGTTGTATTAGTAGCTCAGTCCATAGGGACTTGGGTTGGGAACCGGAGGGTTGCCTGTTCAAGTCCCCGTCCTGACCAAAATATGGAGCATGGACTGGTAGCTGGAGAGGTGCCAGTTCACCTCCTGGGCACTGCCGAGGTGCCCCTGAGCAAGGCACCGAACCCCCCAATCGCTCGGAGCGCCTGTCATGGGCAGCCCATTCTGACATCTCTCCACTTAGTGCATGTATAGGTCCAGTTTGTGCGTGTGTGTTTGGACCTGTGTGTAATTGACAAACAGAGTGATAAATTGAATTCCCCCTCGGAATTTAAAAATTTTAAAAAAAGTATCGGTACTGTATCATGACTCTGTGTGTGTGTGTGTGTGTGTGTGTGTGTGCAGATATTTGATGAGGTGGAGAAGCGGCGGCAGATCTCCATGGCCATGATCTACCCATTCATGCAGAAGCTGAGGGAGGCTCCATTCCCAGCTCCAGGAAACACTGTGGAGATTAAGAGCTTCATTCCTGAGTCGGGCACTGAGGTCAGACCAGAACCACTCCTACTGCTCATAAGAGTCCACTTAGAGTTTGATGATATTGGTATCAAAAGTCATCCAAAATGCATCCAGTTAAGCAATATTACACGAGGGTGTGATGAATGCTTTTGTGACTTATGTGCAATAATTACTCGAGTGTCATATTGCAATTATACAATGGTTACCAACAAAATAAAAGATATATATATATATATTTATACAACAGTTAGTTCCAGCGCTGCAATCTGATTGGTCCAGAGACAGTAAAACCGTGATGATATTGGAGTACAACATCACGGTTATTTCACTGTGTATGTATCACTCCGCCTCACAGCTGATTGCAATCAACAATCAAATCAAAACTGACGGTTAGTGTCAGTTAGGTCAGCAGTTGCGTTGTAGGCTAATTAATTCATCCACTGTCAAACAGCCAAAAATATGGATTTATTTCCTAAAATAAGTTTTGAATTGAACTATGAGTGGTCATCAGAGGAAGATGAGGGAGAGGAGAAGCTGAATCCATCTGAGCACACATCCAGGTTTGTCAGTGTTTCATCAGCGGAGCTCAATGACTTGGAGAAAAGCAACATACTGTCAGATCAGAAGGCAGAGTCGGCTGTGCCTGTGAAGCCACAGTCCACCATGCAGTCACCAGAGACTTATTTCACCGGCTGCATAATTAATGGAAACGTGCAGATAAATGTGTATAAAGAGTAAGTGCCTGGCGCACCATGTCTGCGTTACATAGCAACGGTGACAGCGGAGGCCTGAGGGAACTATTTTTGTTGGCGGAAGACAAATAAGGCCTTGCTTATTTAACTGTTGGAACTGTTGTATAAAAGCAATATCACACTTGAGCTCGTGATGTTGTACTGTGACGATATCACAGTACAACATCATTCCCTCTTGTGTGATATTGCTTAAATATATATATATATATATATATATACATATATATATATATATATATATGTATATATATATATATATATATATATATATTTATATTGTTGGGCAATTTGCTTTTAAAATAGAACACTTTTTGCTAGCGTTATCTCCATTTCCATAGAAATGACTAGTAAATGGAAAACAAGCAGTCACATCAGTAGACTCCTGTGCAATGAATTCTAGTTTACTACTCCAGCAGGTAGGCCAACCCTAACACCTAGCAACAGAAACGATATCTAGTCCTCGCTGAGTCAGCCAGTCAACTTGAGCTAAGGTTAATGCTTTGTAGAGTTTGTGGGATTTCCCAAACTAAATAAATACCATACATTTAACACAAAACTGCCATGTTGTAACCAGTATATCTGCTGAAAAAAATCTGTTTTCCATTGACAGATTTAGCTACTACATCCACAAACTTTACTCATTCACACAAACTTCACGTTGAGCCTTTCAAACTACATTTTCACACAAAACTGTTTGCTCCCTACTGCTGCACACAAAGGGAGGCCCGCACCTGTAGTTTTAAGGACGAGGTCCAGCTGCAGTATAACAGGACCATAAATGATATTCAGTAAAGAAAGCTGTTTTGCCAAAAAAAAAAAACCAAAAAAAACCCATTTGCCATATTAATCAAAATTAACAACAAAACAATTCATTTCATCTCAGTATTGTAGCCTGCTTTTACTGCTTTTTGATTCAGCTCCAATGCCATGGACATGGCAGAGTAATATTTTTAGTGATGAGCATGGTGTGCAGTCATGCTAATTTCATCATGTTCTGAGTGATCTGTACTTGGACCTATTTTTAGCTATGTCAGCAGTTCTGAGGTTTTAGAACTGATAGCCAGTACTCGAGACATCTGCCAATTCTGAAAAGTCTTAAAATGCATTAAAGTCAGTTTCCTCCATTTAAAGGCCTTATCATGTATTAAGAATTAAATTTAATTTGCAAGTCTGAAGTCTTGTCTCTTGCCTGCTGTAGGTAGTAATGTTAGTACTAAAATGTTTCTGTATGTGATTGTGGGCTGTCAGGAGACATTATACAACTATCATCTCAAAGTGGGATAGTGCTGCAGGAGGCTTTGTTGTGGTGTTTCACGCAGCACCAATAAGACCAGCAGCAAACACTGTCACTACTGTTGTGTACAGAGCTGGGAAGTCATTTTTATCAGTTAATCAATCCATCATTTCATGCCACTGGATCATTGATTTAATTGATTATATCATGAATTTTTGTTATATACCGCTACAAAATACAATAATGTATATTTTCTGTGCTTTATGTACTGTAATGATAAATAATTCATCCCTTCTGGTTTTTTATTATACTTTGGTATCTTTGATATTTTCCAACCTAGACCCTATTTGCCTTATTTTGTGCCTAAGTGACCAATTTTTGAAATTGGTTTAGTATTAGGCAAGACCACTGCAGCTAGCAGTGGCGAAACAGGCTGTTATGTAATTCCTGTGGGAAATTGAGCACCGTCAATGTGCGTCCACTAAGGTTGTTTGTTTTTCCCACTGACAGGCTCAGATTGTTATTCTCAGATTGTTATTAAGTGTCTTATATTATGGGACTGATCCCTACAGAGATAGATCAGAGCCAGCATATTTTCACATCTGACAGGATGAATGAAGGGTTTATCTCAACCAAGCCAGACTTGGTGATTGTTGGCACAGTACAGTTTTTGTGAGTTTATTTTGCTTCTGTTGACTTTGAGTAAAGTGTGTTTTACAATGATAAACTCGCCGTTCATTTAAATGGAGTCCGGTGAGTTTGATGATAGCAATTGCGGGTCTTTTTCTGGTTAATCAAAAGGGATCTTACTCTTTAATAAAAAGATTGACCTCTGTAGGGATCCTTTCAGCGATGTTGTCAGACACTTAGAATAACAATCTGATGCAGTCAGAGGCAAAAACAACCACTTTAAGTGGACGTACACTGAGGGTGCTTAGTTGCCCACAAGGATTACACAGCAGCCTGTTTTGCAGCTGATTGAGCTGAAATACAGGACACATGTATATCAGAGATTTCAGACAGCCTTACATAATAAGATCTCCCTCCACAGTAATCTAGAGGATGTCCCAACATGTGCTGGGACTTCAGCCAAGCTGCATTAAGGAAATGCAACTATATTCAGTGACATAAAAAGCCAACATTAAGCAGATAGTCATTACTTTAGACAGGGCAGCCTTATTATTAACTTCCAAAGAACTCTGAAAATAGAACAAGGGTCCCCAGTTCTTCTTCAAAAAACCAAAACAAAAAACCCCCCTCAAGAACAACACGTGCTGACACACAGCATGAGTGCAATGTAAGTCAGTGACTTCATATAGTGAGATCCTCCAGGCGGGTGTGTTTATGTGGAGCTGTGTCTGAACCTGTTCTGTGTTTCCTAATCTTTGCCTCAAAGCAGAAGCTTAACACTCAGGCTGCATACCACATTTCAACAGTCATATCCAGTATTCATGCTGGCCACTGTTTTAGCTATAGTAACAGTGACCAACCCTCAGGGTGAAGGAAGGACAAAGACAGGGTTCTCTAGCTGTGTTCATAATGGCAGTGAAGGTGTTGCTCTAATATGTACCAAAATGTGAAGTGGAAGAAAGAAATCATGAAAAGCACTGAAACCACCTCATCCCTTCCTTGAATGCTAAGTAAGGCTTGGTGCCTTCAGAACCAGACAGGGGTGTAGTAAGAGAGACAAGTCAGTGCCTCGTCAGTTGAGTGATGACATGCTGGTACCACTGTTGACATATTCATGACAGTAGTGACTCTCCACTAGATCATCAGACTGACCCGGCCACTGGATTCCTGGCTGGAGCATGTAAACTTTGCAACGCTGTTCGGCTGCCTGACAGACGACGAGGTGTTACTGGTGTTTGCTGCCGCTGTCTTGGAGAGACGGATCGTTTTCATTGCTGATGAACTGGGGTAATACACACTCACCTGTACACTCACACATGTATAGATGCAATGGAGACCTACCCAAGTTTTTGTTTTTCACACCAAACCAACAGGTCAGAGCAAATGTTAGGACTGTCTAGATGACATGAGTAAGAGTCACCTTCAGCTTTGAAAAACTGTAATGGACTGTAAAAATATTGATGGATTTTATCAATATTTTCTGGCTCTGTTGTGGCTAAAATCAATTAATCTGTGAATCAAAACTAATCAACAAATTAATTGATAAAAGTAATTGTTCGTTGCAGCTCTACTTCTTCAGCAGATACTTTTCCAATACTGTTTTGAGTTGTTTTGCTCATCATTTTTATGCCTCCATTCTGGTGATAGCTGTGGCCAGAGGCATTATGTTTTCAGTTCGTCTGTCTGTCTTTCTGTCTTTCCGTCCATCCCACTCTCATGAGCACGAGATGCCTTAAGGGAATTTCTTAAAATTTGGCAAAAATTTTCTCTTGGACTTAAGGATGAACTGATTAGTTTTTCTTCAAAGTCATGATATAGTCTTAAATTTGAGTTTGGGAGGTCATGATTGCCACAAACATTTCATCTCATTCCATTTATCCATCTTTTGATTATTTTTGTCAAAATGAATCAAGCTGTTCTGCGCAGAAGTCCACATATCCAGTGTTACAAATCTTTAAACCATCCCCTGAACCTAGTATTTTCTTTTTATGTTATATTTATACTTACCTGTTGGCAATATGTAGATTAATCTAACTCTCTCTAATAACCACCCTCCTGCATATAACCTACCTCTGCACTGGACCACATAAATACACTACTTACAGTTATATTTACCTGCAAAGCTTTAATGAACACACTTATCTTGTGTCCACAAATCAGTCTTAAATGAGTTTAAATGTATCTTGAAGAGGTTTTGAAAGCTGATTGACTGATCTGGTGACAGTGAGAAAGTGTTCAGGTGTAACAGTCACTGGCATGGCATTGATATTGAAGGAACACAAATAAAAGGAAGAACTGAAAAAAACTTGAGTTTGTGATCAAACAGATTGGCCCATCAAACTTGAACAGTTAGGTTAGAACCAGTTCTAAAATCAGCTCTGTTGTGTCTCTACAGCACGTTATCCCAGGTCATTCATGCAGTAGCAGCCCTCCTTTACCCCTTCACCTGGCAGCACACCTTGATCTCCATTGTTCCGGAAATCTTGATTGATGTAGTGATGGCTCCCACCCCGTACCTGCTGGGAGTTCAGAAACACCTGCTGGACTTGGTCACTGACCAGGGGGATGTGAGTTATCATGGACAACACAACAAAACATCTTCATAAGCAACCAAAACTTTGCTCAACTTGTACAGAATATGTGACCTCCTGATTCTGTTATTTTCTGTCACACAGCTGCTGGCGGTGGACTTATCTGAGGATAAAAAGAAGACTTTCATTGTTTCAGTAAGTGCTATATCAATAAATTGTTTGAGTAAATAATTCTAATTTTGAAATTTAGAGGAAACACCCATTTAATGTGTACAATTGCAAAATGTTGCATTTCCAGATAGGTGATGAAAGTTCTATTCTGCCCCCGAAGCTCCAAACTGAAATACTAGAGTCACTAAGTAACAGACAAAAAGCATCAAGTGAGTATAGTGCAACCAAAGTCAAACACAGGTGAATCATTTAGGAGCTGAAATATAGTTCCATCATCAAATGTTTTCTGTATTTTGTCTCAGCGGTGGAGGAGATGAACCGGGTGGTGTCAGAAGCCTTCCTGCACTTCTTTGTGAAAACAGTCGGCCATTACAGCTCGTATGTGAAATACGGCCATGCTGGAGAGCAGGGGGTGTTTGAAAAGAGAAGTTTCTACAAGGCCATTGAGTCCAAGACCACTCGACACTTTGTCAAAAAGTTCATCCAGACGCAGATGTTTGACCTGTTTATCCAGGAGGTGGAGCAGCAGCAGCCTGGACCGCAGCAAGGTGAGGACAGGGAACATTTCACACACACACACACACACACACACACACACACACACACACACACACAAAATAACCCGAGTCACAGATATGATCCAGGTCCAGATTTTATGTAGGTCTGCTGTCACCTATCAGCTTCAGTAAACTTCAGCCTCAGTGAATCTGTCACAGCTCAGTTTTCTCAGAACATCAATTCAAGAATTAGTCGAGTAATTGTCTATCAGAGCAATCTCCAAATTGCAATCATTACATAACTCACTTCTTCTCTGGAACCTCTTCAACAAGGATTAAAACTTGACTGACTAGAAAATAGCAGTGCAACAGTGAGGCCTGATGAAGGAGGAGTAGTTGTGTCCCATATACATCCTAACTCTAATCAGGTTTTGAGTATGTCGCATATTCCCCTTATAAAATTCACAAAATGGAGTATTCTGAAAACAGTCAGTATGCAGCCCAAAAAACATTGGGTCTCATTCACCAATAAGTTTTTTTCTTAAATTTGTTCTTAAAAAAAGGCTTAAGAAAAGTCTACATCAGATTCACAACATATTATTAAACAGTAGAATTGTTCACATCTATGTTTTTATCATGATGAATCCCACTGTCCACGTAAAATGACAGCATGTACCACTTGCATGTACCCTAATGAGCATAACTCCCTGCAAATCCATGAAAGGGCACGAGACTGCAGAGCCGTGTGCAAACACAGAGACTGAAGAAGAAAAGTTGAGAGAATTAAAACTAGACTGCCTGACAGAACGTCTAAAGGGGGTGAAGCACCAGACTCCAAAGACTGAAAAACAAAAAAAAGTTTTGTAGTGAAGTGGAGGTGCTTCTGCAGAGAGTGAATGCCAAACTAACTGTCATAATTACATATGTGTTAACCAACCTCCCGACCACCAACTTCATGCATTATGGTAGTCACAACTATCAGGTAGGGGTGCGTCAGTTCATCGACTTAATCAAGGTCCTGGATTACGAAAATACATTGATTTGCAAAACATGCGTCGGCACGTCACAATAAAGTAGGCTGCACCCAGGGAAAGCATGGGTTCCTCCAGAGAACAAGCTGCAGCTGAAAACCTCGCCTACAAAGTGAAAAGGACTCACAGGAGAACAACTGCAGCAGCTGTTCAAGGAAAGGATTGCTCTCATATGCTGTGATTAAATTAATATATGTTACAGCAATGCTTTGAATTTGAGGTCCAGTGCTTTCTGAACAGCTATCTGACATATAGGGCCTACTATTATTATTATTATTTGTATTATGATCATAACACAACAGTGACAAAGAAATTAGAGTAATTTTAAAATATGCTGCTGTTGTCATTGTTTTAAGAGAAGATGATCAAATAAAATACTTAAATATTTATGAGATAAGTTTTCGTTATTTATTTTTGGATTATTTAAGTGTTGTATCAATCGAGTAATAAAAAATCATCTTTAGGATATTCGATAAAATAGTGGTTAGGGTAGTCAACTAATCTTTAACTGCTTTACCAGTTTAAAAATCAGAGGACCAATGACAGCCCAGGAGTAAGGAGGATCTGAACCCTCTAGATCAGGGGTCTGCAACCTTTGCCATTAAAAGAGCCATTTTTGACCAAGAATAATTTGAAAAACTCTGTGTGGAGCCGCAAAACATGTTTGAGCCTTATAATCAAGGTAAATAGCCTATTAAGTCTAAATTAGCGTATACTTATGGTCTAAATAAGCATTTGTTAATATGTTTTACCACAAGGTGGCCACTGTGCAGGGCACTATTTATGATTATTTGGTACTTAAATTTTGCAGAGCTGGCAGTGAGAGCAAACAAATCTGTCCACACACTACTACATTCTCTATTTTATTCAATTTACTTTTTTGGATTTGGCATCCATAGCTAACCAGCCACTGCTATCGAGGTTCAGCAACATTTGGATTCATAGAATGAATTTCCATAGAATTCTTTTCTCAAAGGCTAAAGGAGCCCCTGGACAGGGGCTAAAGAGCCACATGTGGCTCCGGAGCCACAGGTTGCCTACCCCTGTTCTAGGGGGAAACACTGGCTCGCGTTCACTAAATCAATACAATGTAACCCAATCAGGCTAATAAACAGTCCCAGCTTGACACAGTCATATGAGCCAAATAAGGTTATCAGAATGCTACTGCAAGAGATTCTTACATTAAGGCATGCGGGCAGACAAAAACTGACCTCATTTAACTCCCCATGACTCTGTCCTCACACACCCAGCACCCAGATATTATCACTTTGTTACCCTCAACACCAAAACAAAGGCAATAGAATTTAGCTAGAACTATTTGTGCCCTTTCTTTAATGAACTCAACCACCATAACAACTTGCAACATCAGTTCCTACACCAATGAGTGTTTGATTCAAATCACAAGTGTGAAGTGTGAAAATTCTAACTTGTACAATTATACCTACACTAAACCCGCTCATATTTATCATCAGCATGTAATTTAATGTAGTTGTTTTGCAAATGTAATTTAATAAATTTCAAGTCTACTCAACCAAAATTGTCTAATTATCATGTTTAGAACCATTTCATATTTTACTATCATAAGTTACTGAGTCTTGTAACTTGAGCTCTTGTTGAAACAACGCAGTGTTTTTACAGCACACTAACTTAAGCTCCTGTCCTTCTGTCTTGCAGGAATATTTCACAGAAAGATCGTTGAATACCAAGAGAAGAAGAAAAGGGACAAGGCAAAGAAACACTAGGTCTCAGCGTGGGACCCTGGTTGTATATAAAAGATATCATAGGAAAAGATGTGAATGTTGCACTGTGAGTTTAATGTCCTATGTCAGTTTGGTTTTTAAATATGTACCAATGTGTGAATTACTGTATGGCTACTTTGCTGCTACTCTGTGATACACTGGCAGAATAAAAGAATTCAGTTCCACATGTTGGTTCTCAGCCTGTGGCCACAGTCTGTCGCTGATGAGCAGGAAAATCATTTCAAATAAAGACTACTTTTTTAAGTCAAAGCACCTACAGTCTCTGATTTTTCGTCAGCCAGGCCCCAGTGACTGGAAGCCTTTTGTACCTGTTAACACCCTGTTTATTGATTCTTTTCATTCTTTCGTTTTTCAGTCTTTGTTTCTTTTTTATTTGTAACTGACGTGACTAACAAAAAACCTAGAAGCTCCTTCCTTTCTAATAAACAAAAATGCAAGAAATGTCACAGAGCAGTCCAGTCCAAAAGTTATATAATAACTGTCTGCGTTCCCTAATATCTAACTGGGTATATATGCCAAATACTGATACAATTACAAAAGGGCAAAATTAAGTAAAATCAAAGGTGGCTCTGCATGCTAAATTCGCTTGTTTTAATGGTTAACACTGTTCTAAGGGTATGGTCAGATTAACCTGTCATGCAGGGCAAAATAAGCTGCCGGGCCCCTCATACACTGTGAACAGCACCAGTATTCCAGTGTTAATTTTGACTACCATTTTAGATTTAGTCTTAGTCTTGAGACACGTTTTAGTCAACTTTTTGTCATTATATTTTTTATATGTTTTTAATCTTTAAAGTAATCCAGTGAGGCTAATTCATGTATCAGAAATTAGAATCAAGGTGACAGGTTATGTAAAAATAATATTTACACGTTTTTTTTTTCTACAACTACAAATAATTTCCACACACTTAGAAACTGTCATTTCTCCAGCAGTGTTTCACAGGTATAAGGTGTGATTTACAAGCCCACACTTACTGGTCAAGATCTGAAAAGCTTAACATCATCTCTGTTTATGCTCTCAAAAACTTTGACACCACAAATAACTAATCTGAGAGGATTTGTACCCAGGTTCACTGTAAACTCTGACTTATCTATCTCACTGTTAAGAATAACTTTATTAAAGCCTGAATTCTTTATTAATCTGCAACATGTTAGTCTGGAGGTTAAAAGTCTCTGACAGAGTTGGTGACTAAAACTAAACTTTAATCTCTGTCAGAGACAACTGATCTGAGTTCAGACTGTTTACTTTTAGCATAGCTACACTCAAAGATAACTGAATCTCCTACCTGCCTTTCAAAAAGCATCAACCCATAAACTATCTCGAGACAGTCTGGACTGAGTGGAGTCCTGTTGGAATCAGCTGTGAAGTTCAGCAGCCAGTGACTGCTTGGAAAGGAAACAGATTTCGTCTTAGTTTTTATTATCAAGATCTATTTTTATATTGTCATTGTCTTGGTTTCATCATGAAAAAAAGGTTGTTGCTAAAAAAAATGGTCAAAGTTTTCGTCAACAAATTTAACACTGCAGTGTTCAGTGGAGGCTCCAACAAATAAGTCTAACATCATAGAGCCTTTTTAAAGACTCTGGGTCTCACTGATGAAAAGTGAGTAAATCTGTGTGAAGATTTGCACATAAAAGCCTACTCTACTAAAAACCTACTCCGGATTCAGGACCGCCGTGGGAAACTCAGATTTGATCGTAAACACGTGTGTATAATCATGAATGCCAATCCATCGTAAAGTGACAGCGCGCTCCCGGTAATCAGCAATTAGCATAAATCCCCGCCCATGAACAGCCAATGACCACCATATAAGGAGGTGTAGGTGCATCCAGTCGACCTGTCAGTCATGGCGCAAACAAAGAAAGAGAGAGAAAGAAAAAAGAATTTTTCCGAAGCAGAGATCGAAATAATTTTGGGTGAAGTGGACTTAAGAAAAAACATTTTATTTTCTTCAGTTAGTAGTGGTGTGACAGGGACAGGCAAAGCGAAGGCCTGGAGGGAGGTAACAGATGCTGTTAATGTTGTCTCCGTGGTACAAAGAACCATGTCAGAGGTGAAGCGTAAATGGTTTGATATGAAACTGGAGGGAAAGAAACGCATAATAGGCCGTAAGGTGAATCAGAAAGTCTCACAGAAACTGATTTCCGCTCCGACATCTAAGAGTGGGCTACAATGAGCACCGGGCCATCAAATCACAGCATCCGCGGTGAGAGGACACGGAATTGTGTGCGCTTTTACGCACGCGGGTGTAGGTGATCACGGATATTTGATGTGGGAAAGATGTAGCCAGATGTATTACCTGTTTTAGATACGTAGCTGTCTGCCCGTCCATAGCACGAGTCATGTGCACCACTTCACCACCGACCCAGCAAATAACGCTCAGGCGGAACAGACCATTACGTTCAGACAGAACAAGTGCCGAATTATGACCCCGATCACAGGACTCTTGCGGGGTTATGAGCTACGAACTCCCGCTGATTAGCTGAACATGTATCGATCTTTTTTATGATGTAAAGATCGTGTAGTCCCCAGATGTCGGAACAAGATGAAACGATAACTGCGTTCACCTTATGGCCTATAAGCACACACACAAAAATACAGCGGCCACCAAACAAACAGAAGATTCATTTGTGGGGTTTTGAATGAAGTGGGAACAGCCGAAGGCCGAAGAGGCTGTGATCCGGCTGTCCTTACGGATATTTTTATTATCATCATTCAACATGTAGAAAGAACGAGTAATCTATTGAGTCGATTTACATAGATAATTCACAATCATGAACCTAATCTGGATCTTAAACCTGCTAATTGCCAACTAATTTAACTAAATGTGTTATATTTTTAATATTTTGTCATGTTTAGATTATGTGTTTCAAAGGCGTCTGTGTATTGTGTACATAACAGAGCGCAGTATGAATTAAAATTGTAATTGCCAATAGTGACAAGTAATATTTATGTGCTTTACTAAATTTACACAAGCACTACGAGTGGTCAGGAGCAGGGCAGAAGGAGCAGTGAGAGCCACTGCTTCTACTGAGCTCATTCAAGTTAAGTTACACCAGGGGTTCACTTACACCACTTTTCACAGTTGGAAATGTCAAATGTGGTGGCCAAAAAGTGCAAAACGTAACTACACAAAACAAATTTACAAAACAGAAGGAACATTTCAGAGAACAGCATCTTAGAGAGGTTTAGGCACCAAAACTACTTGATTAGGTTTAGGAAAAGATCACGGTTTGTGTTAAAATAATTACGTTACTTAGAGATGTAAGTTAACTAACATAGTTAAAAGAAGTAAGGCAGCATGATGGTACAGTGGTTAGCATTGTCACCTCACAGCAAGAGGGTTCCTGGTTTGAACTCTAGTTGGAGGGTTTGAACCCCGGGGGGTGGGGGAGCCCTTCTGTGCAAAGTTTGCATCTTCTTTCCGAGTCAGCATGGGTTCTCATTGGGTACTCCGGCTTTCTCCCACAGTCCAAAGACAATGGTTGACTCTAAATTGATCGTAGGTGTGAATGTGAGCATGAATAGTTGTCTGTCTCTATGTGTCAGCCCTGTGATAGTCTGGCAACCCGTACCCTGCCTCTCACCCAGTGTCAGCTGGGATAAGCTCCAGCCCCTCTGCGACCCTTAACCAGATAAGCGGTTACGGCAAATGAACGCGTGAATGAGCTGAAATAATTCAACACTGACTTTTGGTTTCACACAGGACACAAAGAATGCTGTCCTGGGTGAAAGTCCTGTGTTTGTTTGATCCATCCCAAACCCCTCCCTACATAGAGTTTGTTACAAAGGTAGGACCAAGTCATTGTTTTGCAAGTCACAAGTAAGTCTCAAGTCTTCACACTCAAATCCTGAATCAAGTCTCAAGTCAAGACTAACAAGTTCTGAGTCAAGTCCCACATCAAGACTGACTTTCTCCTTATTTGTTCAAACAAGTTTCTAAGATCTGTAATTTTCAATCCACTTATTTTGCATATTGCAATTTGTTTTTGTTGACCACCGCATAGTTTTTGATGCAAACAAAGTTATCTTTGGTATTATTTTTTCAACTGGTGCTCAGTAACATTAGTTCTTGGTTCTCTCCTGCAACTTCTATGGATGCTGCTGGATTGGTTCCAACAAAGTAGATCTAGGGGATCTTCTATTACCTTAAAAATAGCTCAAGAATCAAAGACTTGATGTCAAATCATAATTGCACATGCTTTTATTTCTAGCAGGCTAGATTACTGCAATGGACTGTTCCTGCATCTGTCCAAGGCAGCAATAAGGGAGCTTCAGCTGATCCGTAATGCTGCTGCCAGGGTTGTAACATGAAAGGCTCAGCATTTAACTCCAGTTCTTAGATCACTACACTGGCTACCAGGTTCTTACACAGTCAACTTCAAAATTCTACTTCTTGTCCAGTAATCCCTGATTGGTTTAGGCCCGACATATTTGTCAGATCCTCTGACCCAGTATGAACTGCGCAGACCTCTGTGGTTGACTGGTTTTGGATCACTGGTAATAGTCAGAACTAAACATGATGACAGTGCTTTCAGCTTCTATGTTGCTCAATGTGGAATATATTGCCAGAAAATGTCAGTGAGGGACTAGCATTTATGCATTATTATGATTGTTGACCTCAGAAGTCATTATGTTTTATAGTATGTTATGATTATTGTTACAAAGAATTATAAATAGGGGCGTCGGTAGTGTAGTGGATAGTGCCGGCGCCCCATGTACAGAGGCAATGCCTCGCTGCAGCGGTCGCAGGTTCGACTCTGGCTTGCAACCATTTGCTGCATGTCACCCTCCGCTCTCTCTCTCTCTCTCACAACATTTCACTCTGTCCTGTTCATTAAAGGCAAAAAGCCCAAAAATAATAATAATAATAAAAAGAGGAATTATAAATATTATGAGTACCTATACTGTAACTATAAATATAAAGTACTAAAGCAGATTATAACACATAATAAGTATGTTTATAATGCATTATAGATATGGGCATCATACAAAATGTAACCTTAACATTTAGTCATTTCCTGATTGGACACTGGGGGGATTTATCTAATTGTGATAGGTCAGCCGTGGTAACACATTTACAGAGCCAAACTACATACTACATCCAAATGTGAAATACAGTTATAGGACACAAACTACATAAAGCATGCAATCAAATGATAGATGGACCATTTGAATGTAATATTATCTGTCAACATTTGTGCAAAGTAATGGTCCTGCAGCACAGATGGCAAACCATGACGGCGCAAGCTGTCATCCACTAGTTAGCTAAAGCCTCTTGTATTTTGCAAAATGGAAGAGCTGGAGGACTATGGCAGATTATGAGGACAAAAAAGTGAGGAGGAGAATTTTTTTAAAATTTGTATTACGAGAATTAAGTCGAAATGTCGAAAATGAAGTTAGAGTAGCAGAATTTTTCCTTCCCTCCCATTCCTGCATTCGTCTCTCCATTCCTTCTCTATTTTGTAGAAAGTAACAAAGGTGCTTAGGAGAAATATGTTGGAGTAAAAGAGTACATTTTATTTAGGAAATGTAGTGGAGTAAAAGTGACAGATGATAGAAATATAAAAACTCAAGAATGTATCCTCCCCAAACATAACATAACACTTAAGTACTGTAACACCACTGGGTAAGGGTTAGGTAAAGAAAACACATCTGCCTACATGTGCCTGAGCACACACATGCGTATCATCTCTGCACAAGCAGAGTTCAAATGCATGCACGGGCCCACGCATGCTACTCAACCATGCATGAGACTGTTTGCACTGATGTGTTATACATTGTAATGTTTTAGTGACAAGTCATATGTTAGGGAAGTATTGAGCATACGACTAGTTAATGAGACTTGGATTGTACTGCGTGAGTTGTGTAAGAGTAATGGATGTTTTATATAGTTTTGCTGTTGTCAAAATGCAGTCCGGTCCCCATTTACATGTATTTCAGTTCTTGAAGAATGTTCACCTTTTTTGGATTCTCTGTTCACCATGGATTCATGCAATAAAAACAAAGTTTTCTTCATGATTTGAATGTAACACACAGTGAGTAATTGTCATACAAATGGTTACTGTGTGGGTGAAGTATTCATTTAACCCACACTTGATGCGCACTTTTCCTAATACAGCCTCAAAGCAGCTTTCAGAACTAAGAGTGTCTCACAATTTACCACCATCTACTGCCCCACGCCAGTCCAGCTGTTTCTTGGCAGAATTGGGGCTAGTTTTTGGACTAACAGTAATCAGCGGACATGAATATGTTATTTGATGATATGCTGGATTCAGTAAAGTTATGGCAGAACCAGGGTTGCACGATAGTATCGCCTGATATTGGCTTTAAAAAGAAAATTACGTAATCAGCTAACATGCTGATAATATGGGTGTGTCATCGGTATCGGCTTCAAAATGAACTATCAGCATTGGCCAACATGATTTTTTGTATTTTGCACAATAAATAAATATTGCATACATTGAAAAGTATTTCATGCCTCCATCTGCTGGTGGGCCATCACAATAAGACTATGCATGCGGAATATGATGTTAATGCCACTACAGAATGGACTTGATGATCACTAAAAGTAGGTTGGGAAGAAAGTGGATATATCGCTTTTGGTATTGGCTCCCGGTCAAATGAGTTGTTACATATCAGCATATCGGATATCGGCACAAAATCCAATATTGCGCATCCCTAGGCAGAACGTCTGCAGATGGTTATCGTATAATACTAACAATCTGTTCCCTTTGATGGGACTAATAAGCATAAAGTCGCTTATCTAACACTGTCAAGATGAATATTGAATATTATACCATTTCATCCAATATTTAGAGAACAATGTTCCACTATTGAAAATATTTGTCTTATCACAAAGAAGCCACTGGAAATAATCTGCTTTGTATTTTTTATATATACACTGGATGTGCTTCAAAAGACTTCAGTTTATTCATTTTATTAGTCCTCAGCTCCTGTAACTGAAATACTATGTGGTTAATCATACATATTTGTTCCAACAGTTCACCTGAGCACAACTGTGCAGTGCACAGTGGCCTATTTGTATGAGCGATGGGATGTCTCCAATTAATCAAGTGTATCCAGATGAGCTCTGATAAACTTCCAAACACTAATTGTAAGTACAAGAAATATGTCACACAAGTAGGCACATGAAGAAGGAAGAGGAGTAGGAGAGGGAGATACTACTTTTCGCCTTTGACAGTATCACCCCCTGATCCATTTCAGTCTCCATGAGGCAAAGTTTGCTTTTCTTTTTGTAAAGGTATGAACTACAGAATAAGGGCTTTGTTTCAGGACAGCATGGTCTGTGTTCCTGCAACACCATTTCATTGGAGTGATTTTGTTAGTGACAGTTTCTCCTATTAGATAAGGTAAAAGAAGTGTCATTTGAAGTGATCCACAGATTTTATCTGGCAAAATATTTTTTGAAGGAGTCAAAAGGTGACATTGATATAAACTGCTCTTTTTGTGAATTATATCCTGAAATGTTCTCCCCTTTATTTTGGTCCTGTGCTTTTATATACGCAACTCAGAATCCTGACACATACAGAAATACTCTGATGATACAGCTATTGTGGGTTGTATCAGGAGTGATCAGGAGTGAGAGTGCAGGGACCTTGTGGATGCCTTCAGGGGCTGGTGCAGTAAGTGCTGTCTCCACCTGAACACAGCCAAAACCAAGGAGATGGTGGTGGATTTCAGAAGAAAGAGGTCACCATACAGGGTCTCCATACAGGGGGAAGACATTGTGTTGGTGCACACCTACAAATATCTGGGGGTCCTCTTGGGTGAGAAGTTGGACTGGTTTTCTAACACCGACGCCCTCTACAGGAAGGGGCAGAGCCACCTGTTCTTCCTGCGGTTGCTGAGGTCCTTTGATGTGTGCGTGGAGATGTTGACCATGTTCTATCACACGGTGGTGGCTAGTGCACTCTTATATACTGCAGTGTGTTGGGGAAGCAGCTTGACTGCCAAAAACACCAAGTGTTTGGACAGGCTGGTTTAAAAAGTTGGCTCAGTGCTCAGCAGGAGACTGGACCCAAGATGGGCACACTGAACAAACTGAAAGCTATAATGGACAACAGCAGACACCCTCTCCACAGCCTCCTGGAGCAACAGAGGAGCAGCAGCAGCAGCAGGCGGCTCATCTTACTGCATTGCAGAACAGAGCGTTTCAGGAGATCCTTCGTCCCCACAGCAATAATACTGTTTAACACCGCCTGAATCCAGTCACACACACACACACACACACACACACACACACACACACACACACACACACACAAACAAACATCACATTAACCACAACTGGACTGGACTGTGGAATGGAATTTATTTTAATTTAATTTTAATTTGATTTTCAATTTCTTTTTGTGCACTTATTTTAAGTTATTTTATTTAATACCACTGTATTGTTGTTGATAAGGGGAAGTGTGTTGATTGTTTTTTTTTTTTATGAGCTGCTGGACAGGTGAATTTCCCTTTCAGGAATGAATAAAGTTCTTTCTATTCTATCCTTGGAAAGATATTGTTAAATCATAACATATAATTTATGTTACATTTTGTTTTACTTTTGTTGTCCTTTCAGTTTGATACTGACTTTTGTTTTCTTAATGTTCCATTTGAATTTGTATTATTCTGTTCAGATATGTTTCAGCTCACACTGTATCTTAAAAGCTCACAATAAAGTTTATTAATCATTTAAAAAAAAAAAAGAGCTGGTGGTGGTGTAGGTGCTGGTTTGGCCACTGGGTGTCATGTTGAGTTCAAACTGACGGTGACGCAACCTTCTGCGGAGCAGAGGAAGAGACGGCAGATACCGCACCTTCGACCAAGGTAAGTGAACAAAGACCAACTGTAAAAATATTGAATGAAAGGACAAGTGGAAACAATGTAGAACATTTTCTTAAGTTAAGTCTCTTACTAACTGAATTGTAAACGCTCTTTGTTATGTTATGTTGTATTTGAAAAAACAAACGACTCAATCTGTGGTAACAGATAAGTGGCTAACACATACTAGCTAACTTTCCTTAGCTATTCGCTTTGGATAACTTCAAGTAGTCAAGTTCGTGAAAATGGAAATCAAGGTTTTCTGGTTAACGCTTTCAAAATAAAACTCAAAATAACAAGTATAGGATGAATTAGTCCTCCAAATAAACGTGACTGTTTTATTTTGAAGACATTTTCCGCTGTTATTCATACTTCCTCTGCATGACTTGACGAAGCCAGGAACTTTAATAGCTAACTAACGTTAGCTAGCTAACAAACGTTAGCAGGTTAAAGCATTTGTTTGTGAGGCTATGGGTTAACGAAAACTATGTGAGCTTAGAATTTTAAATTCTAACTCAATCAAGGCTACGCTAAAGTGCGTTAAGTATTGAGTCAAGTTGCTCTATAGTTTTACTCTTTCGTATATGGCACGTATGGCTGCGTTGCAACAGAAAGTAACAACTTTGGTAACGTTAGCTAGCTGCATGTTGTTGACACTGGTCAGGTCAATCTGTAACTAACGTTAGATCAATAAGCCGACAGTCTTTATCACCCCCATTTTGTAAATATAATCCATCACTGCCCGGCGTGTGTGTTGTTGATGAAAGACGACACGTTTAGCTCTCGGTTAATTTCTGTGCAAACAAGGCGACATTACCCGAAACGCCAACTACATTATCACCGGTAGGTTCTGCAGTTACGCCCAACGTTACCCGTTAGCTTCTTCCCGAACTCCAATAACTGCCTTTTAACAAAAAGAAACTAGTTACCGTCCATTCCCAGGCTGTTTATAGGCCAGTTATGACTGGGGCTGTGGGCTGTTTTGAACCGTTTTGTGCCGCACCAAACACAGTTTGACAATTAAAAAGTTTCTTGAAGGATTATATGCACAATTAAAATGCTTCTTCAAGTAAGCATTATGTGAAATTGGCTGCATTTATTCAGTATCCTCCTCTGTCTAAATAAGCACTTAAAACTCTTTGCATGGTGAGCCTATTGTAAGTTTGGTGAGCCAGTCCTTTGAATTACATCCCAAACAGACGCTTCTTGCTTACTAAAGCATAGTAATGTCTGACACCTTGATGGGAAAGTTTTATCCATCTAATGAACATATTGTTAAAAGATTTAAAAGAGACATTGATGTGAAATACACTCTCTGTTCTGTAAATATTGAAACTGTTACTCATTTATTTTGGCACTGCCCCATTGTCAAAACCCTCTGGAGTGATATTTGTAATTTTATTGCTAACAATATTGAAAAAAATTAAGCTGTTTGGACTCTTTGACTTTAACAGAAATACGGCAAAACCCAATGAAACATTTATTATTAATCTCATCATACTTTTGGCAAGATTTCACATTCACAAATGTAAGTTTACACATAGAAAACCTTCTTTTGTTGCTTTCTGCAGTGAGGTCAAGTAGTACATCGTTTCCATTAAATTTTCCCTTAATCAAAACGCAGTCAAAACCATGAATATTTGTGATCATTTTAATATTTTCTTGTAAACTCTTATCCCCCTTGGCATATGTGATATGTGACATATGTGTAATGTTGAAGATTTGCATTTTGTAAACTTCTTATGTGTTAAATAAAGTTTTGGAAAAAATAAAAATAAAAAATCTTGATGGAAAAGTCAGTATAGCAATCTTACAAGGTTGGACCTGTAACATTTCCCCAATACTCCAACACGTCTAAAATGAATGCTATCAGTTAAAAATAAAGTGAAGTTCAGTGGACTTATTATTACAGTGTCCTAAAACTTTCATATTAGTCATGTAAGTATTGTATTAAAACAAATTTGAAAAAATCTGAACCTAATTTTTTAAACAGAGAGAGTAACTGCACATCTTACTCCAAATCAGTTTAATGAGCCAGGAAACCATGCTGCATCAATGAAATCGGATCAACTTTCTACCTCACTATACAGTATGTCACATAAGTGAGTACACCCCTCCCATTTTTGCAAATATTTTATTATATCTTTTCATGGGACAACACTATAGAAATGACACTTTGATATAACAACAACATAACATAAGGGACAGTTGTCTTGGTGCTCTTCACCAAGGTGCCACACATGCTGAAAGAACACCAAGACAACTGTCCCTTGCCTACAGTCAAGTATAGTGGTGGCAGCATCATGGTTTGGGGCTGCATGAGTGCTGCCGGCTCTGGGGAGCTCGGTTCATTTAGGGAAACATGAATTCCAAGCAGAGCATGATCACCCCTCTTCAGAAACTGAGCCTCAGTGCAGTTTTCCAGCATGATAATGACCCAAAACACACCTAGTAGATGACAACTGCCTTGCTGAAGAAGCTGAAGCTGAAGGTGATGGACTGGCCAAGTATGTATCCAGCCCTAAACTCACCTGTGCACCTGTGGGCCATCCTCAAGCTGAAGGTGGGGTAGCGCAAGGTGTCTTCACATCCATCTGCTCCATGATGTCATCATGGAGAAGTGGGAGAGGATTCATGAAGCAACATGTGAGCACTGGTGAATTCCATGCCCAAAAGGGTTAAGGCAGTGCTAGATAATAATGGCTGGCACACAAATATTGACACTTTAGGCACAATTTGGACATGTTCACTGTGGGGTGTACTCACTTATGTTGCCAGCTGTTTAGATGTTGATGGCTGTGTTTTGAGTAATTTTCAGAGGAAGGTAAATCTATACTACTATACAAGCTGTACACTGACTACTTTAAGTTATATCAAAGTGTCATGTCTATAGTGTTGTCCCATGAAAAGATATAATGAAATATTTGCAAAAATGGGAGGGGTGTACTCACTTATGTGACATACTGTAATTCCAATTTTCATTCATGCATTAGGCCTGCAATTGCAGGCCTCAGCAATTAAGGTTGTCCAAGTGCCTTGGGCAAGGAAAATGAAGCTGTGGGCTACAAATTGTAGCAATGATTACCCTGGTAACAGGAGTTTAGTTGGATGGTGTTAGAGGATGTGGGTGAAACTCCAATATGTATTGCGCAGTTTTCCACAAGTTTGAGAGCAAGGCAGATAAAATGGTGTCATTTTTTTAAAGGAATGTTGGGGTTTCCCACACATTCATTTATTTGTGGTGGCCTGCCATGATTAAAACATCTGCCACAATGTCTTGATTTTCTATTTTTGGAGTAGGACCATTCATTAGGAGTGCTATTGGAATATTGGTAAACACTGCATAATAAATAATAATACAATTAAAACATTTAATGTAAGACACATGATAATGATGAAACTTGACAGTTAACTTTAGTCTTTGTTGTTATTTGATAATCACAAGGGACAAGTAAAAGTTTACTTAAGGCACATACATTTTTGCCCACTCCGCCAGTTAAAATCAAAAACATTAACTTTGAGCCCTGAAATGGCTCTACCTGATTTAATTTGCATTGACTCTCCCAAAATTTTGAATAAGGTGCACAGGCTGCATGTATGAAAGCACCTACTGTTCAGTTATTTTATCATTTTCTTTTTTCTTTTACCTTTGTCAGTACACAAATGTACAGTGTAGAAATTATTGATAGAGTGTATTTCTTGAAAGTATTCTGTGTCATGACTGTGTTTTTCCACTATCCCGGAATCTGCATGAAGTCTAGAGAAGCTCAGCTTGCCTCCAAACCTTTCTATCTCATAGAAAGACTCCACCATCAGTTCTTGCACAATACAGATTTCCTCATCATTTCTTCATAGCTACACTGTGTTATCATCACTGCTCAGCTCAGACAGCAGAACCAGCTACTTTCCTTCCTCTTTTTCAGGGCAAACAGTTAAGTCATTTCATAGTAACAATTTTTGAGAACTCTGGCAAAATAGTATGTGCCAAAAAATAGTCTTTTATTTATAAAACTCTTTGCGTGCACACTTGCAGGTAGGGCTGGGCGATATGGAGGAAACCAAAAATCACAATATTTTTTACTAAGTACCTCTGTCATATTGCCATGACAGTGTTTCGCCTAGGGTTACAGCTGTGGGATATATGTGTGTGTGTGTGGGTGGGTGTGGGTGTGGTGGTATAAAAACTAAATCGGGGAGTGCAGCAAAATGCCGCCTGCCTACTTTTGTTTATACTACGGACACACCGATCCGATATTAGGATTGGACATCGGCTGCGAGATTAACATTATAGCTGGATCGGGTATCTGTAAAGGCAGCTGAGCCATAAGACTGATCCTTCCCCTTTAAAGGCGCTGTATGTAAGAATGTGGCCAAAACGGTTACTGCACTCAAATTCAAAATACTGCCGCAAGTCATGTCCGCCCCCCCTCCCCTACAGATTCGAGGTTGCTGGACAGCGGCACGCCGAAGACTGATTTGTTTGCCCACAGGCGGCTGCCGTGGCACGGCTGTGTCGCCGCGTCCTTGATCTTCGGTTTTCCAGCAGACCGTTCGAGCAAGTCCGGCTTCTCTGCTGCTAACGCTGCTGCCGGGATACAGCTGAGGAGGAGCCGGCTGCTAATGCTATGTACCGGGACACTGCTAATGCTGGTTGCTGTGCTGCTGTAGCTCAGTCGTAACTGTAGCTGATGCTGAGACTGAGACTCTACTGACTGCGTGACTAGTAGATGGCGGTGGGTGGCGCAACAGGCCAAAACACAAATTCAAAACATAAACGTGATTTGAGGACTGTAAAAATGTTTTTTAAATGCGAATATTCTGGCTGTACTATTGTTGTCGGTGAGATCAGTATGTTATACGAACATTATTCCTTAGTCTCTGTGACATATTAGGATGATTTTACTACTGTTTGCTTTAGATTTCTTACATATAGCTCCTTTAAATCTTTGCGACACAGGCTACATCATATGGCACGTGTGCTGCATGCCGCGAGAGTTGATTAGAGAGTGGCAAACAAAAACAGCATGGAGCGAACGAAAGGGTCTGCTATATGGAGGTATTTGGCGCACTGCCACTGCTGATTTTTATTTTTATTTATTTATTTATTTTTCTTCATCTTAGCTCTTTAGAAACTACTGTTATATTATTTGGCTCTACGGATGCTTCATATCCAGGTCAATTCACACATTTGTGAGTAAAGCATATAAGAGGAGAGGAGATGTGCAGAGACACACAGGTGAGCACGCTAGAGCATGGCTTGGGCCGCATTTTCCTGACCAAACCTGAGCCGAGCCCGGCGCAATTTGTTACCTGGCAGTTATTGTTATGGACAGTGTATAAATAACCATCAAAAGACTGCTGTTATGCACAGACAAACCCACTGCTCATATAGCAGCGCAGCACAGCGCTTAGTTGGAGCGGAGCCTGTGTTGCATTCAGGCGCCAGGGTTCAAGGCTAAGGGTTTTTTTCACTTGCCCAGTCGGGCAAGTTGGTCAGCGGCAATCTTTGTCAATTGTTCTCTGTCTATAATTTTGCGCCCTACTTGAGCCATGCCCACCTCTATTTATTTTTCACCCCTCTCTCCAGTTCTGCTGTATTAACACCAGGTTTAATATACTTTGCTTCCATCTCTCTGCCCTGCTCTACTCCAACGCTATTTAGCTCTCTCTCTACTATACCAGTAGACTACCACATCCACCTGTCGCACAAAACGCACACAGCAGTGTTTCCCCGAGGATGGAGTTGTAGCAGCAGAGGTGAAGCACACACATGAAAAATAATTTTCACATGCGTGAAACTTTTTTGTATGCTTGCAAAGCACAGCCTGCTGGGATGTTTCTATGTATCTACTGGCACCAGAAGGGCTCTTTAGGACTAAGTACATACAGTACATGTGTGCACAGTATGAGCAGGTGAAATGTCTGTCTAGCTTACATATGAGGTGTCTCAAGATTTAGGAAAATACAGTTTTATTGAATATAATAAAAGTAAAAAGTCACTTGACATGCTGCTGTTTTGTGCTATGACCTATTTCAGTGCTGGAAGTTATTTACGTGACAACGCCTGAATGCAGCACAAGCTCAGCACCAACAGTGCTGTGCTGCACTGCTGTTCGAGCAGCGTGTTTGTCTGTGCGTAACAGCAGTCTGTTGATGGTTATTTACACAGTGTTCATAACAATAACTTTGTCAGCTGACAAACTGCGCCGGGCTCGCGGTCAGGTCTGGTCAGGAAAATGCGGCCTGAGCCGCTCTAGTGTGGTCACCTGTGTGTGTGGCAGAACTCCGCCGTGCACGATACAGAGAGCAGAGGAGAATTGTTACCGCGTGACCATGTAGAGACAGAAATGACACGATGGCATAACGCCATAAATAGTGTATTGTTATGTTATTATATGAAGCGTCCGTCGTGCAAAATAATATCAATGGGGGCTGTGGGCAGGACATTGTTATGTGTGCCTGTGACTTCAGGCAGAGAGACCGCTGCATCAGAGCCGAAGGAGCACGTTTTAAAATACATTTATTTTATCAATTAGTTATTAACTTTTACTATTTTTAGCAACTTGCCCGATTGCGCAAGTGAGTTGTTAGTTTACATGCCTGACCTTGAGTTTTACTTGCCCTGGGCAATCCTTATTGTTGAGCCCTGGGCGCTGTCACGTAAATAACAAATTCCAGTACTTAAATAGGTCATAGCACAAAACAGCAGCATATGTGTCAAGTGTCAAGTGGAATGACTCCCAGCACTTTTTTCTTTTCTCGAGTGAGAAACTGGAGGTGTGGCTTGAGACTGTGTGAAATCAACCAATTGCGTGACTCTCACGGCGAGTGTGTGAGAGTTGGCAGCTATGTGAATCATACAGAAGAGGAGCTGCACATCAGAAGACTATGCTGTCCTCTGCTGTGTTAAAGTAGAAATACAAAAATGGACAGTGGGATAGATGAGTTTTTAGCTCAGAATGCAGGAAAGGATGTAAGAGAAAAGAAATAACACCATCGTCTGATGCAACTCGTCCTATTTTGTTATAACTGTTGTATTCTCTTTTTATAGAAAAACTCAAACTGCAAGAATCAAGCACAATCTATCTTTAATAGATAAACCTCAGAAATAAACCACTAAACCAACTGGCACACACAGGAAGGGAGATTTCCTCTTCTCTGCCTTTCTGGTGTACTACTATTTGTTTTAATATTTGGTTACTGTGTGTATGATTACTGTTTCTGTGTTTGCCCAATTCAGTTTCAGCTGCAACATTTGTATTTCTTTCTAAAAGATTGTATCCGAATTTACTTGAATCTAAATGCTGATGCAGAAGTTATTGCGGCTGTTGCACAACTGTTTACGTTTGTAACAAATAAATAGTTCATTGAATTAATTTGTTTTAATCTTGTTATATTTTGTCTCGGAACTGAAAAAGTCGGATCGGTGCATCCCTAGTTTATACAGAATGTGCCTTTTTTGGGGCAATGGGGGGCGTGAGCAAGTGACAAAACGTGTTGCTCAGCGTGTGACGTAAACGGCCTTGCTCCGAGGGAAGCCACGGCTTTTAAGTCCTTCAGCGATTCTCTCTAGTCGGCCCGTCCTTCACAGTCCCCGTCATTTGACGGTTAATAGCCTCTTCATTTGCGAGGACAAGGAGGTGTGTCTACACACACACACACACACACACACACACACACACAGACCAACCTCTCTCTTGCTACCATTTTTCACCTGCTGTTTTTGAAATCTTTGGCCATCACCTGCCCCTCACATTATTCGATTTCACCTACTTGAATGGCTTGTAGAGTGAATAGAGGACAGGAGGGAGGGGGCAGTATTGCGCATGTGTGGCTTTCGGGTGCGTTTGATTTGCAACACAAGACAACGAGAGTAAACTGACAAGAAGCGCATAATTGTTTTATGTCAATTATTTTGTTTTCATAATAGTTGAAAGCCCAAATTGTAATCTAGATTAAAATTCGATTAATCGAGCAGCCCTATTATATGTACACAAATCTAAGTCATTAAAACTGGAAATCCTGATAACATTCATAAAAGGATTCAAAATACTAAAATATCAAAAGCACTAAAAGCATCCAAGGACCACTGAAAACACGTAGGCCTGTGTCTTCAGATTTGTCTTTTAAGTGTCAAAGGAGGGAGAACATTTGATTTAAAGTGGAAGGCTCTTCTAGAGATTTGGAGCAGCAACTGCAAAGGCACGACCTCCCTTACCCACTGGCCTCGATCGTGGGACAGTTAAAACACCTTGTTCTAAAGATCTAAGGGGCATAGAGTTTGAGTTAGGGATGGGTATCATTGAGATTTAACGATACTGCTTGATACTCTTTATCGTTTTGGTACTTTATTGTTACTGTTATCTGTTCTTTGTCATTTCTGAATAATTGCTTTTGAGAAAATATATCAATCTAGAAGAATAAATTCAGGATTATTGAATATTGTAAACATAACTAAATGTTGTTTCTAGAGTAGTAACAGTAATTTTTACAACAGCAAAGTCACTATCTAAATAATATTTCTACCATGACTGTACTGAGTGAGATTTAGTTTTTATCCGTCACTGTAAGTCATTCCTCCTGTCCTCCTGTCCTCTGTCCTCTGGGGCTATTTGTGTCAGCCAGCAGCTAAGTTTAAAATAATTTGCCCAGCTTTTATATGAGTGGCAAACTAAGCTAAACAGTTAGACTACATAAGATATCATTTTAGCTTATTAGTAACAATTTGCTATGAACCAAACAACGTAGCATTAGTGACGGTGGACAAGGGACCGCAGACAGAACATACTGAAAATCACTGTCTGCATGTTTATATGTTTATGCTTGTGAACAAGTGTATTAATGAAGTGTGCGTGCATGCGTCAAAGAGCAGAGGAGAATTGTAAATGACAGTGCGCTGCTGTTAGTTGCATATAGGGGAAATGCTGCTCTTTTTGGTACGAATTCTTCTGGGTCATTGTGTACAGTTACTTCGCTTTTAGGACTCTCTCCGGCAGCCATTCTTGCCTCTAAACTTTGGTCTATGCTCTCACTGTCGCCGACTCTAGCATGCCTGTGGTGTGCAGCGGTGAAATGGGTCCCCGCTGAAACACTTTCCCGCCTCGCACGTTCTGGACGTTGTTTTGGCTATTCACCGGTATTGCGGTATATGAAAAATTCATATCAAAATGAAAATAAATACCGGTTTTCGGAACGAACTGGTATACCGCCCAGCCCTAGTCAGCAGCATACCGTTTGACCCTCTCCTTTGTGCTCTGATGGTGGTAAAGTGATGGTGAGACAGAGCTGAGGAAATACTGAGCAGAATTTGATCTGAGATTTGAGTTGGCTTATATCTTTTACAATTGAGAGGTGCTTATTTAACTGCTCTGGCTCACTAGCACAAGCACACATAACACTGCTGCATATTTGTGCCTAAGCGTCAGATATAAATGAGGCTCCTGCTCAGCGTTGTAACTTCTAAACTTCGTAGTCTACTCTGCTGCTTTGTTAATCCCTCCATCATTACATCCCACCTCCTGCTCCTCAGTGGTTCAGTGTTTTTCCTCAGCTGTGTGACAGCATTTTGAATGGCCATGTACTTCCAGCAGCGTGGACTGACAGGGGATATACTGTACTGTAGACATACTCTCTAACTTCTTCATCTGTGTGTGTTTTTCCAGGCAAAGCATGGCAATGACTGGCCCAAGCTCGTGCTCCTCCATGAGTAACCACACCAAGGAACGGGTCACTATGGCCAAAGTGACCCTGGAGAACTTCTACAGTAACCTCATCGCTCAGCACGAGGAGAGAGAGATGAGGTAACATCCACAACTTTGAGATCTGCACATGATGTGCATGTGACTTTTTGCAGCACTTTGCACTGCACAATTTAATTCACAGTAAAACCAACATTATAGCTGCTCCTGCTCATGAGTTCCCACACATACATCCATGTTTCAGTTTTGTGTGTGTGTTTGGGTTTCATCAGCGGGTGTGGTTTATGTCACAGTTAGGTTGAGGCAAGACCACTTCCTGTTATGACAGGTTACATCAGAGTGTAGTCATCACCACCCTTGTTTATTTAGCATGGAGGTGTGGTGATTTTTTTCTCTTAATGCAGATTTCAATCACCGAGTGGTGATGATGATAATAATAGGCTTTCTGTTAACTAAATTGGTTGTCTCCAAGCCCGTACTGAGTTAAGAATGCAACGGGATGCAATTAAACAGTCCGGTCTCTAGAAACAGGATCCTTTGAGTTAGGGCTGTGACCAGGGGCGAAAATCCCATTTCATAGTTGGGGGGACAATAAACAGTAAGTTTTTAGAGAATAATTCCAGGGGGGGGGGGGGGACAAGGAAAAAAAGTTGTAGCCTGTCTTTTATACAGCATCTTTTACAGCAATTTGACACTTTAATCTTCTCTCTATCTCTCCAACAGACAGGCATAGGACCTTTCTTAGCACTGGCTGAGTCCACCTGCACATGTCCAGATTTAAAACAAAATCACTGAAATCTAATTAACATGTTCACATCGACAACAGTCAGGTGCGCCGTGCTGTCCAAGGTGCTGAGTGTGTCTGGAGCAGAGCAGGTCGCTGTCTCCCTGTGCACAGTAGTGTGACAATCTATGCTATTAAGTAAACGGAGAAAACATGTCTCTCATTGTTTAATAGCAGCAAAACAATAACAATATTCATCAAAGACAGAAACTCGATCTCTCTCCTTCTCTCCCTCTTTTTTCTCTGGCTCAGGTGTGTCGAATGTTGTTTTACCGGCAGTGAGAACATAACTTTAAAAAATGTTTGAAAGAAAAGTAACCAAAGCAAATGTGTAATACTGAATATTTGATTTGTTTACAAGGTATTTTGAATTTTGAAACCTGTTTTATTGACCTGTTCGTAATAAATTACTTTTTTTGGACTTTAAACATTTATCTCAGCATTGCAAGTTATTGATAACGAGAGAGTCAAGACTCAAGCCAGCAGCAGCCAAATGTAGAAAAGTGGATATACAGTGAATGTCTATACTTATGAGAAATGGTTTAACAACTAAACATGTCCTGCAATTAAACTGGTAAACTGGTTTATAAACAGTGTGCTGTGAGATCTGCTGCTGTGCACCTCACAACTGTGCTTAACAGTCACGCGTAATGACCGCTCCTTGTCAGTTAGACTGCACGTCTTTTATGTTTGTCTCACTGACAGGTGGAGAGCCTACAGACAGGTACCCATTAGCTACAAGCCGCTCCGCCACTGACTGCTCTTGTCCTGTCCTCTCCCTCTTCTTTCTCTCCTGTCCTCTCTGACTATTACTAAACTCTGGCTTTTGAACAATGCAGGAGAAATGTTGCAGACAGTTTATATTATCAGCCTGGACCTGGGGCTTGTTGTAACAGTAAATGGGATGTGTTGTAACTTGTGTAAGTTAAATTGTGTCTGTGTGAGTGTACATCTTACCCCACGATGCGCGATGTGGGCAGCTGGGTCCAGTCTAGCCCCACCCGCTGGAAAGAGTGTGGGATATACCACTACTAGGAATGGGGGGGGGGGGCTAAATCTTTTAAGATTTAAATAGCACATTATTGTGCGATTATAATGAGCACCACTTACATTGTGCTTTTAATAAATACTACTGCATTGTTCAAAAATTATTAATTGTGTCTCAAATTATTCTAAGGGGGTACAGCTTTACTTGAGAGGGGGACATGTCCCCCCTGTCACACCCGGGATTTCAGCCCCTGGCCGTGACTGTAACCACGTGCTGGTCATATCACGGTCATGTGATGCCTAGCGCAGTGTTGCGATATTACCATCAGCACCACAAGGTTTTTTTAAGCCAATAAAGTACTTAATTATTTATAATTTATAATTAGAATTATTGAAAAATGTGTATTTCTTGTTTCGTGTTAAGTGTTTCTACTGCCAGTGTTCTTTCATTAGTGATGGTAGTCACTGGATGTTGCAGGGTTTTTTTCTTGATATTGTTCTTGCCCTTTTGCCAGTGTAACTGATATGATGGGATGTGCATACACTACTTTGTAGCTGTAAAACAATGGTAATGGTCAGTTTTTTTCTTCAGGCAGCAGAAGCTGGAGAAAGTGATGGATCAGGAGGGCTTGGCTGATGAGGAGGTGAGTGACAGACACACGTGTCTGGGTCTGTCCCCCCTGGTAAAAATTAACCAATCCCCTCCTGACAGTAAGCATTCATAATAATTGTCCTCACAAGTGTTTGAACCAATGTCACTTGCACAAAGATGTAGCTTGAGGAAACTGTTTTTTTTTTCTATTTTACACTTCACAAGCAAGTAGTTTATTGATAGATTTAGGTATTATTTACGCATTTCAGTCATCTTTCTTTGACGAGTTAGTGCACATAACAATGTACAACTCCTGAAGTTTGCTAACGGCAAAACACAATCTGGAAGAAGCCTGAGAAGAAAACTCAAAGGAAATAAAATCCCAGAGGCAATACAAAGCACTGATATAGTTTCAGTTGAGTTCTTTATTGTTCCATTGGGGAAAATCCAGCTTGCAGCAAAGCACAGACAAACATAACATCCATAAAAAGATGTTAAAAATGTAAATGTTGAAAATAGGATAGTATAAGACAGTGGTTGCCAACTGGTCCAGCCACCGGGTCCAGATTTCTCCGTAGTCATTTGTTGAGGGTCCCACAGTTAAATACATTCAGCGTCGTACTTGCTTTTGGCCATATTGTTGAGCTGGTTTGTTGTCTCTGTCAAGTAGCTGTCTGTTAATTACTCACTTTACAGCGGAAAATGGCACAAAGAAAATACTAAAATATACACTCTGTGCTCGAAATTTTCTCTGCTTAAAAATAAAGTGTTTTTTTTTTTTATACAAACATGACAGGTTTGTGAGTCACTTGCGGTCCATTCGGAATGGGCTTGCAACCCACTTTTGGACTGCAAAACGGGTGTAAGATAAAGTGCAATGATGCAAAATGTGAGCAAATGTGCACAGATGCAAGGTAACAATTACCTCTCGGGCAACTTAAGCATGTTTATTGCACTAGGAACAAAGCAAAATTTAAATCTGTTGGACCTTGTCCTGGGAGCCATGTATCTCTGGCCTGAAGAGACATGGTTTGAACTGGATTTGTAACAGTACTCTTTGGGGAATTTGTTATTCTTCCATTTCAGCCATCAGTCAGTACGTTTACATGGACAGTTTAATTCCACTTTTAATTGGAATGAACGGCCATTCAGATTAAAAGTGGTCATTCTGATTGAAAATTAAATCCGATTAAAGGGGGTGGTTTATTCCGTTTGTCATTCCGAATGAAAGAGTTTTGTGTGCATGTATACACTCATTCCTCTTTGAGTTCATTCCGGTCTTTCTGCGCATGCTCGTTTCCTTGCCTTTCTGGTGCGATGACGTATATAGCGCACATAGCAACGGGCTGCATAGCAACGGGCTGAGCTAGAGCAGTCGGACTCGTTGCACTCACCGGTTTCCATTCGCCACAGCACGGTCTTCTGCCTCCCTTCTCCTGCTCAACAGATGAAGCATTAGCAGAACAAGGTTGTTGTCGTACTGCTGCTTCAAGAATATAAGCAAAACACACCCGAAAAAGGCAGTAATAACGGCATCGTCAAGCATCTTGTTATCCGGAGCGAGGACCACAGTGTTTTCTTCCGGTAAATGTAAACACGTAACATCCGCCCCGCCCCCTATCCAATCAGAAACCTTCCCTGCCCCAAACCTTGCACAGACCTGAATAAAGGCGATTGAACGGATCTCCCATGTAAACCCTCATTCGGAATTAATATTTCCCATGTAAACTACCTGGAAACACTTTAATTCCGAATGATTTCATTCAGATTCATTTCATTCCGAATGAGAAGCCATCATGTAACCGTAGCCAGTGTTTCCCCTAAGATAAGAATAAGAATAACTTTATTCATCCCCAAGGGGAAATTCAATTATCTGTCAGCTCATCTGTTATATGTCAAAGAATTATAAAGCCTGATGGCTGTTGGTATATAGGATCTTCTCTATCTCTCTGTCCTGCATTGAAGGGAGAGGAGCCGTCCACCACAGTTTTTTTTGGTCCATCAAGGTGTTGTGGAGTGGATGATCTGGGTTGTTCATGATGGCCTCAGACATCTTCATTGTGCATCTCTCCACCACTTCCTCCAGTGTGTCCAACATGACTCTAATCACAGAGCCAGCTCTTTTGACTAGTTTGTCCACCCGCCTTGGATGGAGTTGTAGCAGCGGAGGTGAAGCACATGCACAAATTTTTTTTTTTTGTCACGTGTGCAAAACTTTTTTGTATGCTTGCAAAGCACAGCCTGCTGGGATGTTTCTATATATCTACTGGCACCAGAAGGGCTCTTTAGGACTTAAGTACATACAGTACATGAGTGCACAGTAATGAGCAGGTGAAATGTCTGTCTAGCTTACATATGGTGTCTTAAGATTTAGGAAAATACAATTTTATTGAACAGATAAAAGTAAAAAGTCACTTGACATGCTGCTGTTTTGTGCTATGAACTACTGAAGTGCTGGAAGTTGTTATTTATGTGACAACACCTGAACGCAATACATGCTCTGCTCCAACTAAGTGTGCATACAGTGCTGTGCTGCACTGCTGTGTGAGCAGTGTGTTTGTCTGTGCATTACAGCAGTCTGTTGATGGTTATTTACACACTGTCCATAACAATAACTATGTTAGCTAACAAACTGCGCTGGGCTCAGGTCAGGTTTGGTCAGGCTCTAGCGTGCTCACCTGTGTATGTGTGTACGTGTCTGTGTGTGTATCAAGGCAGAACTCCGCCGTGCGTGATACAGAGAGCAGAGGAGAATTGTTTACACCTGACCATTCAGAGACAGAAATGACACGATGACATAACACAATAAGTAGTATATTGTTATGTTATTATATGAAGCTCTAACTTTAGTTTATGAAGAGATAAGATGGAGCCCTCTCCTCTCCTCTTAAATGCTTTACTCACAAGTGTGTGAATTGTCCTGGATATGAAGCATCTGTAGCTCCAGATAATATAACGGTAGTTTCTAAAGAGCTAAGACGGAAAAATAAATTAAAATAAAGCAGCGGCGCTGCACCACTGCTAGTTGCATATAAGGGAAACACTGCCCATTCTTTGGGATAAGACCTCAAGCTGTTGCACTGCGATCACAAAATCTAAAGGTGCTTTCACACCCAACCTGTTTGGTTCAGTTAGAACATACCCAGCTCCGTTAGCGCAGTTAATAGGGTTCGCTTTGGCTGGTGTGAAAGCTGTCAATCAAACTGTGGTGCGGACCAACAACTGAACTGAGATCGCTCAATAAAGTGGGTTTTAGTCTGCTTTCAAACAGACTCTGGTGCTGTTTGTTTGTGGTGTGAAAGAAAACGAACCAACCACAGGATTTAATGATAGCAGATATGTGATCTTAGCAACAGATAAACCAGTAATAAATCCATGTGCTGATTGTAAAATCGGTCTGCGATCTCTTAATTGATCCTGATAAAGGCCACATACATCCCATAACCTGTTTATGCTAATGCATACATGTAACCATGGTAACACATGCACGTCAGTGAGGATATTTTCCCTGATTAAAAAAAACTGTTAAAACTGCCATTAATGTATCTGGCTCTGTGTACTTTGTCTGTTTATTAAGTCCATTAAAAAGTGTGTGACTGTGATTCCACAGTATTAAGCCCTGAATCATTACTGTATAAGATGCCTTCATTTCATCCTGTCTCTATGTTAGTCATTATTCATAACATGTGACTGATTTGCAGTCTAATGATGGCCTCCTAATAATGCTTACAGTTAGTTATTTCTCTTTGAGCTCTCTGTGAAACCAAAGAAATAAATATTAACACTTTGGAAGCATTAAAGTGCTGCTGCAGAAACTACAGTCAGTCACCAGAATTTGATTTCCCCATGTAGGTCCTGATGATGCAGAATGAAAAGCGCCAATACTGTCCATTCAACAAGTTACCTGTCAGTTGCTAGAACTTCACATTTACTCCTCTTGATTTGTTTGCAAAATGAAATGTCAGTGTGAACAGGATCCAAACCAAAACAAAAATGCAACAATGTATTATTTGTTCCCTCTGGTGCAACCAAATGAGCCAAATTAAATTCCTGGAGTGACTGTATAATAGGGAATTTAAGTTATTGTTTAAAAATATGCTGTTCTGAATCATGTTAAGTAGCAGGTGTGCATCACGCTGGTGTACTTACAGATGTCTGTGCTCTGCAGAAACGTATCCGGCGTTCTCAGCACGCAAGGAAAGAGACTGAGTTTCTGCGTCTGAAACGTACTCGACTGGGTCTGGAGGACTTTGAGTCCCTGAAGGTGATTGGCCGTGGAGCTTTTGGAGAGGTAAAAACCTTTTCCATTAATTTTTTATAACATGATTTTTGTGTGCCATTGTGAACCCAAGGGGTCAGCCCACCTACAAAAAATCTGCCAAATCCTGGATCACAGTAGCACAAAGGTATGAACATACTACATCCAAATATGAATGTGTTGCCTGCCCAGAAAGCTTTCTTATAGTAAGACAGCAAGATAGTGTCAGTGTTGCTCTTGCTTAATAGTTTTCAGAGTATCCCAGTAGATCACCAAAATTGCAAGTATGTTTGTGTTTTATATGTATGCATTGTGATATCCAAGTACACAGACACCATTAATTCCCTGAGCTAATCACCAAAATGACTTCACAGGAGTCTTACAATTTACTTTATATCCAATGGTGGAGATCAATGCTTTTCCTTGCCTGTTGACAGTCAGTAAATGTGTCCATGTATCAAAAGTCTGGAGACATAATTATAGTAGTAGCAAAGTCAGTGACTGTGATTAAAGAGTTCTTTCTCTGTCTGCTCCTCCAAGCATGGAAAATCCATCATGTATCAGCTGAAACACACGTATAATGTTTTTCTTATTGGATAAGACTGTTATTCAGTATTATTTTAAAGTATCCCGCTAAGCAAGTGTTTATTGGTATGGTTGGTATGAGCATTGTTGTTTGCCTTCAGGTTCGTTTGGTGCAGAAGAAAGATACCGGTCATGTCTATGCAATGAAGATCCTCCGCAAAGCTGACATGCTGGAGAAAGAACAGGTGAGGCAACAAAAAAACAAATCCCAAACACGCTGGAATGCTGCTGTGGCATCAGTTGGACATCTCTGAACCTGTGTGTGTTGGTGTGTGTCCCTGTCTGTATGTTAGGTTGGTCATATCCGAGCTGAGCGGGACATTTTGGTAGAGGCAGATAGCCTGTGGGTGGTCAAAATGTTCTACAGCTTCCAGGATAAGATGAACCTCTACCTCATCATGGAATTCCTGCCAGGAGGTATGACCCCTTATCCTACAACACAATACTATGGAAAGACCAGAAGCCATCACAAGCTAACTAACACTGACTCATTTTTAACCAGGATAGTTCGTCATGGTAGTCTAATAGCTCTTTTTGACTAAAAAGTTCTAGGAAATATAAGAGGTCCTAACCTCAGGAACTGAGTTCATTCCTGTTTGCATTTCAACCACATCTAAAGAACAAAGAAGATTAGGTAAATTAGATGATGAAATATCCTTTCCGCTCCACTCCTCACTAATGTAGACCAATGTTAGTCCTTTTTATGGGGGATGTCTAGTGGGAGATGGCACGTCAACAGTATTTGGCACCCAGAAGTGGTCTCTAGTTTGTGGTTGTAAAGTTTCATAAGGCTGTGATTATCCTAGCAGTCACATCAGGTAATTTTATATAGTGATGTTGGATTCAAAAAAAAATTCTTCAATGAAATGGCTACTAATGGGGTTAATTATCATCATCACATGTGAATACATTTGGGCTCATTGAATCCACAAGAGTCTCAGCTTTCTAGTCACACCCAATTTATGCAATTCCAAGACTGTTTAGGGACCCAGTATGCAGAAATATTCAAAAACAGTAGATGAAAATACACATTTATACTGCATGCAAAAAACTGCATGGTTTTTGCCAAAAATTTTATGGGAATATAACAGAGTGGGCATGTCTGTAAAGGGGAGACTTGTGTGCACCCATGGAATCCATTTTCATTCAGATTTCTTGATGTGAGAATTCAAGGGACCCCTGTGAAAATGGCCATGCCACTTTTTCCCTTGCCTAACTTTGGAGATGGTTGAATGTGGTTGGTACCACTAGATTCCTTAGGTCTTCTAGTTGCATCTGTTTCCAGTCTGTTATAACTTAAAAACCCAGCCTGCTACAGCATCTGAAAGACTGTAATGTTTGCCGGGAACGCCACCGTCCCCATGAAGTGGAAGAGGCTAGAAACTAGGGCAATGTTTGAGCGCAGTCTTTACACAGAAAACAACACAATCAGTGATGGTCATCCCTGCAAACATTACTCTCAAAGTTCCTGACCCATCAGAAAGTTTTTCTCTTGTTATCCATGGCTACAACATGATCAGTGCTGGTGTCATTGTGGTCTCTGCTGTCATGGTGCAGGAGACATGATGACCTTGCTGATGAAGAAGGACACTCTGACAGAAGAGGCCACTCAGTTCTACATAGCAGAGACGGTGCTGGCCATCGACTCCATCCACCAGCTAGGCTTCATTCACAGAGACATCAAACCAGACAACTTGCTGCTGGACTCCAGGGTGAGTCATGCAAAAATAATTCCATCAGCCATGGCTGGAGGTTTGGTCCTTATTATTTTACTGCTATGCATAGCTGACGCATTATGTTTGTTTAAATTCTCAACACTAGTTTTGGCTCCCATTGTTTTTAACATCACTGTGCTGCAGATTGTCATTCATTTTCCATAATTGCTTATCCTGTTGCGGGGGGCTGGAGCTTATCCCAGCTGACATTGGATGAGAGGTGGGGTACACCCTGGACAGGTCACCAGACTATCACAAGGCTAGAGACAGACAACCAGTCACACTCACGTTAACACCTACGGTCAATATAGAGTTGCCAGTTCACCTAACCTGCATATCTTTGGACAGAAAACCCATGCTGACACGGGGAAAACATGCAAACAGGATCAGACCAGGAGCTCTCTTGCTGTGAGGCAACACTGCTAACCGCTGAACCACTGTGCCACAGACTTGATTAGTTATGATAGTGTGTTTTGTGTTTCCAGGGTCATGTGAAGTTGTCTGACTTTGGTCTGTGCACGGGGCTAAAGAGGGCTCACCGCACTGAGTTCTACAAGAACCTGAACCACAGCCTGCCCAGTGACCTCAGTAAGCAAAGTCAGGCAACCCCTTCCATTTACTTCAACTGCATGCCACTCACATTTGTTGTATCTTATGATTAATTTCATTAACACCTTACATCTGTTATTTGTTTTGATTTACTGTACATTCGTAGCTAAAGAGTTTGACCCTATTTATCTTCTGTTGGCTTACATCTTTTACTATAAGATGTACTATATATACACACATAGCTGGACAGTTTGACCCTGTTAATTCCCTGTAAGACTGTTAAATAATTATAAAGTGATAAATCATGAATGATTGTATATTAGTTGAGACTGTGTGAAAGATGTATGGGTTTAATGCATCAGTAGGTTCACAGCTTGTTGTCATGTCTCCACAGCTTTCCAGAACATGAACTCCAAGAGGAAAGCAGAGACCTGGAAGAGGAACAGGAGGCAGCTGGTAGGTCTGGACAGAGATGTCGAAAGCATTTTTATCATGTACATAACATATATGAATGCAGCACAATTAAAAAGAAAGCGTGTCAGTATTGCAGGTTTTTACTGTAACTGGAGACCTAAATATTTTGCAGTAACCAGCTTAGTATTAGGGCTGAATAACATACCTCCATATATTCATGATATAGACTTGTGTGTCTATAGCACAAATTTTTTTTATAATCTTGTTGACTTTTTCCTTTGATCAGATGGTTCCTGACTTGAATCCAATTGTGTCAGTATTAGACTGTGTTTTATTTAGGCAAACTTCTTGTACAGCCGCTTGTGTTCAGATTACCTTCAATATTTAAATTAATCGAGGCTTATCTTTTAATCAAAACATTTTTTTGAATAAAATAATTTAAACAAAAACTCAGTTGAGATCAATACATTTTGTGAAGAATAACAGAAGATGAATAAGATAATCCTTTAATAGTCCCACAGCAGGGAAATTTGCAGTGTTATAGCACCACTTGGAGATTGCTAAAATATAAAGTGCAATACAAATAAAATGTATTCTTCTTCTTCTTCTTCTTCTTCTTCTTATTCTTAAAAGGGATAATGCAATCATAAGAAAGCCTTGGCAGAAAATAATAAATGACAGTGAAACTGTCAAAAAGCAAAATACGATAAGATAGACTGAATGGTTGAATGCAGAAACTAGAAGAAACTATAATGCATAAAGTTAGCGGTTTGTGGATTGGGTTCAGGTGGTGAATTAATACATATTTTTGCAGGTTTGGTTATGTGGATTGGCTTTCATATTTGAGAGGCTTTCTGGGGTATAGGAATGAGCAGGGTGCCATCTTTGCACAAGATATCCAGCTCCTCCTCCTTCCTACATCCATGCACAGCAGTCTCCAAATTTTGGTTCAAATGTAGCTAAATCCTGATTGCAGTGTTGGGCAGTAGTGTCACTACAACTAGCGACATTACTAGTTTAACTGCATTCTCGGTAGGGCGGTGGTAACATCACTACTTTCTGGGTCAAATAGTTCTTCATTAGCAAAGTTAATTGATTGACTGAATAGTGTGGTAGCATCCATAAAAGTTGCAAGATCTTTTTTCCACAGGAAAAGCTCTGAAGTCTTGCAGATTTTTTTTTTCTGTGGAGGTCTGGATAAAAGTAAGAATAATGAAACCGAGAATAAGTCATGTGACTGATGCCAGCACCACACCGAGGCATGTAGACCATAGGGATGCCACTCGTCCCGTATAATATGGAATCATCCCATGTTGAAAAACAAAATTAACTGTCCCTTACAGATTCAATACAGGACTGTATTTCTGTACTATGTCTTTACATGCGTTGAAAGACGTGAAAAATACTAAACTAAAAGAGTTTCATGAGACATAGTGGAGAAATACTAAATCAGAATTTGCAGAGGAGAATGTCTCAGAAAGACAGGTCTGTCACTCAGCGTCATCGTTACAGAGATTCTGATGCTCAGAACCACCATTAGCGTGCTCACTGACCCGCTGCCTGCTTGATAAAGTTATGTGAAGGTCCCAATACACCTGAGTGTGAAGCTTATGGAGCTTATGGATTTATAAAGCCTCACATGCCCTTTATTCTGTTTTACATATGGTCACATACAGTCATTGCAGAGCTTGGCGCACATAAGCTAAAATAAGATAAACTTTATTGTCCCAAGCGGGAAATTTGTTTTGGGCACATAGTGCGCCATAGCTGCACAGCAGTTAAAACCAACATATACAAACAAGACACACAGTAGACAACCATCAGATTTGAATAACATAATAGTGCAATAGGGACTACTGGATGAAATAAATACATCAACCTTATCATAACAGGTAAGGCTAAAAAAATAATAGCCCCTTAAGGTTGCAATAGCCCAGGAGGTAATCATAAAATGTGCAATAAAAAAACCTACAAAGTGTACAACAGGTCAATAGTCACAGTAGCAGCCCTGCTCTGCCAGGGAGACACCGCCGGACCAGCAGATGAAGAGAGTGGCATAACCACGAGAACATTACAAGAGAAAAATGCGCAAGCTTTGTCTACTCTCTCACAGTGACATAAATTGATGCAGAAATACCCTTCAGTCAGTTTGCATATCGATTTTTGTGCCATCTCCACCACTCATATGACTTGTCAGTTAAAAATATGGCAGAGACGAAGTGCAGTATTACAGACTGTTTCACACCTACGTGGTTCTCCAACAGAGCAGTTGTCAATACGTGCGACAATTATGCACGGCTGTGGCTATTGATAGCACCCATACCGCTAATTTATCACATGTAAGCCTACCTGCAAACCATCATTGCAATGATATTTCAGTTATCATTGTAAAACATCAGACAGATTGAAGATTAATTTATAACTCTTATATTAAAACAGACTTCAGAAATTGCTGCACAATTTAGGATAAAATCCAAAGTTTACGAACATGGAAATAATGACTCAAATACAAGCTAACTTAAAAGAATGATAATAAAATCCATCATTGATAGGCCAAATAATCAATTAGACTAAGCCTTATTAGGCTTATGAATGCACCTACAAGTAATATTTAGACAACACTGTGTAGTCTGCAAAATAACAACATAGTCACTTATATTGACAAACCTCCAAACAAGGCCCAACTCTAAATCTCCCACTGTATATTGCATGTTCACCTTGTCCCATTACTCCTACCCTGTCCATCTGCATTATGCTGCATGGACACAGTGATTCAAGGAGTTACAGAAATTACTGTTTAGACTGTTGAGTTGTGCTATCTCAGTCATTGTCTTATAGTAAATGTAAATTGAAGTATGTCTCCGATATAACCAGTTACAACTCAAAAGTGGTGATGAGGTCTTAAAATGTAGGCTGTGAGAATTTTCTTAAAAGTTCCTAAAAGGTTTACATTTAGGATTCATACACATAGCCTCCCTGTCTTGTCTCTTCCAACCAAACATTTTGCCCATGTCTATGATCTGATGTTTTTTATCTTTGATATAACTGATGCAGCTGTAAACTAGAGCAACGTAGGACTTTGAACTCAATGAATAAAAACCCCCAACACAAATTAATGCATAAAAAATAGCCAGAATGCAGGAGATGAAGTGTCTCACTCTCAAAATCTCCTGGGGGAGGACCTGCAGACCTCCCTCTCGATTTCTTTCCCCTGGGCATGGGGCCACTATGAAGGTGTCCCTTATTTTTACACATTGAAGGTGGCAAGCCTAGCAGACGAGGGAAGCATTTCCGCATGACATCACATACTAATCCTTAAGGTTATTCTACTTACTGCTTTTGCTATTGGCTTCTCTTGGCAAGACCCACCCTACTGCCCCACGTCTTATGTGTCTTGCCCCTTATACTAAACAGTTCAGTTATTGCCTGCCTATTTGTTTGGCTGACATTTTCTCTTATCACTGAGATCACCAGTGTTGGGAATGTTACTTTAAAAAAGTAATTAGTTATAGTTACTTGTTACTTTCCCCCAAAAGTAACTAATTACCTGGAAAAGTAACTATACCGTTACTTTTTTATAAAACGCTCAAATATATCAAATTGCTTAGACACCCCCCTTAATGGTACTGTATGTAATGAAACTCAACATTGGATATGTTAAATGAATGAAATTGACACTTAATAGAATAAATATTATAAAACATAGTACACTTATCTACACTACTACCACTAACTAACTACTAACACTACCACTTTTACTTTCACTGATAGTGCTGGTATGCTGGACAAGACCTGAATGATGAGTACATATTTCACACCGAATCTGAATCTGCACACTGCCTTTGAATCATCCCCCTCTTGCAGTCGAATCTTTTAATCCTCTCTCTTTCTACTAGTGTTGTCACAGTACCAAAATTGGGACCCACAGTACAGTACATTTTAAACCTCACTGCTCATAGTAAGAAGCATATAGATAAAACTGCTTTTAGGGGCCTTTAACGTTTGACCTGAAAGCAAACAGCCTCTGATGGTCTTTCTGTTGTTCCCTGCTCCTGCTTCTCCCTGACAGGCTTTCTCCACAGTGGGAACACCAGACTACATTGCTCCAGAGGTCTTCATGCAAAATGGATACAACAAGCTCTGTGATTGGTGGAGCCTTGGTGTCATCATGTATGAGATGCTGATAGGTAATGACTTGATGGCATGATGGAACAGTATCCACCTTATTAACCTTCAGACCAGGCCAGGTGATGTCTAAGGGATTCTTGGTGTTTTTGCTGCAGGGTACCCTCCGTTCTGCTCAGAGACTCCTCAGGAGACGTACAGGAAAGTGATGAACTGGCGAGAGACGCTGACCTTTCCTCCAGAAGTGCCTATATCAGAGAAGGCCAAAGACCTGATCCTCAGGCAGGAACACACCTCTGTTCATCTTTCATCCCTCTCACTTGTGCCATAGACCTTCACTGTGTTTAAATGCACACTAATATGCCACTGTTATTCTGAGTATGACAGAATTCTGAATTTGATGTAGGTCATGTAAATGGGGTCATCCCTATGTTTCCCGGGTTCTATGTTTCCTGGGTTCTATGTTCCCCACTCAACCAAAAAGGGTTTTATGTTTCCTGCTTGTTGAGCGGGGAACATAGAACCCTTTTTTGTGTAAGCGGGGAACATAGAACCTTTTTTGCAGGGTTAAGTGGGGAACATAGAACCCTGGAAACATAGATACGCTCCATGTAAATAGCATATTCAGTTCAGATTTTTCAAATTAGGCCTTTTTCTAAATTTAGCATTTTCTGATTAAGACATGACAGATATACTGATATATTTGGGTTTTAATAGCATTCTTTGGGCATGTTTACTGCGCATTTGGAATATGTGTCTCAGTTGCGGTTTTAGTGCAGTTTGCAATACACGGCAAATACACAAGCTTGAATCATTTCATCCCTATTACAGACCAGAAAATTGTACTGACCTCTATTTTGATTGTATTTCATCATGTATAAGTATAGGTTACTCTTCATTATGGGAATTTAGTTGTGTTAGTTGTGTCTAGTCAGAAGGAGAAACACACATACAAAAGACTTGGATATCAACAGGTTTTTGGATATTTGCACATATTGCAACACAACAGTAAGGAAAGAGGGAGGCTGTGTTTGCAGGGACCAACTATTCTAGGAAGCAGGAGTATTAGTGGAATATAAGGGCAAAAAACATTATATTTTGTGCATATAAACACAGCCAATAATGCAATCACTTGTCACATGACTTGGACTCTAGTCAAACTCAAGTTGCTAATTTGATCACTTCATTTTGGACTTGACAAAATCAAAAAAGACTTGCAACTTGACTTGGACTGTAACACCAGTGACTGGTAACTTTACTTGGACTTGAGTCTTTTGACTTGAAAAATACTTGATGCCTTCTCTCCAAGCCCAAAGATGAAAAAGTATGTGATTGACAAAGTGATTCATTTCCTATATTAACTTACATTAATGCTGTTCATTCCCTGCAAGTTAACACTATATTTCCCAGATCCACTTTGTTTGAACCAAAGCAGCATCCAATCAAGCTGCAGGAGAGAGCCATGTAGAACTGATGTTACATTACTGAGCACCAGTTAAAAAGAATTAGACCAAATATAATTTTGTATGCGAACAGCAAAGCCTAGTTTATGCTCAATGCAGTCGCGCGCAGCGCGCTGGTGCTTCAAGAGGTCGTGCTCCTCCAGGATTTTGAAACTTTTCGCAAGCTGCGCTAGTGTTGCTCAGTTCAAACTTGAGGGAAGACTAGCTGAAGTGCATCTCTTCATCTACAGCCTGCGTTGGCTTCACAAGCTGGCTATTACAACATAACAATTCCTCCTCCTCTGCAATCCATACTTTTTGTGCCACCATCATTGCTGTTTACATTGTTTTCCACTTGCTTCTACTTCTACTGTTTTTTGCCTGCTTCTACTACTTCCTATAGTATTTTTTCTCTACCACCCCCTGTCTTTGCCGCGAATACCGCAACGTAGAATGCTCCAAGTATAAATGCCCTCGCGCTCTGTTGAGGTGCACGCACAATCCGCGAACGGAGCCAGGCGAAGGTATAACTGAGGCTTAAGTTGAGCCTGCTATTATCATAGTTAGCAAGCTGAAGCTTAGCCAACGTTAGATTAGCGGCTAACTTTTCAACAAAGCCTTTTTTAACAAGTACACATTTTAAAAAGCAGTGATGATTTTTGGAAATTTAATCTTATTATTCTGTTGTTAAAATGGTGTTATGTTTAAGACTTTGGACTTCACTTCGGACTTGACAGTCTTGACTTTAGTGCATAGACCAGAGATTAACTTGTGACTTGCAAAACATTGACCTGGTCCCACCTCTGTTTGTCAGTCATCCATATCAGTGATGGCACCTGTTCTTTAAATTCACAATGGTGCATTTTTAATTTTGAGTTTGACTATGTCAAAGTTATCTAAGAGCCAGTGACACCACAATATTTTGTACTGAGTTGTTGAATGTATATGATGTTAAGTGAACACATACTGTGGGCAGGTTCTGTTGTGAGGAGGAACACAGGATTGGTGCAGCAGGTGTGGAGGAGCTCAAGTCCAATCCTTTCTTTGAGGGGGTGGACTACGACCATATCAGGTAGGGACTGTTATCACATGTTCATGTCAAAGTGATAATCACAAGTCTTTTTCATGTCAAATAAAATGCTGTACTTTGTTGCTCCATTGGTCTTTTAACGGTCAGAATCTTTAGCTGTGTTTTAAGTATTTTTGCTCACAGTATCTCAAACTACATTTGGATTGGTTCCTCATTTTTCACAGACCTCTATTTTGATTGCATATTATTATGTTTAAGTATAGGTTACTCTTCATTATGGGAATTTAGTTGTGATAATTACACCAACAGATCATTATGATAGAAAGTAAAACGTTTGTATTTGATGTATCTAGTAATGGATGTGGTTTGCAGAGAACTGTCTGGGTAAGGATGCAGCTGATTGTCAGTTAGTCTGCCCTTTGGCTGGTTTGATCTCAAGGACTTGTTGCTCTGACAGTAGTATACATTAAGCCAGCTTTGAAGAACCAAAAAAATTCAGACTTGTGTCAAACTTTCTCTCTTATATGTATAACCGTGTCATCCACACACAAAGAACAGCACCCTGGTCTGGTCTGGTATCCTCAGCTCTGAGTCGACTTTTTACATTCTGCTTCAGTTAGTCAGCTGAGTCAAGCCAGACTTTTCACAGTAAGACACATCTCTCTGGTGTTAAGTGGTACAGATCTTGTGCTTGTTTTGGTGACTGTCACATGTGAAAACTTGTCACCTTTTGTCAAATATTGCTATTTCGAATCCAAAGTAGGTTATTTGTGAGACTTGTTGAGATCCGCTAAATTTTAGAAAAGGGTGGGGACGGGGGTTTCAGCAAGGACAGAGTCATGGGGAGTTACATGAGGTCACTTTTTGACTGCCCACCTGCCTTAAGATAAGAATCTCTCACTGTGGTGTTATGATCATGCATGGAATCAAGCATCAAGAAAGCATATCAAGCATGGGACTCTTAATTAGCTTGAGGCTGAGTTCTGATTTAGTGAATGCTGGCCATCATAATTTGGATGGAACATTTGGAGTCACATTTACTGTTGGTTGTAGAGAATACTGAATTAAAGCATGAGGTTAAAATGATTTAGCCCCACTGCAATGTGCCTTCACATATGCATTTTAGTCAGTCCCTTGTGCCTGCTCTGTATAAACAATGGCCGGTGAGCCACAGTTGAATGTTAAACATTTTTTAAAAGAAATAAATGAAATGTAGACAATTAGCTAAATGGACCTGGGTAGTGTTTGATGTAATTAAAGGGAACGCTTGTTACAGTAATCTTAAGCCCCATTTCCACCAAGCACTCCGGTATGTTTCAGTTCAGCTCGGTACATCTTTTTCAGTTTCCACTGTGAAACGTTGTGGATGGTTACCAATAGAACTGTTCCGTACTATCCCTATCATTGGTCACCCCTCTGTTGGGGTACCTAGCACACAGATCTGGTACTAAAAGGTGGAGCTGTGAACACTGCAGTCGCTTAATTAGTGACTAGTGGATGGTCACTCTGTCTCAGGGCTGAGTTGGCTGCCCTGAGACAGTTGGCTGGTTTTGAGGCTTATGTAACCACTGTTCATACCTTCTTACATATATTAGTAAACTATAACTGTTAAATGAAAGGATGATGTGCTGCCTCTCACAGCAGCTGTAGTCTGAGAAAAAAAAATAACGTAACCCACTGGGACAACTCCGGCAACTTTTTTTTTTTTTTTTTTTGTTAAAGATATTTTTGGGGGCATTTTGAGCCTTAATTTGATAGGACAGACAAGTGTGAAAGGGGGAGAGAGAGAGGGAGTGGCATGCAGCAAAGGGCCACAGGCTGGAGTTGAACCCGGGCCGCTGCGGCAACAGCTTTGTACATGGGGCGCCTGCTCTACCACTAAGCCACCGACGCCCCAACTCTGGCAACTTTAAGGTGGAATGTGTACTTGTAATGTTACTCAATGCATGAGCAGACGAAATGAATCCATCAGCACACTTTAAATTTCAATATGACAACTTCCTGACCATTCCATTAGTTTTTATTGTCTTTCTTGGATGACGTACACTTTTAGTAATAAGTGGATCTTCAAGCATTCAAAAAAATATATATATTAATTTTGACCGGATTATGTGAACTGCATATATTCTAGTCCTCACTTGGGAAAAAAAAGTGTTGTAGTGTCGTTCCGGTGGGCTACAGCAACACTAATCCCCTGCACTTGCCTGAGATGGACTAAATGCCCACAAACCCACTATTTTTAAACATCCCATGGAGAGACTCTCACTGCAGCCTGTACTATTTTGTTCTGAAAATGTTGCCATGCAACCCTGTTCTGTGGACAATACAAGAGGTGCAGACTTCCCTCTGTGTCACCTGTGATGAGGAAATACAGCGAATGCTGGATGGAGCAGTGAGTGAGGACAACCCCACCCACATCTAAGAGTACTGTCTGTGGTGGAAACGCTAAACAGACCTAGGTTCTAGGTACCATGTCTGAAGTGTTACTTTTTGCTTCCAATGGTTCCATACCGAAAGTGTTTGGTGGAAACTACTGAACACAGCAGAAACTGAATTGAAATGACCTTGTGACTTATCTTTTAGTTATATTGCTTGTGAAACTGATTTATGAACGTCATATTTAAGCCCTGTCTTTTAACTGACTAAACAGCAGTTGCCGTAAAGATCAAAGACCACATTACTTATTATTACATATATTTACTGGCCTTAATGCAGTACAATGTACTTGGATACAATGGATACAATTTTGGAGCTAGCTTTGCACTGTCTTGTCTGTTATTTTTTTTTTTTCCAAGTGCCCTGAATTGATGTTCATTACATTACTTTTGTACCAGTAAAATTATTCTTTATTCCTAGGTTGAGTTTATCCCTTTATCCATATGCTGGAATCAACTGGAAATCCACAACTTTAAAGCTGATATTTAAAAAAAAAAAAAAAAAAATCTTCCTTGGTGAGGGGCATGCCCCTAGACCCCCCTAGGAGATTTGCATCTTTGTCACCTCTTTCACCCCTGATTAGTTTGCACCCCTCGATTGAAAAATGGGTAGTAAACCCTGGATTACTGATGATACAGGTTTATCTGAAATGTAACTAGTCTATGGCACTAACCCGAGCAATCGTTGTTGCGTGGCCTGTTCTTTGTACTTTGTTTTCTTAAATCCATGCTGACATGTTAGCCAGTTTAGATGATCTACTGATTCCAAGTTCTGAAATGCAAAGCTCACTTTGGCAACCTTTCCAACTATTTCCTCCAACTTTATTTGCTCTCCAGAGAGAGACCTGCTGCCATTCCCATAGAGATCAAAAGCATTGACGACACCTCAAACTTTGACGAGTTCCCTGATTCAGATATCCTCACACCGACAGGTACGCTGCTTGTATCGGTTCAGCACCTTCCATATTTTGTGTCGTTGTGACCTTGTGATATGTGAAATAATGAAGACCTCTTTTTTTTTTTCCCTCTCCTTCAGCCGCCCCAGTTTCCAACCAGACTGAGGCTGACCTGAAGAACAAGGACTGGGTCTTCATCAACTACACCTACAAACGCTTCGAAGGCCTGACCGCTCGAGGTGCTATTCCGTCCTACATGAAGTCAGGGAAGAGATGAACACTTTGAGACAGGCTTTTATCCAACATCACCATGAAACCTAAAAGATTCGTCCAAACCCCTGCTGTCTGAGAACCTTCAGCCCTGAAAGGAGAACTGTGTCTGTTCTCTGTCGTACCTAGTGATGAGGATTCTTGTCACACGGGACTCTGCAAATAATAAAGGGGCTCAATTTCATCCGTTGCTTTCCGGGAGCTGCTGCCTTCATTTCTGCAGGTCTTCAATTTCTCTGATGCTTCCAAGGGTACCTTTCTATTTTCTGCTCACACATGAAGGCTGAACTGGGTATAAAGTAACTAGGATTGTCTCCACTTGCCTTTTCCACCAGCGGATGCAGTGGGATGTCTTCTCTCCTGATACCAGCATCCATTACATTCCCTCTCTATAAACCAGCACCAGTCTGTTGGACCTACCAAGGGCTCTTCTCCTTTCAGACCAGGGCATCCACTCCACTCACCCTTTTTAAGTTGACTTATCAACTCAAACATTGCATTAAGTCGTCACTTGAAGTGAATCAGGTGCTCTTCAGGGATTCTGTCCAAACGTTTTCTCGTTGTTTCCTACAAGAGCTCACTATGAGGCTTCTCTAAAGTGCTGCTGGCTTCTGACCTAACCAAAGACAGTGAGCTGAATCATGTTTCTGCTTGATCTTGCCGTCATGTCACTTACTGTAACTTCCAGTTCTAGTTTTATAGATTCATAATTGCGAGTTTTGCTTGTTGGAAAGTGTGAATATATGAGTGATGCATTTTGTGGAACAAACACGAGTCTTGTTACATTTTCACAATGACCCACTTTTGTTGAATTATCTTTAGCACCTTATGTGATGTTGGATCCAGCTCCAGTACAGTCAGGCCTACAGCTCACTGGATTGGGTGTTTTTATTGGACTGGAAAGTACACATGGATTTGATGGGAGTGAGGGCTGTACATCAAAACTAAAGATTTAATGCCGTGAACATGTTGTATATTCAGATATTTACTCTCACCATGGTGGGGAAGCTTAGATCATCATAAAACAGAACATCTTCTCATACAAACGTAAACTAATGCAGTTCTCTCACATTTAGCAACTGTTTAAAGCGGTTTGACCCTCTCCACCTGTTTAATAGTATACTGAATGGATCCATCACTGTAGTGCATACACGTACAGCTGAAACTCACTGCAGCCTGCAGGTCAAAGCCTTCACCTCACCGTGTGGGAGTGTGAACAAGATTTAGTGTGGACTTCCTTTTTAAATGTAGAAGCACAGGGCTTAATATCTTCCAGTAAACACAATATCCAAAATGCTGTCATTTCAAACGAATGTAAATGAAGATTCATGGAGAAAAGTTTTTTGCCACAGTAATTCCAAAATGCTGTTTGTGTGAATGTAGCCTGGACAATACATTTTTTTCTTGTATCAGTGTCCTGGTACATGAGGTATAAGTATGGAAGCCCATTTCCCCCAAAAATCAAGGACAAAAAATAAAGATAGAGTAAGAAATGGAGAATAAAATACAAATGAAAACAGCAATCTAATGTAAACAATTATGTGCAAATTGATTTTTATAATATTGACACAGTTTTATGATTTTAAATTTAGTCCAAACTGTCTAATTCAAATTTGACATATGTTTATTAGTTTGAATTTGTCAAACTGTGTTTGACTTTGTAGTTTGTAGTTTTGTAGTTAGTGTACTTTGTCAAACTGAGTCAAAGTTGGGACTTAAATAAGTGTTTTTCATCATAATCTTGAATCAGAAACTGCATTTACTGAGTAGTTTTTACTAAATGCATGGAGTACGACATAACGGTGACATAGTAAATCTAATAATTTAGTTTTATGTAAAAAAAACTTCAATTAAAAGCCCAGTCCCTTTCATTGGGCCGGTGTGGCTACACATTTTGACAAAAAAGGCCTGTTTCAATTAAATGGACTGCACTTGTATAGCACCTTTCTAGTCTTCTGACCACTCAAAGCGCTTTTACGCTACTGAGTCACATACACCCATTGACACACACATTCACACACATACACTGGTGGCTGAAGACTAATGTGTATACAAGTAAAATTCATACTGGTTTAAAGAAACAATGATTGTATTCCCTGATCTTTGCTGAGCAAGTTTTGTGTAAAGGGAATTAAAGGCCCGTTCCAAATTTAAGGCTGTTGATTTCAGTGATTTAGGCAAATAATAGCCTGGGCTAGTAATTGAAGTTTTACAGTACATTTTTAGTTGGATGGTAAAATGATCAATTTTGTCTTTACTTGTCAAAATGATTAGTAAAACCATATCTTGAGATTTACAAGGTCACAATTTTACATGATTTCATACAATTTTGACTTTAAAAGATCACATTAAAGATGACTTAATATTTTATAACTACAACTTCAAAAGCAACTTAAAAAAAATACATTTTTGACTTTTTGTCATTCTCATCTTTTTTTGTTCTTTTCTTGGCAGGAATGGGTTTCCATATACAACTGTTGAGTCTGAAGGGTTTTCCTGTAGTCTGTTATATAAACTTAGTGTATTCAGGTAGTGTGTAGATAAAGCTCAGCACATTGTAACGCATTAGAAAAGAACGCAGTGGAGCTTGTTTTCTCTGGCAGAGGTCACTCTGTTATTGGAATGCTCCTGCTCTGCATGTCTTTACCAAACAGCAGATGGGTCAGCTTAAAGCAATAGAGCACATGGAATGACTTTTATTAATGATGCCACTCTGTGTGTGTGTGTGTGTGTGTGTGTGTGTGTGTGTGTGTGTGTGTGTGATCGTGCTCAGTACAAACGACAAAATGTTGGATTGCTTGAAGATGTGTATGTTGTTTTCCACAAGTGATGCTCAGATGTGTGTGTGCTCTGCTCGTGTCATCATGTACCAGAGTCAGAAGTGAGGGATTTTGGGAAGGTGGGTGTACATTATTTAAACCACTGTTCTCTTTGTAGCGTGTGGCTGTTATATTGTTTTCTGCTATTTGACAATGAAATACTCTGCACTTCATGTCTTATGTCCTCCTTCACAACATTTGGCTGAATGATGGTGTGTGGCATGTAATGCCTTAATTAGGATTCAGGTGGTGTGAGTAACTCAAAGATAACTCTTCAGGATTTTTGATTACTGTTTGGAAACACGCTTGCCAACAACAGATACGCTCTTGTTTGGCGTTTGTCCTCAGCATCTTTGCGTTTTATGCCTTTTATGCCTGATCAAGGTTACTGTGACTTGGTCTCATTTTTGTGAACACAGTATCTCAAGAGCACCTTGAGGGCATTTCTTCAAATTTGGCAAGTTGTACTCAATGATGAACTGATTAGGTAGTTAAAGGTCAAGGTCACTGTGACCTTGCATCCGTCTCTTTCTCATGAAAGCAGTATCAAGAAAAACTTGAGGAATATCTTCAAATTGGACATAAATGTCCACTTGTAATTAAGAATACATTGATTAAAATTTTGTGGTCAAGGTCAGTGTAATCTCTCAAGACAGATTCCTCAATTTAACTACGCAACGACTACCGGGGGGGGGGGGGGGGCAAGACATGCAGGTGTCCCCAGGAAATGTGTACCTACAGAAACAGCAAGCTCCGCGTCCATGGCGACCGCTCCACCCAAAACGCCGTCTCATCAACGTGAAAAAAATATTTTTAGTTACAACATGATTGAGTTAACTGGAGTAATTTCATGTTGTATCCGACAACAGGAGGCTTTTAACAGATGACGATCCTGATGTTAGCTTTGCTGCTAGTGTTAATGTTAACTGTCCCTGTCAGCTGCAGCCACTGATGCTTTCTAGACATCGTGATTTCCCAAAACTGAATAAATACCACACATAGCAACACAAAACTGCTTTGCTAGCTCAATCATGTTGTAACTAAGATGTCTGCTGGAAAAAATATTTTTTTCACAGACCGTTTATTGAGTTACTGAGTTACTACAGACACCGCTAACAGGGCTAACAGCTAACGGTTAGCCAAGTTAATCTACGATAACCATGTTATTAATTACAAAATGTGCACACAGAAATAGTAATGTTTGTTCAGTCATTGAGTTTATAGACTTTACAATCATCAAATTTATCTAAACGGTGATATAGTGACGTGAAATATATATATATATATATATATATATGTATATAATATACAGTACAGGCCAAAAGTTTGGACACACCTTCTCATTCAATGCGTTTTCTTTATTTTCATGACTATTTACATTGTAGATTCTCACTGAAGGCATCAAAACTATGAATGAACACATGTGGAGTTATGTTATGATTACTGCTTTGCACACTCTTGGCATTCTCTCCATGAGCTTCAAGAGGTAGTCACCTGAAATGGTTTCCACTTCACAGGTGTGCCTTATCAGGGTTAATTAGTGGAATTTCTTGCTTTATCAATGGGGTTGGGACCATCAGTTGTGTTGTGCAGAAGTCAGGTTAATACACAGCCCACAGCCCTATTGGACAACTGTTAAAATTCATATTATGGCAAGAACCAATCAGCTAACTAAAGAAAAACGAGTGGCCATCATTACTTTAAGAAATGAAGGTCAGTCAGTCCGGAAAATTGCAAAAACTTTAAATGTGTCCCCAAGTGGAGTCGCAAAAACCATCAAGCGCTACAACGAAACTGGCACACATGAGGACCGACCCAGGAAAGGAAGACCAAGAGTCACCTCTGCTTCTGAGGATAAGTTCATCCGAGTCACCAGCCTCAGAAATGGCAAGTTAACAGCAGCTCAGATCAGAGACCAGATGAATGCCACACAGAGTTCTAGCAGCAGACCCATCTCTAGAACAACTGTTAAGAGGAGACTGCGCGAATCAGGCCTTCATGGTCAAATAGCTGCCAGGAAACCACTGCTAAGGAGAGGCAACAAGCAGAAGAGATTAGTTTGGGCCAAGAAACACAAGGAATGGACATTAGACCAGTGGAAATCTGTGCTTTGGTCTGATGAGTCCAAATTTGAGATCTTTGGTTCCAACCGCCGTGTCTTTGTGAGACGCAGAAAAGGTGAACGGATGGATTCCACATGCCTGGTTCCCACTGTGAAGCATGGAGGAGGAGGTGTGATGGTGTGGGGGTGTTTTGCTGGTGACACTGTTGGGGATTTATTCAAAATTGAAGGCACACTGAACCAGCATGGCTACCACAGCATCCTGCAGCGACATGCCATCCCATCCTGTTTGCGTTTAGTTGGACGATCATTTATTTTTCAACAGGACAATGACCCCAAACACACCTCCAGGCTGTGTAAGGGCTATTTGACCAAGAAGGAGAGTGATGGAGTGCTGCGGCAGATGACCTGGCCTCCACAGTCACCGGACCTGAACCCAATCCAGATGGTTTGGGGTGAGCTGGACCGCAGAGTGAAGGCAAAGGGGCCAACAAGTGCTAAACACCTCTGGGAACTCCTTCAAGACTGTTGGAAAACCATTTCAGGTGACTACCTCTTGAAGCTCATGGAGAGAATGCCAAGAGTGTGCAAAGCAGTAATCAGAGCAAAGGGTGGCTATTTTGAAGAAACTAGAATATAAAACATGTTTTCAGTTATTTCACCTTTTTTGTTAAGTACATAACTCCACATGTGTTCATTCATAGTTTTGATGCCTTCAGTGAGAATCTACAATGTAAATAGTCATGAAAATAAAGAAAACGCATTGAATGAGAAGGTGTGTCCAAACTTTTGGCCTGTACTGTATATACACACACAAAACATGTTTTTGGCCATGAGTCCTGAATTCTTATGCTAAATTATGACAAAACTTCACATAAGACACTGAGAGTGGGTCAGGAGTGATGATTGAGAGGGATTACGTCTCCATGAGTCTATACATTGTTTTATAGGATAATCCTGTATAGTATGTCTTAAAAGAAGAGTGCATTGCCTGCAGCACACAGATGTCTTAAGAGCAGAGCTGGTGGCTTGAGACTTGATTTGAGACTTAAAGCAAATATATTCAAGTCTCGAGTCCTGAGAGCACCTGTTAAATTCCTGAGATTGGCAAAGAATAGTCACAGGTAGGTGTTTAATGGCTTATGAATGGTCTGAAAACATTAATAATGAGTCATTTATAAAACCTTAGTTACAACCTGGTAATCCTTAATAAAGTGGGTAGTCATAAAGAGAACAACCTTCAGTTATAAAATCCCTCTGGCTAATGCTCATCAATAGTCAAGTCATTATAAAGGGTCCTTGGTTTCCCACATCCTAATACACCATTACTCTCTAATACATCCAGGACATTATTTAAAAGTGCTAGTAAGTAAAGCTATAGATCGTCACGTTTATGAAAATAACTCGTCATTTGCTGAAACTATCCACTAGTGATGTTATGTGCTGTGCTGATGCTTCGAAGCGTGTGTCGAGTAATCCAGGAAGTGTTTCCGCGATGTGCGTATCGAGGTTTGTATCGTTTCAGACGAGTGATGTCATTGATGACGTCCGAAGCCTCGCTGCCCAGCTGTACCATGTGAATGGTTCAGGAAGCGGTTCAGATCTTGGTGTGAGGTTTGCACAGAAGTGACACAACATGAATATTACCCCGTTTGCCATTATTATATTACATGACACTACACCACAATACACATTTATTTATACACATAGGATGCATTCACAAAACAATAAGTTTATTGTACATGTATTTGATGCAGTATAGTCATAATATACTCAGTAGAAAATACACTATATTGATAAAAACAAAGTTATATTATTATTATTATTATTATTATTATTATTATTATTATTATCATCATCATCATCATCATCATCATCATCATCCTCATCATCATCATTATTATTATTATTATGGTTATTATTATTATTATCAATAGTCATTCCCAACAACCATTACTGGCACAAAATACCGTGTATCACAGATTACATGGTTAAGATCACAGCTGTCTGTTTTACACACTTTGGCCAGCAGGTGGTTTCGTGTGCACATGAAGCCTCGACCCCTTTTCTGAACCAATTTGCTGGAAAGCTTCAGTGCTTCATGAGGCTTCATCGCACCATCACTACTATCCACACAGTGGTACATGAGACAGATGATCTATCAAAGCAATCAGGTTCCTCGTCCTTGTAGCGTTCTAATTGCATTTGCAAGAATCCAGTGCGAGCGAAAACAACCAATCAGAGCAGAGGACTCTCTAAGACAGCTATCATGTCAATTGCTGCTCATGAACTGCAGTCCAACTGTCAAACTAGGCAGCGCTGGTCAAACATGAATCAAGATTTTGTTACTGCATTGCCTATTTCTCCACTTGGATGTTTTCAGAAACATATTTTAGTTAACGTTGAGATGTAACATGAGAATATTTGTGACCCTGCACCCATGTTGGAAACAGACAAGCTGAAACAAGCACCGCCCACTGGTCGGAATAAACACTTGTACTGAATTAGGGAAGCTAACCAGTCAGGTTGCCAGTGTAGGTGGGCGTGTCTTCTGGCTCCCTCAGTCAGATCCACCATCACTCCTCCACAGCTCCACCCTCTTGTCCAAATATGGTAACTTCTGGCTTTAGAAAACCTAGATGGCGATGGCCAAACTGCCGAACTTGAGGCTTCAGAAAGGCAGTCCACACACCAATGAGTGGCTATGTCTATTCATTTAACAGTCTATGGAAACAACAGTCATCTAAAGTGGGGTGGAAATGTTAACCCAGGACCAAATTTTCTTCTGGTTATCCTTAGAAGTTTCTAATGCCATAACTTCAGATATTCAGACACCAACATAACCATCTTCTCCATCTTGTTTTCTGTGTGCCTCCGTGATACCCACTATTTCATCTGCCAACGTCAGCTGCCAAAGCTTCAACACAGTAAACTCAGTGGCAACCGATTCCTACCCCTACTGTCATGTTAGAAACTGCTTCTCCTCTGCTTCCGTCCTCTCAATAAAATGACTGAAGGCGCTTAGTTACCACCTGGTACTGTGAAAGCCCATTTAAGATGTATCTGAAAACATATGAAGTGAGAAAGAAACACTCAGGTAAGGTAAGGCAAGGCAGCTTTATTTGTATAGCACATTTCATACACCAGGGCAATTCAAAGTACTTTACAGAGCAATGAAATAAAAAAGAAATGATAAAGGATACAGATTTACAATAAAAGGATAAAGAGAAAAAAAGATGTAACAGGTTAAATCCGTAGTAGTAGTAGTAGGTCAGTAGGCTGGCCTCATTTGTCCTCAGGGTCATGGAAGGTTCATGCAGGTCAGTGGCTCAAAGACAATTATGTTGGCCTTGTCTCGGTTGAGTTGGAGAAAATTGTGATGCATTTAATCACTGAGTAACAGAATCTGGATTCATATTTGATGACAGTTTCACCGCAGTTCACCAGCAGGGACTGACATGTATGTGAGCTGTATTAAAGACTCCTCAGCTCTGATTAGTTGTTTTCCTTTTAGCTGCAGTTCATTCTTGTTAGTGCCATTAGAAGCAATAAGAGGAGGAGGGTCATGATGTTTTTTTTTGTTTGTTTGTTTGTTTGTTTGTTAGTTTTTTTTTACAGATTATCTGTTTCAGGGACCAGTGTGTCAATAAAAGATATTTTCACAAAAGTTACCAACTGTAGCTAAATGGAAGTTAGTATAGTATAAGGAAATGTCTAATTAAGCGCCATTAATTAATTAAGGGTCACTGGTTCCAAACACTCTAATAAGCCAATAGCAAAGTTAAAGAAGAAATCCTGGAGTTAAGAAAATATTCTTTGTGCAACTGGTTTATTTTTGGTCAAATTGTAAATGAGATACAGACTAAAGTGATTTTGATGAAATATCACTATTTTAAACACATATTTGGTTAGGGTTTTTTTGGGGGGAGGATCAGTGGAGGGGTCTTCTTGATAAACTCAGGATCTCAAACATACAAGTGTCATCCCTAAGAAGGAGAAACACCAGGCACAGGAACTTTTCACAGCCTGGCAACCTAAAACTTGTTCTTATTAATGATCTATGAAGCATTAGTACATTAAAAATTACAAAACAACAACTTAGAAACCCTTTAGAAGTGGTGCCTCATCAGCAAGCAGTTCTTAGATATTTAACACGAACACTGTTGAGCAGCAAAAATTTTATTTTCAGAAAAGCTAAGGGCAAATAATGGAGCAGAACAATCACAGCACAGTTACATGAATAAAGTAAGAAAGTATCTGGTGTGACCACCATTTGCCTCACGCAGTGCAACACATCTCCTTCGCATAGAGTTGATCAGGTTGTTGATTGTGGCCTGTGGAATGTTGGTCCACTCCTCTTCAATGGCTGCGCGCAGTTGCTGGATATTGGCAGGAACTGGAACATGCTGTCGTATACGCCGATCCAGAGCATCCCAAACATGCTCAATGGGTGACATATCCAGTGAGTATGCTGGCCATGCAAGAACTGGGATGTTTTCAGCTTCCAGGAATTGTGTACAGATCCTTGCAACATGGGGCCGTGCATTATCATGCTGCAACATGAGGTGATGGTCGTGGATGAATGGCACAACAATGGGCCTCAGGATCTCATCACGGTATCTCTGTGCATTCAAAATGCCATCAATAAAATGCACCTGTGTTCGTTGTCCATAACATACGCCTGCCCATACCATAACCCCACTGCCACCATGGACCACTCGATCCACAGCGTTGACATCCGCAAACCGCTCACCCACACGACGCCTCACATGCTGTCTGCCATCTGCCCTGAACAGTGAAAACCGGGATTCATCCGTGAAGAGAACACCTCTCCATCGTGCCAGACACCATCGAATGTGAGCATTTGCCCACTCAAGTTGGTTACGACGACGAACTGCAGTCAGGTCGAGACCCCGATGAGGACGACGAGCATGCAGATGAGCTTCCCTGAGACGGTTTCTGACAGTTTGTGCAGAAATTCTTTGGTTATGCAAACCGATTGTTGCAGCAGCTGTCCGGGTGGCTGCTCTCAGACGATCTTGGAGGTGAACATGCTGGATGTGGAGGTCCTGGGCTGGTGTGGTTACACGTGGTCTGTGGTTGTGGGGCCGGTTGGATGTACTGCCAAATTGTCTGAAATGCCTTTGGAGATGGCTTATAGTAGAGAAATGAACATTCAATTCACGGGCAACAGCTCTGGTGGGCATTCCTGCAGTGAGCATGCCAATTGCACGCTCCCTCAAAACTTGCGACATCTGTGGCATTGTGCTGTGTGATAAAACTGAACATTTTAGAGTGGCCTTTTATTGTGGCCAGCCTAAGGCACACCTGTGCAATAATCATGCTGTCTAATCAGCATCTTGATATGCCACACCTGTGAGGTGGGATGGATTATCTCGGCAAAGGAGAAGTGCTCACTAACACAGATTTAGACAGATTTGTGAACAATATTTGAGGAAAATGGTCTTTAGTGTGGATAGAAAATGTTTTAGATCTGTGAGTTCAGCTCATGAAAAATGGGAGCAAAAACATAAGTGTTGCGTTTATATTTTTGTTCAGTGTATATACACACGATGGTGTGGTGGTTAGCACTGTCGCCTCAAAGCAGGAGGGTTGCTGGTTCGATCCCGGGCGTGGGAGCCCTTCTGTGCGGGGTTTGCATGTCCTCCCCGTGTCAGCGTGGGTTCTCTCCGGGCACTCCGGCTTCCTCCCACAGTCCAAAGACATGCAGATTGGGGACTAGGTTAATTGATAACTCTAAATTGTCCATAGATGTCAATGTGAGCCTGCGATAGTCTGGCAACCTGTCCAGGGTGTACCCTGCCTCTCACCCGATGTCAGCTGGGATAGGCTCCAGCCCCCCCGCGACCCTCAAGAGGATGAAGCAGTTATGTATGTATGTATGTGTGTATATATATATATATATATATATGTGTGTGTGTGTGTGTGTGTGTGTGTGTGTGTGTGTGTGTGGTGGTTAGCACTGTCTCCTCACAGCAAGAGGGTTCCCGGTTGATCCTGGGTTGGGGAGCCCTTCTGAGCGGAGGTTTGCATGTTCTCCCCGTGTCAGTGTGGGTTCTCTCCGGGCACCCGGGCTTCCTCCCACAATCCAAAAACAAGCAGATTGGGGATTGGGTTAATTGATAACTCTAAATTGTCCGTAGGTGTGAATGTGAGCGTGAATGGTTGTTTGTCTCTATGGGCTCTAGTTTTGCAGACCGGGTTCCCACTGTGAAGCATGGAGGAGGAGGTGTGATGGTGTGGGGGTGTTTTGCTGGTGACACTGTTGGGGATTTATTCAAAATTGAAGGCACACTGAACCAGCATGGCTACCACAGCATCCTGCAGCGACATGCCATCCCATCCGCTTTGCGTTTAGTTGGACGATCATTTATTTTTCAACAGGACAATGACCCCAAACACACCTCCAGGCTGTGTAAGGGCTATTTGACCAAGAAGGAGAGTGATGGAGTGCTGCGGCAGATGACCTGGCCTCCACAGTCACCGGACCTGAACCCAATCCAGATGGTTTGGGGTGAGCTGGACCGCAGAGTGAAGGCAAAGGGGCCAACAAGTGCTAAACACCTCTGGGAACTCCTTCAAGACTGTTGGAAAACCATTTCAGGTGACTACCTCTTGAAGCTCATGGAGAGAATGCCAAGAGTGTGCAAAGCAGTAATCAGAGCAAAGGGTGGCTATTTTGAAGAAACTAGAATATAAAACATGTTTTCAGTTATTTCACCTTTTTTTGTTAAGTACATAACTCCACATGTGTTCATTCATAGTTTTGATGCCTTCAGTGAGAATCTACAATGTAAATAGTCATGGAAATAAAGAAAACGCATTGAATGAGAAGGTGTGTCCAAACTTTTGGCCTGTACTGTACACACTCACAAACATCACATTAACCACAACTGAACTGGACTGTTAAATGGGCAATTTTATTGTAATCTAATTTTAATCTGATTTTTAATTTCTATTCATGCACTTATTTTAAGTTATTTTATTTTCTGTCTATTTTAATACCATTGTGTTGTTGTTGTTGATGAGGGGAAGTCTGTTGGTTGTTTTTTATTAGCTGCTGGACAGTTGAATTTGCCTTCAAGGATGAATAAAGTTCTTTCTATTTTTCACTTCTATTTCTATAGACTTGGTTTGCCATGACCAGTAGTTAATGGTTGATAATGCTAACGGTAGCTAACTCTCAACAGCCAGTGCAGTGGCTTTATGATGCTTCTCTAGTGTTACACTATATTGTAGCATGTCACAGATAAATGTCAATGGTTTTATTGCAAAAGCAAAAGAAGAAGTATCTCCTCACCAGGAGACAAGTTTGCAAATTGAATTAGCTGCCATTAGACTGTACAGCAACAGTGGAAACCATGGCCTATGCTGCAGGATTATATACATACTATATATGGTGATGTTATCTATTATATTCTATTTATATTATACAGTATATACTTACTGTAATATACTATATTATACCCACTCTATGCTGTTTTTACACTGTTACATTTGATACTCTATCCCCCCTGTGTTATATTACTGTTTTTAGCAGTTTTTAAATAGTTTTCAGTGGTGATCAAAAAGGAAAGTCAGTGGAATTCTTTTTTTTTTTTTGTATTCGTTTATGATAATTGTTTCTGAACAAAAATAACCTCACACAATACATCAAATCTAATACTACCTCAAGGAGGCTAAAGTACTGCTTAGTAAATTTTAGTAGAAAGTTTAAATCAGAAATTTGATTTTAACATGAAAACTTCAACAAAAAAAGAAAGAAATTTGTTGGAAAAGTCTATCAACAAATGTGGGACACATGGCCATTAAAATGGAAAGTTCAGTTTGGAGCAGAGAGAACCAAAATTCATTTGCCAATCTGTAAACTATCAGTTAACAGTAAATCTTACTTCCGACACTTCTTCTCACAACACCACTAGCTTTGATTTACATGCTCGGTTGTAGGACATATGCTCAAGGAGGGGGAAGAGACAGTGACAGCATTCTGAGTTTTACAAGCAGCATCTATATTCCTAAAATCAACAGAGTGTTCTGCAGAGTTCTGAAGGTGCAGATTCCGTATGGGCCTTCTCATATCCCACACCATCATCCTTTATCATATTATACTATGCTATGAGGGATGACCGGTCAGTTATGTAGTGGAGGGTATACGCAGGTATACCCATCTCTTTCTCTGGCTGTTTACAGCACATCCATCTATCAGCAACAAGGCCACTGGAATATATAGGACAGTATTTCCACCTTCTTCTCTGTAACCTACCCATCTACCTTGTAGATGGAGCCACTGAAGCTGGCACACCATTACCTGTATCTGTATGTTTCCACGCATTTTAGTGACAACATTTCAAAACTTTACCAATACCTTTCAAGAATATACTATAAAATTTCCATAACCATTCAAAATGTATAAAATTAACAGTATGCTTAACTACAAATGTTAAATATATATGTGGTCTGCAGACACAGAACAGCAGAGCTCCCAGAGTGGGGAGTGACAGCTGACAGTTATGTTGGTCCACTGGCTTATTTATTCAAAATAAATGAACTATGTAACTATAAACTTCCACACTCTACTTTCAGAGCGGTTAAAACTAAACCAAACTCCAAGTGACAATTAAACACCCCAGGCTGCCCATGTCACTTGTTCCATCTCAAAAATGCAGTACAATTTAAACACAGTATGGGGGCATAGGTATGGAAACTTTGGGATTCATGCCCGTACATGTTAATTCATATTGTCACAACATTATTTTTCTTGCCCCACTGTCTCACATTCTTCAACATATCAGATTCATATACATCAATACTTCACACACATTTTGCCCCCAACAGCACAGTACATCTATACAATCAGCACAGTTTCAAGGTGGACGACCAAGATTAGTGTCATCAGTTCAGTATCTCTGTTCCTGAGATCTGACAATGACTAATGGCCAGAAAAATGTTTTATGTAGAACATTATGATGGCACAGTGAAGCTGACCTTTGACCTTTTGCATTTAAAATGTCATCACTTCATCATTTTATCCTATCAGACATTTGTTGGAAACGTTACCATAATTAGCATATTAATTCTTGAGTTATAGCCAAAAACATATTTTATGAGGTCACACTGACCTTGACCTTAAACCTTCAACCACCAAACTCTAATCAGTTCAGTCCAACTGGATGTTTGTGTCAAATTTGCAGAAATTCCCTGAAGGTATTCTCGAGATACTGTGTTCACGAGAATGAGACAGATGCAAGGTCACACTGACTTTGACCCTTGATCACCAAATACTAATCAGTTCATTGTTTAGTCCAAGTGGACATTTGTGCGAAATCTGAATAACTTCCCTTGAGGCATTCTTGACATTTTGTGCTCAAAAGGATGGGACATATGGAGGGACAACCCAAAAACATAATGCCACCGACCATGGCTATTGCCAAGGCAGAGGTATAATAAGGAAACATATGTGATGGTTTAAGACAAATGTCAGGCATTGACCAATGAAACTGGAGCTTTGGTACACCAACAGCTACAGAAAATACATTTTTCAGTTTTGTTACATTACATTAAAGGTTATCAATGGAAGATTACTCTAACAACTTCATTACACTCAACAAAATTCCATGACTTTTTTAAAAACTTGCAAGGCCTGGAAAACTAGATTGTGAAATTCCAGGTATTTTCCTTTTTTTATGACTGTGGGAACCATGTGTATCTGTTGAAATTAAGGGTACATTCCTAATCGCATACTTTTTCCTTTTACCTCTATTAGGTACTGCAGCTGTCCTTATAAACTATGTATTGTAACATGCAGTATGCACACAGTCAGGGCATACTACTGCCTCATAACGTTATACCGTGAACTTTGCCCCTCTTACTCATATAGCTGTTACCATGGGGATAAAACAACATGCCAGTCACCAAGCTCGCCAGAGACGGAGGTCAAACAAGAAAGCTCTGCTGTTGTTATTTTGCAATAGGTAATAACTGCATACATTGAGGATTCTAACATATTATATTCATTATAGTAAAATTACATAGGCTATGCATTTCTCTGTCATCGCTATTTTATACTTATGGCCTTTTGTTGTTAGACAAGCATGCTGGCTCGAATACAGCAATATCGGATCGGATGTAGTACAACACCCTGGTAATATTGGGACATACTAAATCCTTTCCTGGCATACTGTATAGTATAGTAGTATTGGGATTGGAACGCACAGTAAATTCTCTGTATCCATATCCAGGCTCAAGAGTGGGTGGAGTTTAAATTGGAAGTGGGTGGGGCTAAAACCAGAAATAGGTGGGACATAATCAGAGGTTATTTTAACTGGATTAGGGTAGATTAGAAGTTGCTTTATGCCAAATTGATATGAAAACTTTTACAGAACAGCACAAGGACTGAGCTTCAAATCAATTTTGATCAGAGTAAGAGACTGAGCACAGATACCCAAATGAGGATTTTCCCAGTATGGATGCTGACACGTGTTCGGATGATTCTCGTATTTGTAAGAGTTTCATTATCCATACTGGCTACTCGTTTCATCTGAATATTTGTCCCAACCAGATATGCTCTCTTAATATATTTTGATTTCTGCATCATATTCTATATTATATTTATATTACATCTCAGTATTTATACAAACACTTTAATCATGTCATTAGTCTGATGTACACTGTTAACATGTCTGTAGACCTGCTGACTCTGCTGCTATTAATCACCACTGTCATTTTACTTGAAGTTTTTGTCTCCATGTATTCTTGTATAGTTATTTCATACGTATAGTCATTTTTTATGCCTCTGCGCAATAGCTGAGGCAGGAGGTGTTATGTTTTCAGGTTGTCTGTACATTCCATTCTTGTGAATGCAATATCTTAAGAATACCTAGAGGGAATTACTTTTAACAATTTTGCACAAACGTTCACTTGGACTTGAGGATGAACTGATTCTATTTTGATGGTCAAAGGTCAAGGTCTAAGTGTCCTCATCTGTCTTATTTTTGTGAACGTGTTATCTTAAGACTACCTTGAGGGAGTTTCTTCAAGTTTGGCACAAACATTCAGTTGGACTCAAAATGTATTCATGAGATGTTGGTGGTCAAAGGTCAAGGTAATTGTGACCTTGCATCCGTCTCATTCTCATGAATACAGTATCTCAAAAACACAAATGTCTAATAAGATAAAATGATGACGATATAACGTTATAACGTTATAAAGGTCAAAGGTCAGCTTCACTGTGACATCATAATGTTCTGCATAAAACACTTTTTCTGGCCATTATTTGACATCGTATCCCAGGAAGAGAAGGGGAAATATTTGTGCTGTGATGTGCTGTGCTGTGCTGTGCTGATTGTACAGACCTTCTCTGCTGTTGGGGGGGGGGGGGGGCAATGTGTGTGAAGCATCCATGTTCATACAGACATGGATGTTAACTGTAAAAGAAACCTGACTGGTGCCTGAGGCCATACAACTGCAGGGTAGTGATACTAGTTTATTTCTACTAAATAATCTGTTCTTATTTTAGTTTAGTTTATATAGCTCAGCTCTATATATCAAGCTGTACTATTGCTGTCTTTGTATGGCTGCAACAACCCAATTTCCTGCTGGGGATCAATAAAGGTTTATCTTCTCTTGATGTTGTTTGTCAGGTAGCTACTGTTTGCTGTAGTGTGTTGGTGTGAAAGAAATACTGAACAGATATAGGTGACATTAGGTAAAGGCAGGTGATGTTAGCCTGTTGAACAAGCTAACATTAAACACAGAACATGTTTTGCCTCATGGTTAGCTGTCATGTTAACTTTAAGGGATTAGAAGTGAATTGGTGAATTGGTCCTTTAAGGGTTAAACTTAATGCCCTTCAACGCAGACACAGAATACAGCAATATATGAGTCATGGCCATCAGCTGTAAATGTTTGGTTTGTGTGACAGCATTAATGACTGCAGTACCCATGAGCCTCAGCAGCTGTTGCTACAGAGAAGTAGCCATGAATCAGAGTTGGAGCACATTCCCAACATCTGGTCACTGCAGTCAAGAACAAAACCATGCTGTAGTTGCTGAATTGATTCAAACAGCTGAATGAATCCATTGTGAGAGAGACACCTCTGTGGTGAGCCCACTGAACTCCACTAAAGCTCCTGGAGGGAAAAGTTCATTGGCACTCTGTCAGCTGAGTCTCTGTGTAGCGGACAGCAGCAGAGGCTGACAGGCAGGAGGGTGGTGTCTTTGGAAAATGTTTGGGAGCAGGGTGAGGAGGATAATGAAAATGATGTCAGTCCTCAATGCAGGGCTGGGAGGTCACAGGCACCCGACGGAAAAAGAAGCTGGATCCTCTGAAGAGGTAACCCTGAAGGATGGGACACATATTAACTGTAAATCCTTTGGAATACTAATTAATTAAACTTCAATCCAACATATGAGAATCAGCCTTTAAAAACTGGTCAAACTGAGGGACTCTCTGAAAGCAATAGGGGGATGGGGGTGTTCTGAACCTTGTTTCACTTGTTCAAACAAAGCAAGACACTCCTCTTGACTTAGAAAAAACATCGCCCCTCCAATACTCATAACAATATAACAGAGAGTAAAGATTTAAAGATGGACCCCCATGAGTACCCCAACTGAAAATAAATAGTTAAATTTCAATATTTAATTTAAATAACAGCTATTGTCTTCAGATTGGTCATATTTTATATTATTTTGGCTTTGTGTAAATTTTGGATTTGCACCTTATTGATATTTAGGGCCTGGGTAAAAAAAACGAACACACTTTATTTTTAAGTGCAGTGAATTTCCAACACAGAGCTTTTATTTTCAAGTGCTGTCTCCTGCTGTAGAGTGAGTAGCTAATAGACAGACAATTTTAGTGTATTTTTTTTTGCAATTTACAGGTGCCGCACTTGAACAAACTTCTGGAGATTTAATCAAATCAACTTTGAATTAAATTTTGTGTGTTCCGTGACTGTGTGTGCTACTGGCTTAGCTGCCAGAGAGTCTTTCACCGTGCAGCAGCTCATTCTTCTGCTTGGGGGTTGTGCATGTGACTGTACTACTGAGTTAGCTGCTAAGGAGAGTCTGTAGCTGTGTGGTGGCTCTTTGGCTTAGTGTGTTTTTATTCACCACTCTCTCTCTCCAATGTCCTCATAATTCACAGTGAAACTGAAGTGGCTCCAAACACTAGACAACTGTGAGACCTTAATGACGAAAAGTTGCTAAAATCTTGATTTTTTTTGTGGAACAACTTTGCCATGGCATGGTGGCCATAAAGCAGGTAGCTGTTGTGACTTGAATTGTCCAATCTACTCCATATTTGACATGCTTGATAAGAGTCCTGGCCTTTAGACATCAACACACCAATACTGAGGCAAAGTAACTGCATCACCTAATGGCAACTGGAAGTAGGTCTTGTGTGACAAACAACCTTTCGATTGACATGAATTTTACATTGTGTGGTCCCACACTTAACATGCAGCAACATAATGCATGTTTAGTGCATATTCTAACACCACATTACATAAACAGAAGTAATAAAAATTTGCAATACGTCATTTCCATGTGGGTCAGATGCTCGCTTCCCGCCAGTACCCATAACGTACAGGAAGGTGCGAAGTCCCGCTCATCTGTGCATGCAGCTTTAATTTATATTCTATCTTAACACTCTTTTCTACTTTGTACTGCAATTGCTGCACAATGATTTACCTCGATATAAAGTTCTATTTTTTTTACAAAGGCCATGAAATGATCAAAACTTATTTGAATGTTGCAGGTGAAGACCACCTTCTCTTCTTTAGCACTACTTGTCTAGTTTGCACACTCAGTAAACAGACAGAGACCCACAGCCACACATATAAACACAGCAGCGTGCAGGCAGCTGACTGGTGAGTGGTCAGAGCAGGCAACTCTACAAGCCAAAGATTCAGGATGAAAAATACTTTCAGGGCTTGAAAAGCCACGTGCATGCACGTGTACAGTAGTGCACGTAATATTTGAGCTGTGCATGTAATTCTTGGCTCACATGCAACGGTCCACAGAACACAGTACAGAACATATATTAAGCAGTGCTGCCAACTCTCACACATTGATCGTGAGAAGACGACACTGACAGCGCACGGACAGACATGACAGAGCAGCACAGAGAAACAGCAGCACTGAAAAACACTGCGGTCAAAACAGCTGCTGCTTGGATGCATGTCTCTTCATGCTGGTATGTACCAGTACATGGTGCAGCCAAAAAGTACAATACGTTTCAGCAGCACTGCTCGAAATGTCCCTATGACCATATCAAAGTTGACGTCACTGCACATTACTGCACTCGGAAAGTCAGCTCAAATAATATTGGAACACATCAAATATGTCCCTAATTTAAGAATCTCTAAGTGAATAAATGTTTTTCTTCAGAGGTTTGTTGAAATTTTGGTGATGAGAAAGAGAACATAAACACCAAATGGTGCAGTAAAAAGATTGTTTGGTGCCTGTAAAATATTTTTATGGATGTCATTTTGAAAGCTACACACACCAGTGCCTGCACACAGAAAAAATGGATTTCAAGCCCTGACTTTTGTGTCATGTGGTGTCACTGCATTTGCTTGACTTTACTTTGTGGCTCAGGTGATTCCAGCAGTGCAGCCATGACTTGAAGATGGGAGAGTGAGGAGGAAGACCTGCAGCCAAGCTGACAACACAAATCACAACCAATCAGACACAAGCACAGGACAGAAGCCAGGATTTTACAAATACAGTGTGAGTAACACGATATTTCTCAGTCATTTGGATTGATCACATTTTATTTATTTAAGCTCTTAGTGCAATAAAACTCTATTGTGAATAGTAAATAGTGAATCCTTATGCATCTTAGGTGCAAGCTAAAAGACTGAAAGAACTGACTCCATGTTACATCAGTCATGTATATGAACATCTATATGAAAATGTCCCTGATTATTAAAAGGTGAATGTAGTACTGTTTGAAGGAGTGACTCACCCACAGTTGTTGACTGCCATGAGATCAGCCACAAGCATGAATGGATATGTCAAAACACTCACTGCAATCTAGAGAAAAACACACTCCATCAATATGAAGAAATGCTGCATATGAGAAACATCTCAAATAACAGTTTGAATGTTGAACTTACACCCATCACAAACTTAGTGTAGCTTCTTACTGCTGAGGCCTGACTGAACTGCAACACAAACACAAGCACAGAGGTGGAAGGTTTCTTCACTTGCAAGGCATGCAACAGGAAATTCAATTCAATTTAAGATTCAAGACCATCAGATTTATTCAAACTAAGTTAGCTCAATCTCATCTTCCTACAACTAAAAAGACTTGGTAGCATTTTTCGTGCTTGTTTATCTGCTGTAACTTTTGAAATTGACTACTGCTCAAACAAATGCCGAAAGTAAAGCAATGGCAAAGTTTCAAATAACAACTGGTGGCCTGTGCAAATAAATAAAAGCCCAGAGCTAACGGTGCAGCAGAGAGGCTGCTCTCCACTACTTGAGAATCAACAACACAGCCATTTTAAAAAACGACTTAAGGCTCACCTAATGCAGCAGACTATATGACTGGGAATTTATTATTGATATTGAAAATGGTAGAATTATTATTATGATAGTAGTGACTGAAAATATATTACTAATGTATGGTATTATTATTGCTATTATAGTGTATTAGTATAATTATAGTGTTATTAATATATTATATTATGCATATATAATTGGTGTGTGTGTGTGTGTGTGTGTATATATATATGTATGTGTATTATTGTTGTTATTGCTGTAAGTGTCTTGGATGTTATCATTTATGTTATATTTTATGTACTTTATGGACCCCAGGAAGATTTGTGGTCGACAAGGCGGCAGCTAATAGGGATCCATTCAATAAACAATAAACAGCGGAGCACTCTGACGTCCCCCCATTTTGTTATTACTTACAGGAGTCTGTAAGGGCCTGTGTCCACACAGCATTTTTACCTCAGCACTTTGTCTTGTGTCTTTTTTCACTTATTCTTTCTAAGGAGCAAGTGAGAGAGAAAAGCACCACAGCCTTTTTGCACAGCCACTCTGTGTGCTATGAGTTTAAAATCTCTGAACATTTCAGAAAGGTGCCGGTGACGTCACTACCGCTTCTTTAGCTAGGCTACTGTCTACTGCCACAACAAAGACAGAAAAGCTCATTTTTTGGGTGCAGATCGACCAGCGGACACTGGATGTCGCTGGTAAGTGTTATGCTTTTATCATTGTTCGCTTTGTAAGCTTTAAGTTAACTGTGTCGACCGTCTATTAATGTAGCGTTGTGTTAGCTACCTGGTTAATGTTAGTGTCAAGATATTGTTGTCATAGAAACAAAACCCATGTGCAGCACTTCATAAAAACAACACCAGCAGCGCTTTTTTATGAAGTGCTGGAATGAACCGCTCCCCAGCACCCTGCCACCAGTTTTCTGCTGAAACCAAAAAAAAAAAAGCTAAGTGGATACAGGCCCTACAGTGCTTTCTAATTAATGCAATTATTTTTTTTAAATAAAAAAAGTCGTGTACCATTTATTATTCAACAGTACCTGAATGGCATACTATTTCTGCTGAAACATTACAGTATGCAAACACTGGACACTACTCCACCATAAATATTCTACAGAGGGGTAGCTGAGTGACCACAGATGCGTACAGTCCTACTGGTTTAAAAGCTCAGGTATAGAAGCACTTTGGCTTCTATGAAGTTGAATGGAAAAGAGACCTGGACCTGAGCCATGCTGTGCACAAGTTAGTTCATTGGTTTATTCAATTATGGAGCACTAGTCCATACCCACTGGTGCACAGTTGCCCACGTACAGTTTCACATGGTGTGTGTTTGGGATACAGGTCATAGGAAATTCCAGATTAAATAGTCAACTGAACCCATTAAGAAGAGCAATGTATTCAGACAGAGTTTTTATGAATTTGATAGTACGACTGCTTTATTGAAAGTACAGTGGTACCATTGCCAATAGTGGGATAGTTAGTGGGCTAAAACTGTACATGAGTAGTTGAGGTAGCATGTTGAAAGGCAGATAGTTAAAGTCATTGCCTTACAGAAGCTCAGTTTTAGTAAGTTTTCCAACTTTTGCCAAGAGGGAACTTTAGATATTGGTCCCTAGATCATGTTCACCGAGTTTCATGCAGATCGGTCAAACTTCCTAGGAAGAGATCGATTTGAAGTGTTTTTCAAAAATATTCAAAATGGCGGGAAATCTATATAACCGGAAGTTATGGGTTCTTGGGGCAAATTTGTTCTTCATGAGGAGAGGCATCTCTGTGCAAAGTTTCATGTCTCCACAACATATGGGGCATGAGATATGCCCATGCAAAGTTTGCCATTTCAATCGGTTGCTATAGCACCCCTTTTGGCCAATTGATGTACTATTGCTTCATTCGCATCCTCCCATGACCCTCTACCACTGTGGCAAACTTCACATGGATTGACCAAGTCAGTGAGGAGAAAAACGTGGAACAGACACACACAGACACACCCACGGACACACAAACAGACAGAGTTTTCGTCATTATATAGTAAGATTACAAATACAGTACACTATGTATTAAAGCCAGTAGTCACACAGTGAGAAAATAAATCATGTATAGAAATAAAATTTGACGTATCAAGATGCATTGATAATCGTGTAATAACTCAATCATGATCACATTGTGATGTGCCTGGAGATTCCAAAGCCTACTTTATTCAAGCCTTTGTTCAGTTTTCTACTGAATACTGTTCATGATGATATGAGTCAGTATCTGTCTTTTTGAGGTGAAGGCACAGTAGAGGCTGTTCTATTTTAGATGTGACTGCTTCAAAAGCAGTTACTCCACTCATAAATGCAAGACCTTTGGCACTTTATGTATGACATTATGTGTTTTAATGTGCTCAATATGCTTGTAAATACAATGGTATTATGAGTAAGTAAATTACTGTGTGACTATGAAATGGTATTGATTGCCATAGCTTGTTGTCTTTCTTAAACTCTCTCCTGTAGCATTTAAAAAGGTGATGGACTCACATTTTCGTCCACAGCGTAGGTGTTAATAAAGTGGGCCAGGAGGTTACAACACCACAGAAAGAGGACCTCTCCCACCACATGAGGTACGAGACCACTGCAAACACACAAAACACTGCTCAGACTGATGGAGGTCAGACATCAAGATCATTATGTAGTAAAAAATCTACCAATGAAGAGTAAAAATTATAAGTGCGACTCACACATAGAATCCAGCAAGTCCCTCCTCCTTAAAAATCTTGACAATGCAGCTGAAAATCCCCCTGCAAAAGTGACACAAACATGTAAAAAATGTCTGCAGTGTGAAAATCTAAAAAAGCTCACGCTTAGCCAACAAGCTCTGTTTTTAAACAGCTTTTTATTTTTAGTGATGCCATCCTACATGAATAAACTGTTAATTGCCAAACTTTAAACTATTTTTGTGTCTCAGGTGACAGATGTATAGATTTGTTTTGCTCTGTGCTCCTTATGCCCTCTCATGATTGGCAACAATATGATGACAATACTGTGGAATCCTCTCATACTTCCGTGTGCAACTCCCGTAAGCTAAGTATTTGTCCAGTTTTTAGGACCTTTTTGGCCTCTTTTTTATACACCTTGTACAAGAAACTTGCTCTATTAAAACTTGTCCTTTAACTGGATGAGGAATCTCAGTCATCGGGCTTGTACTTCTGAAGACCTTGTAGGAAAAGTTGAGCCATGACTGTTCCTTGCAGCCACACACCAAACCACACCAGCGAAACACCGCTTTTAAACAAAAATCTAATTTTTCTGTGTTTTACACTGGTTTTTGTCAATGGGACTGCTGGCCTCAGATTAGGAGATGCCTCTGTGGTTTTTCGGCTATTTCTAAAGCTTCTCCTGACTCATCTCGGTCATGTTAATGTAAGCAGCCAGGTAAGATGACGTGTGCCGTCTGAGTGCCGTAAATCACTTCGTCCTGGAAGTGACCTGGGACGGACCCGGAGACAGTTTCCTAAAGGTATGGATATACACTATATAGAAATAGCTTATCTTCACACCAATGGTCTCATTTGCTGTTGTAGGTCACGCACAGACATCAGCAGAAACGAGAGACTTTTGCATATCCAGTTAAAAGTTCCTTGTAGCGGCTTTAAGGTGAGAAGCCATATTTGTAAGAATTGAGTGTAAAGCTATTTTTCCTTTTGTTTATTACAGAACCACACACACACACACTTGTTGTGAACCTCCTGCATTGAAAATTAAAGTATCCTCTCGAACCTGATTCTCTGGCCAGAATCATTTGCTCCATAGTTGTCCTATCCAAACCAGTGTGTCCCTGAGGTCCCCTTCCTCACATCGCCCAAGCTGTGAGTTGCACATGTGCATGTGTGCGCTGCTGAGGTTACACGATGTCAATCATGCGGCGCGCCTGGAATTTTACAGGCATTTTAAATCGGTATATTTTAGACTGACCGGCCAGTCGCAGGTCATGGCCGATCACGTGAACACCGGCCTGATTCCGAGCACTGCCGATTAATCGGTGCAAGTCTAGTATTTATGTAGTCTTTGACGTCGACAACGTCAACCCATCACCCCAGCCCTATCTAGAATGTATAAAAGTTTCACTTTTTGAATTAAATTACCGGCAAAAAAAAAAGACGACTTCTCAATGTTTTGCCACAGCAGCACTCTCTCACAATTCAGGACCAATTTCAAAAATTGCTGTTTCCATTAATCACAAAAACATAGGAAAAAAGGGTCCAGGTTGAAAAATACCATAATTATCTTTAAATGTTGCAGACACTGTTAAGATTTGAACTTTTCAAAGGAAAGGAAGGAAACCTTGTGGCATAGCTGCAGCATTATGCAAAGTCTTACCCATACTTGAGCTCCCTGCCAACAAACTGGGCCATACACCGCACTGACATCACTGCCAAAGGAAAACAAATCAGGTAGTTAAACAACCAGTGTACTACTTGGTTCTCTGACATCAAATTCTATTTAGCCAGAATGACACTTGTAAAATCAGCTTAAAGCGGACTGACAACATGGCACATAAAACAAGCAACCCAAAATGAATGGAAGGTCTACTTGTTTAAAGGGACATTGTGTAACATTTTCAGTTGTTTATTGGCAAAAATTGATGTCTGCATTCATAAATATGTCATCATTGGTGTATTATTACCTCCACCAATAATCTGACTTATTCTCGTAAAAGGAGAATTTCGGATTTGTTAGTACATTGTGCGGGGAAGTCGTCTGGGGGGTTCCATAACATTTCGCCATCTTGAGAATACATCCGCCAGCAAGGGACATACAGCCTTGCCTTTGGCGTTTTCGTTGAGAGCCAGGCCAGCGCTGCGTGACTGAGAAGCCGAAGGCGAGGAGCAACAGGCGCTTCGCTACTACCCCGGCACTACTGCAGCATAACAAAGTCCCACTCTTTGAGCATAATGCAGGATCATGCATATGCAGAATCACGGGAGACGGAATCCTTGTGGCCAAGAAAGCGCAAAAAGGAATCAAAAAGGCAACATGACCGGCGAATTCAAAAACGAGGGTCAACATCAGGGTAGCCTTTCCCAGGTGGAAAGAGCTGCTGAAGGAGAAAGGTAATGCAATCACAGGCCAGCACTGCTAGCCGCTAACAGCTGTTAGCCACTGTCAGCAGCACAGTGATGCAAGGAGAGGGATGACGTGTGTGAGGTTGAGCCACTTGTCAGTTGTCAAATGACAAGACGTGATTGGTTTGTTTCGATTTACAACCCCATCAGTATTAGTGTTCAGTGGTAGCCTGGCGTTGCCAGACCCAATTCGCAAAATGCGAATGGGTCTGGACACGGACTGTACATTTCCTCTATTCCCAAGGGGCGGTTTCAACGGCTGTCACTCAAAGTGCCCCTTCACGCAATTGGAAAGACGGAAAACCAATCAGAGTAAATGAAACATATGACGTATGCTAGCACAACGCCACTGTAAACAGACCAGCAAGCAAGTGCAGCGCGCAGCGGAGATGAGCTGTGATGATGTCTGTTGCCATCTTTGCGGATTTCCTCCTCACTGTGGACTCCCAGTTGCATGGCTGTGATTCCCAGCTTGGTCGCTTCCCTGACCTGCTCCTCCATGAGAGCAACTAGCGGAGAAACAACAATAGCCACTGGGTTTTCACTGAGTCCCATCGTTTTCTTTTTCTCCATCAACGGAGGCAGTTGGTAAATTAAACTTTTACCAAACCCCGTAGGAAGGACATCAAACATCCTTTTTTTCAATAAAAGCTTTCAGTGCAGCCGTTTGCTCTGTTTTTTTTTTGTTTTTTTTAAGATTACTTTTTCGGGCTTTTTGCCTTTAATTGACATGAAAGACTGAAATGGGGGAGTGAGAGAGAGCGGGGGGGATGACATGCAGTAAATGGTCACAAGCCGCAGTCGAACCCGCGACTGCTGCAGCAGGACATCACCTCTGTATATGGGGCACCAGCATTATCCACTACGCTACCGACGTTTATGAAATGCATTCACTCCGCTCCTTGTCCATTCTATTCTATATTAAATAGAATATGAGCTTGCGAGATTAGGATGGTTTCATCATAGCTTTTTGGTACACAGCGGCTACCGTTGTTGCAATACCCCTTTGAAACAGTGAGGCGTTAGAGTGCGCTCTCCATTTGAATGCAATATATGATTTCAACGTTAGATGGGAGAAATTCCTACACACTGTGGCTTTAAGAATGATAAAAATGTCAAACCTTCACTTATTTCAGTTTCTCCAATGTGAGGATTTTCTGCTTTTGCCTTTGTTGTCATTGTTAAATTTAATATCTTTAGGTTTTTGATGGATGGACAAAACAAGACGTGAAGACATCACCTTGGACATTTTATTGATTAAAAAAATAACTTCACAACAAATCAGTAATGAAAATATTTTTTGTAACACTTGTTTTGGCTGTGGCACTACTTTTGTAGATCAGGAGGAAGCTTCCAGAATGTATCCATGTAATCAGTTACTTCTTCTTATGGTTGAATAAACTTTGCCAGTCTTGATGAGGACCTACCATGAAAAGGATGAGTGGCTACTCTGGACAGGCACTGGATGATCATCTCATGTGAGGTCTGGAGAGAAGAAACAATTTGAAGGGACAACCTGGTATGAAGTTGTACAGATTTATTGCAAAATAAAGCCATAAAAATTAATATACAGTATCAGCTAAATGATGTCCAGTGAACACTAAGACTCCAGTCTGCAAACGGTGGATAAAAGAGGCCATTGAGATCAGGAAGCGGGCAAGCGGCACCATCAACCGGGACGAGTGTGCGTACACCCTCTCGCATACCTGCGATTCCCGACTCCACAAAACGAACAATGACGCGGGAGGCGGGGTTGGCCTGACAGACTCTGATTGGTCTGTCAGGCCTACCAGCTGATATATGACACGTCAGCAGCACGTCGGATGATGCTTCTGAGGAAGACTGGAGTCTCAGTCGAAACTGTCATGCAGGTTAAACACATCTCCTTACATCCTGTTCTGTCTGAATATAAAAAAACCTTAAAATATTAAAACATTATCTTTCTCCTAGTTTTCATCACACTGGTGTCTCATGTTATTCTGAGCTGCAGTGATGGAATCAAAGTGTAAAAACAGAAACACTATCACTGCAGAATAAAATAAACTTTGCATCAGTTTAAAAAGTTACTTAAATTAAAACAATATTGCTAGAAAATTCTAAACAGAAATTTTGTGTAAGCCAAAACTGAGACCGTAGTCTTATTAGGCATGTTCCGCTCGGAGCACTATGTTAAATTATCTGCAGAATGTCCTCATTTGTTTTCCATGTCTGATGAATGTAGACCTGAGTTATTGTTTACAGACAAAGTATATCAGTTAGCTCAGTTTGTGTCAGATGCTTTGCAGCTGTGTACGTGGGCACTTCATGTTTGACATTTCAAAGATATGGTTTGTACCATGTTATTGTTCGTTTTATAATGTTTTGTAGTATCATGTAAGCCCATGTGGGATGGGCATCTTTTAATGTATGACACTTGAATAAACAATCTTAATCTGAATCTGACACCAGCGGAAATAGAGCCTTGGAACAATGCAATGCTTCTACTGACCTATAACAATATATAGACTACGCTTTTTTTTACCTGAGACTCTGGACTTTTGCCCATGGATACTTTTTTCATCAGTGATCTGATTGGTCAGACTCTGTACATAACATGCGTCTGAGCAGGTGAGCTGTTCAGCATAAGTTACCACAGTGATTTTCCCAGTAAAAAGAGAACCAGCTTCGTAGTACTTAACCCTGAAATTACCTCACTAATTCCAAGCATGCTTTGTTGTACAGGTCTCTGATAATATACTTGTTTATACCTTACACTTTGAGGATTATAAACATATTTTGTTAACAAGTTCTTTTTTTTTTCATTTAACAACATGGGGCAAAGTAAATAGGGCACTTGGCAGTATTCCATACTCTGTGCCCTTGTCTTGAACCTTGATGTGGCACACTTACATTTCATAATGAAACATACAACAGAGAGTAGACAAAGTGTGTTATAAGAGACTTTAACAATATCACTTTAGTTAGACTGAATGAAAGAAGTCAGGGTTGTTGCCAAAGAATTCCCTGTTTTCTTGTCATCCAGGAGGAGCTGATGTCTCACCTCTCTGACGACTTTCCTGAGTGAAATCTGCAGGTCATCTCTCTTGGAGAAAACCTCCACCTGCTGAATAAAGAACTGAAATTACTTTGACAGCCCTTCACAACACCTATACCTTTAAATGCTTAAAACAACCCTTTAATCACACCCCCCCATTGACCATATATGCCAAATGTGATGCGTTTCATCAAGAGCCACTCATTTGAAGCCATTCATTCTTATGAGACATGTAAGAGTGATTTAAGACAATTTGTCACACTCAACAATTTTCTAGTATTTAGAATCTATTTTAGACAAGAAACGAAATTCACAAGTGATAAAAGCCAGAGTCATGCACAGATAGGGTGCATCCCAAGTCTAACGTGCAAGATGACGGCGCATGTAGACACAGGGACCCGGCGCTCTTCCTTAGTTAGCAGCTACTTACCGAAAGGGACTTAGACCCGAACTGAACTTATCAGCCTGAATCAACACTGGACCGGCTGGACCCCGGAATATGGGGTGCCGTTTGTAAAGTGTCTCACGCTGAAAATAACATCAACATTTTGCCACATTAAGCTTCAAACAATGTTTAAAAAAGTGATGTGAATTTTTTAACGACACCTTTTACCACATTTACAGCAATATTTGTTAACTTAGAAATATCTTAAATAGTTAAATCTAAATATTAAATGTGGCACCTAAACGTTAAATCTAAATATTAAATCTAAATCTAAATCTAAATGTTAAATCTAAATGCTAAATCTACATGTTAAATCTAAATATTATATATAAATCTAAATGTTAAATCTAAATGCTAAATATAAATATAAATCTGAATGTTAAATCTAAATATTAAATATAAATCTAAATCTAAATGTTAAATCTAAATGCTAAATCTAAATCTAAATGTTAAATGTTAAATCTAAATGTTCTGGGTGAAACTAAATATTTAGCTAATATGCAAATTCACACTGCCGATCACCGAAAGTACCAATATAAAAGCTTGAGATGGTCAGACTGTGTTTATAGAATCAAATAATGAATTAAAACCAACTTATTGGGGGAAATGAACACTTGAACATACATTAGCATGATAATAACTACCTAAAATAACAAGAAACATGTTTGGAGAAATTTTATTTGACGTGTACGTTGAGTTGTTAGTGTCCCTTCGGAGGGACTAACAACCTAAGCTAAGCTAACAACCGTTAGCTGTTAGCCCCATTAGCGGTGTCTGTAATTACTCATTAACTCTTAAACGGTCTGTGAAAAAAATATTTTTTTCCAGCGGATGTCTTAGTTACAACATGATTGAGCTAGCAAATCAGTTTTGTGTTGCGATGTGTGGTATTTATTCAGTTTTGGGAAATCACGAAAGCACAGAAGAAAGCATCAGTGGCCGCAGCAGCAGCAGCAGCAAAGCTAACATCAGGACGTCATCTGTTAAAAGCCTCCCGTTGTTGGATACGACATGAAACTACTCCAGTTAGCTCAATCATGTTGTAACTAAGACATCCGCTGGAAAAAAATATTTTTTTTTTCACAGACCATTTAGAGTTAATGAGTCATTACAGACACCGCTAACAGGGCTAACAGCTAACGGTTAGCCCCGCTAATCTACGATAACCATGTTATTAATTTCAGAACGTGATAGTAATGTTTGTTCAATCATTGTGTTTATAGACTTTACAAACAGCAGATTAGTCTAAACGGTGATAAAGTGACGTGAAAAATGTGAGATGTGCATATATATATGTAGCTAAACTCTGCTGGTTTTCTACCCGGAAGTATTTGTAAACAACAAGGTGATTCCCTCCGAAAGGACACTAACAACTCAAAGTACACATCAAATAAAATTTCTCAAAACATGTTTCTTGTTATTTTAGGTAGTTATTGTCATGCTAACGTATGTTCAAGTGTTCATTTCCCCCGATAAGTTGGTTTTAATTCGTTATTTGATTCTATAAACACAGTCTGACCATCTCGAGCTTTTATTTTGGTACTTCCGGTGATCGGCAGTGTGAATTTGCATATTAGCTAAATATTTAGTTTCACCCAGAACATTTAGATTTCAAATTTAACATTTAGATTTAACATTTATATTTAATATTTAGATTTAACATTTAGATTTAGATTTACCATTTAGATTTAGATTTAATATTTAGATTTAACATTTAACATTTAGGTGCCACATTTAATATTTAGATTTAACTATTTAATATATTTCTAAGTTAACAAATATTGCTGTAAATGTGGTAAAAGGTGACGTCAAAAAATTCACAACACTTTTTTAAACACTGTTTGAAGCTAAATGTGGCAAAATGTTGATGTTATTTTCAGCGTGAGCCACTTTACAAACGGCACCCCATACCGGAAGGGTTCGACTCGTTGCCGGAGAGGATATGCCGGTGAGAATGGACCAAGAGGAGGCAACGACGGCGCTGTGAAAGATGCCAGAAGCGGGGCAAGCGGGCTGGCATCAAAGCTAGGCTAGCGTTTTTCTTGCCAAAGTCCGCTCCCTGGTTACAAGATGGACGAAATTAAATTTCGGGACATTAACATTAACAGAACATAACCGCATGAACAGCTGTATCACGGTGATAACGGAGACCTGGCTGCACGAAAACATCCCGGACCTAGCTGTGGAGCTAGCAGGTCGCACAATCTTCCGGGCAGACTGCACATCAGACTCCGGTAAGATGAGAGGAGGGGGTGTGTGCGTCTATATTAACAACAGTTGGTGCACGGACACTACCGTTGTTGAGAGACACTGCTGTTCAGATCTGGAGTTTTTACTGTTGAAGTACAGAGCTTTTTACCTTCCTAGAGAAATCACATAAGTGTTTGTAGCTGCTGTGTATATCCACTCGTGAGCTAATGCTAACGTAGCTATCAGCAGGCTGCACGACAGCATCAGCAGGCAGCAGAACACACACCCAGAGGGCTTCTTTATCGTGACAGGTGATTTTAATCACACTAATTTAAAGACTGTGCTCCCCAGATTTTATAAGAACGTGGACATTAAAACAAAGTAGGGCAAAACACTTGATCAGGTCTACACCAGCATTCCTGGAGCCTACAAAGCCTGCCCTTCCCCTCACCTCTGACACTTAGACCATTTTTCCCTGTTCCTGACACCAGCTTATAGGCCCCTCATCTGCAGGTCTAAGCTATAGTACAAGCCAGTGCAGTGCTGGACTGAAGAGGCCACACTATCCTTGCAGGACTGTTTTGAGGACACCATGTGGGAGCTCTTTGAGGATCCAGACATTGAGCACTACACCTCCTCTGTGATGTCCATCAGTTTCTGCTATGGACAATGTAACGACAAGGAAAACATTCCCCAACCAAAACCCCTGGTTTAACACCAACATCAGAGCACTACTCCAGGCCAGGGACACAGCACTGAGATCAGGAGACAGGGAGGCCTACAGGAAGGCTAGAGCGGACCTGAACAGAGGCATCAAGGCTGCTAAAAGAAAGTACAGAAAGCAGATAGAGGCCAACTTCACGGAAAACAACCCCTGCTCCATGTGGAAAGGCATCCAGTACATTACGGACTACAAACAATGCCACAACATCCCCCTCCCCCACTGGCACCTCTCTCCTGGACCAGCATAACACCTTTTTCTCCCGTGTTGAAGAGGACAGCAGACAGGCAGAGGACACACAGCAGACACCATCAGAGCATGACCAGCCCCTCACCATCCAACAAACCAGGTACTGTGTGTCCTGCGTGGCATTGACATCAGCAAAGCACCAGGACCAGATGGAGTACCGGGGAGGGTGCTGAAATCATGTGCTCATCAGCTTGCTGCAGTATTCACCAACATCTTCAGTCACTCGCTGCAGCAAGCCACAGTCGCCATCTGCCTGAAAACTGTCACCATAATCCCCGTGCTCAAGTTCTCTGCCATCACAGGATTGAATGATTACCGGCCTGTGGCCCTGATGCCAGTGATCATGAAATGTATGGAGAGACTGGTGTTACAGCATATCAAGGCCCATATCCCACCTGGCCTTGATCAACATCAGTTTGCCTACAGGTCCAACAGATCCACAGATGACGCCATCTCCATCGCCCTCCACACCGCTCTCAGCCACCTGGAAAACCCCAAAACATACATCAGGATGCTGTTTGTTGACTTCAGCTCAGCATTTAACTCCATCAGTCCCAGCCGACTGATTAACAAACTGCAGACACTGCAACTCGGAACCTCCCTCCGTCTGTGGATCAAAGACTTCCTGACTAACAGACCCCAGCGTGTCAGGATGGACACCTCCACATCCTCCACCATCATCCTCAATATTGGTGTCCCTCAGTGCTGTGTCCTGAGTCCAGTCTTGTTTGCGCTATACACCCATGACTGCGTCGCCATCCATGGCTCGAAAACCCTCATCAAATTTGCGGATGATACAACCATTGTGGGATTGATCAGCAACAACGTCGAGGCTCCATACAGGGTAGAGATCCAGGCGCTGGCGGCCTGGTGCAGTGACAACCACCTCAACCTCAACACCAGGAAGACAAAAGAAATCATCATTGATTTCCAGAAGTCGAGGACCACACTTAGCTCAGACCTGAGCATAAATGGGGAAGAGGTGGAGCGTGTTGCGAACTTCAAGTTCCTCGACTGCAGATCTCGGAGGACCTGGGCTGGACTGTGAACACCACCCACATTATCAAAACGGCCCAGCAGCGTCTCTTTTTTCTGTGAACGCTGAGGAGGAACAAGCTCCCTCCACCTCTGCTGAGATGGATCATCAGCTCCCCACTCCCACACCTAGATGAGATCTACTCCAGCCGTCTCCTCTGACGGGCCACAAAGATCCAGAACCCCACCCAGGACACTCTCTGTTCACCAGCCTCCCCTCTGGCAGGCTCAGGGTGATACGAGCCCGCACCAACAGACTAAAACACAGTTTCTTCTCTATGGCTGTGAAGAGACTGCTACAGGAACCATGAACACGTGGACACATAAGATAACAGATTAAAGTTAAGTGTATCACTTATCCCAAGTTTTATATTTTATTTGTTTTCTGATTCACCATCTAGTTAAAAATCAGCTGTGTTTTTGTTGCTCAGAACAACAAAAGGACCACAGACAACTTTCTTTAATAGAAAGATTTTTCTTTCCATGATCTGTCATTTCCCCCCCATTAACTTTTATTATGGAAACGATTAAAGTCAGAGAGAGTCAAAGTCAGAGTCGAAGACAGATTACAGGGCACCGGGGTCGTTTTACAAGCCACTTGGTCCCTGTATGACCAAAGTGAGAGCTATGTCTGCATACTTGGCGTTAAGTCAAACACGTTCACATTGGATGTTGTCCCAGCGTTGACTCCTGTCACCGATTCTACTTGTGATATTCATGGACAGGCTCTCGAGATGCGGCCAAGGGAAGGAAGGGGTCCGGTTTGGGGATCTCAAAATTGTGTCTCTGCTTTTTGCAGATGATGTGGTTCTGTTGGCTTCATCACACTGACCTCCAGCAAGCAATGGGGCAGTTTGCAGCCGAATGTGAAGCAGTCGGATGAGAGTCAGCACCTCCAAATCTGAGGCCATGGTTCTCTGCCAGAAAATGGAGGATTGGCCCCTCGGTGTTGGGGATGAATTATTGCCTCAAGTGAGGGAGTTCAAGTATCTCAGGGTCTTATTCACAAGTTAGGGTAGAATGGAGGGCAAAATGGATGGGTGGCTTGGTGTGGTGTCAGCACCGCACCCCAGACATCCGGAAGGAGCTCAGAGTAGACCCGCTGCCCCTTCATGTCTAAAGGGGCCAGTTGAGGTGGTTGGGCATCTGATTAAGATGGCCTTGGGTGTCTCCCGTCAGAGGTGTTCTGGGCACATCCCACTGGTAGGAGGCCCCAGAGCAGACCCAGAACAAGCCAGAGGGATTAAATATCTCATCTGACCTGGGAACACCTTGGGGTCCCCCAGGAGGAGCTGGAAAGAGTAGCTGTGAAGAGGGACGTCGGGGGGTGCTTTGCTTGGCCTGCTGCCCCCACAACCCAGCCCCAGATAAGTGCATGAAAATGGATGGATGGATGGATGGATGGAGAGTCTGTCAGCAAGAAACACTTTTATATCATTGATCCTTATTTCTTTTTAGTCACACATGAGGCTGATCATTCCCGAGCATTAGGTTTGATGAGTTACATCATTTTAACTTACCCTAAAACATTTACCATAATAAATCATTTCCAGTGTTCAAAAGACACCATAAACATATTCTCGGTAATGACATAATGAATTCACATTTCACATTCACATTTCTCTTAAAACATATTTCTTTGTTTCCTCTCTCCTCCCATGGCTTCCCTATGTCTCTCCATGCATTCCTGGGGGGAGGGACTAAAGTGCAACACACACCGCCGCTGTACGTCGCGCGTCAAAACGCCTGCCTCCATTTTATTCTATGAACCAACCCACACTGGCGCCAGCCGCCGCGCCGCGCCGCTATGCTTCAGCCCACTGCTCTATTTCCAGCGCCGCTGGCGCTCATGGCGGCGCTGCAAGAAAAGCCTTTTATGTAGGATCAACTCTGGTTGTTTCAAATTTTTAATAAGACGACTTTGATAAGAAACTCACCCATGAAATTCAAGTTGTTGTTGCCTCAAAGTTTTTCCTCTTCTTCTTCTGTTACTAGCAGTTGGCAACCATTGGCAACTAGTGTAGGTACAGCCACCTAGAGGGCTGGGATGGGAAATACACGTTGACGGTGCTGCTGCGCGCCGCTGCCAGTGTGTGCTGGGGGGCGGCACTTGACGGCCACAGCGCCGCGCCGGCGGCGGTGTGTGTTGCACGTAAGACGCAAGAAATAGACTCAAGTGAGGGAAACTTGGATGCAATAAAGCCTACTACAGACTGTGAGAATTTAGCAATCTTATAAGTTTAGTGCAGCTACACTGTGCAACTTGGATCTAATAAACTTGGGTAGGACATCAAGTTTGATGTATGCAGACTGTATGATGACAGCACCTACTGAATCGCAGGCTATGATGTATGATGCAATAGCTTCCCATACGTGCAAGGAGGCTGCACGGGTTATTACTTCTCCAACTGTGAAGCACAACATAGAGGGTCACATCATTAAAGAACCTAAAGTTTTGTGGGTACTATATATTGCAGTGTGTCTGTGTTTGCTAACTGCTAGTTAATTGCTGCAACTTCGCTACTGTTTCCTTTCATGCTTCGTCCTTCTTTATGCGACCATGGTAAGAACTGGAGGACACATCATACAGGCGAGGCCTCTGCTGCCACAACTCCACAAGGTTTTCCTCTTTGCTGTGCTCCACACATTTCTTTTAGCGTGTTTTGCCTCCATGACGAGTTGCTATCCATTTGTTTGTTTGGGTTTAGCGCCAGTGCGTCATTTCATGCTGCATTTCTATTGGTTGGTTTGTAGACGTAGGTCCTCACAGCAGTCACACTGTGAGATGGTCATCCTAAATTTCTGACGCTGTCAGAATTTTATCCCAGGCTGTCTTTGATCACTAGACCATGACAAGGGCCATCCTCGAACTTCTCTCTCTGTGCAACATAGGACCACTGTTTTAGAGCCACGACCGAAGAAATTGCACAGTTTCTTTAATGATGGTCATATTTCGTCTGGGACAGCCCAAAATTGCACAGTGTATACCAGGCTTTCGCCACACAAACAGTTGTTTGGTTTTAAGGTGCTGCATGTAACTCTGGAGAAAGACAGTTAATTGCTGAGTCTCATACCTCATTATTGAACAAATTATTGCTTGTATATAATATAGAAGATATGAAACTTAAAAAAAATTGCATACTGAGTCTCAATATTGGTCCAAAAAAAGGCAGTTAGATGATATTCTCCTATCCTTCAGGCCTACCCCAGACCATACCAGAGCCAGCGTGATTCTGCCTGTTCAGTTGTGGAACAATTCTAGTAAAAGTTGGAGCCGTGGAAAGGACAGCCAGTGAGAGAGCTTTGAGTGGACATGATTTAGATTATCCTGTGCAAGACCAGTGGAGTTTCAGAAACTTTACAGAGGTTTGGATTGTGCTTCTGTTGTTCCACCAAATCCCTTTGTTAGAGAGAGAAGGCAACCATTTTTAGAAGCTGTATCCTATAAAGCAGATAAGTGTGGACTTCTTGATTCATTTAAGTCTCAAACAGCTGCGTAACTGACTGAGTTAAACATTTATCTACAGGAACACAATGGATTCAGTCAGGAATTTAAACCCAACAATAATCAAGTTTTCCTCCAGTGATATATAAATATAATCAATCAATCAATCAAACTTTATTTATATAGCGCCTTTCATACATCAAAAATGCAACCCCAAAGCACTAATATGTTTCGAAGACATGTTGGCATCAGCCTTCATATTAGAAAATACCCTGTTGTACTGTACTGATATTTGTACAGCCTTCATCTCAATCCTTGCTTACCTGTTTAACTTTGCTCCTGACAACAGTGGAGATGGTACTGGACACAATTCGAGGTGAGAGGCCGCGGAAGAGCCCTCTTCTTCCATCCACTTTCACAATGTGCTGTGCTGAAAACAAATTAATGTCCTGTCAATTGCTGTTAACTTGTCCGGTGAAACAATATGACATTGGTAAATCACACCTCACTCACCATAGGAGAAGAAGCCAGGCAGGTATAAGACTCTTCGTCCGAACATGGTTGTTCCCACAGTTGGGGGAAGAGGTTCATGTCCCACCTGGAAACAACAGCGACAGAGATTAAACACAACCCCTCTGCTTCATGAGAATGATGATGACATTACCCCCTTTTCCATCGCAAGAACTTTTGTCAATTACCCGGAATTCTGAAAAACCTCCACGCGTTTCCACCGAAATTATCCAGGTAAAAAACTTTCCCTCACCCCCAAATTTACCCTGGAAAAAGTACATAGTAGGGAGGTAGGACTTTTCAGATTACGCAGAATTCTTGAGGGGCGGGGCTGTTTGCTGAAGAACACTGATTGGTGGAACACACACTTGCAGCGTTCCGCACTTCCTGGTACGGGCAGCCGCTGAAAACATGATGTCATTTCTACAGGCTTCACTTCGTTTGTGTTTTGATTAAGGATGGGTACCAAAACCCGGTACTAAATTAGCCTCAGAGCTAAATTATCAAAGACCGTAGTATTGATAAGCGCTACTCGAAAATGCCCCGAGTTGACGGCAGCTACACTTGTTACTGTGACATTAAACCTTAGCGAGTTGGAAGCCAATACTTTATCAATACATGTGTTCAGCAAGCATGAACATGTAAACATGTAGACAGCGATATTCAATATGCTCCGTCCACAGTCTCTCATCCACCGTCACTAACGTTACGTCTTACACGAGGACACCATGCTAGGACAGCACGCTAGTTCAGCTGATAGTGAATTGTTACTAATAAGCTCAAATGACAGCTGTCTGTGTGTAGACTAACTTAGTTTGACACTTATCTTAAAAGACTTAAGTCTTAAGAGACAAACAGCCCCTACTCTCTACACCAGCATGTAACCAGCCAAGCTGGCGGAGCGAAATAAAGGGCACACGCCGAATCATCTACGTCATCACGCTAATTTGAATAAATTATCTGCAACTTTGAGGTGCAGAGGAAACGCAAAACACACAGATTACCAGGAATTATTTTATCCAGGTAAACAAATTCCTGGTAATAAAAGTTCCTGGAAAATGGTATCCAGAGGGGATAATGCGTAAACGCCAGCTTGGTGCTTTAGTGATATAACCCTTCCCAGCTGTGGTCCATGTGGCACCTCTAACTTTCTCTGTGATTGATCATTTCAGATGTCACACCTGAATGGTTTTGTCAGATGATGCTGTGATCTTAAAGTCATGATTTTATCAGGACAGTGCAGCAGCTTAGGAATGACTGCTGGTTAACATGCAGCATTAAGGAGTGAATGTATTTACATTCAGGAGTGCATTTTCTGAATTTATTTTCTGAATGCATGTATTATTATGCAGTAAAGGTGATCTCAGACGGCAGGAGGGGACTGATCAGGAGTTGCCTCACCTCTTATCAGATGTTGGCAATTTTTGCTCAATAAAAAGAGGCCGAAGAAAAAGAGATTTATGATGGAATCACAGCGCACTTTGTTTTTGTCTTTCAAAATGGTCATTTTGTCAGATTAAATGATCATACAGTAATAAGTCTTGCTCTCACATGGCTGTGAGACATTGCAGACTACTACACAGTGGATACTGACCAATCACAGCTTGCTGTCTATCACAACTTGTGTGTGATATACATAGGGTATCGGTGAGGTGGCAGGGACCAACTCCAACTGACATCGCCAAGATCATTCCTCTTTTGATCTGCCATACAAGGACACTCTCAAACCAGGATTGCCAAACATTTTTACCAATCAATTTTTCAAAACTTTTCCATAATATTTTGCCCCATTTTCATGACATTATTCAAGTAGTTTAAAACAAGTGATCATTGGATGTGCAATGAATTGGTTTTTCCATTGGTTATAGTTGTTGCACAGAAGGGCTGGGGCGACCATCAACATCATCAACTACGTAAATACGTCGACGCAAATTATTAGCGTCGGTTCAAACCAAAAAAATGGCGGCGTGCAGCAGCAGCAGCAGTGCTGTGCTATTGTGCTATGGCCTACTCAAGTGCTGGAATTTGTTAATTACGTGACAACTTACATCTTACTTTATGTAATGTTAGACATGTTTTGGGATTTTCATGAACATATTTTAAACAACAGCCAAAACAATATATATTTAAATTTTCTGAAACATTTAACTCCAAACCATTTCCAAGCTGCACTCACATGCAAGTCTTCCTTTCCGTCCATATTAAGAAATCCAAAATTATTCCAGACGCTTAATTTGAACGCCAGTGGTGCATTTCTGATTTCTTTCTCCATTGCCTCCATCTTTGTTTTGATGAACTTCCTGCCAAATGCTGCTGACTGAGAACTCTGCTGACCTCACCAGGAAAAAAAAACATGCACACCATCTAGTGGACTGAAAAAGCAATTGATTTTATTATTGTAGTACAACAAGTTGTATTAAAATGTGTATTTGCAAAAATGAATAATGTATATAATAAAAGATTGATACCTGGCATCCTTGTATTGATACAATATCGCAACACAAAATACTGTGACACTGTGCTCTATCAACTTCTCCCCCCACCCCTAGTCCATATATCTCAGGCACTGTTCCCCTGTAGGAATGTTCTGGATCAAAACTGGTTTAATTATGCAGCATCTTCTCCAACAGGACAAGGGCGCATCAAAGTTCTTCATGGCCTATTTGGAGTCAAAGAAGTGGCTTTCCATCTAAAAAAACTGGATTTCAACCCTTTGAACACATTTAAATGGGATAATACAAAGCTGTTAATACACACATGCAGATGTTTAAAATAATGCTGGAATGTGCATTCCCTCTTCCCACAGTAAACAGATTCAACAGCAGCCAGTGCAGGTCAGAGCAAACATTGGACACATTTGAACTATTAGACAAACCTGAGAGAAGGTTTGATCACATAAATATCTCAGTGTCTTTGTTGTAGGGGTGAGTGTACAAAAATCTCTAAACGTTTAGAGTGGGTAATTTTTTTCATGTAAACGTGTACACGGGTTTCACCGCTGGGTGGTGCTATTGCATTATACCAGTAAAGCCCCAGTTATCAGAATACCAACCGAACGGGCCATTTCACCAACATGCCGTTTTAATAGAACGGAGCACGTAGGCTACTGGCCTGTTGCCAAACCTGGTCTCACACCATTTCTTGTAATATTCATAGTTGTTACTGGCCAGCCCTTCGCTTTAAGACAGTGGTCATGTGGGTGTGACGTAGTAGATGTTGTGGGAAGTAAAGCGGCGTATAGAGTGTACGGACGGGAATGCACCGTGAAAATAGTACTGTTCGTGCTACGGGTGGTTGCAGTCTGTTTACAGTCTGTTTACAGTGTTGAGATAGGCTCCAGTTACAGCATAGTCTCTGTGAGAAGGCCCTGTGTTATGTTATGTTATGTTTTCCTGCTGTAGAGGAGAAATAAATGTGCTTCTGCACGGACGTCAGTTCTGCATCCTCATTCTTCGAGCAGAGTTGGTCTATCACAGTTAGTCAACAATTAGTATCACCCCCCTCCCGCCTAAAAAAAACAACATTTTTCGTGTACTAATTTTTCATAACTGTTTATGATCTCAAAAACGTGTATGCGGACTCACCTCTACTTTGTTGACAACCTGGAACTGACCTGGATCACACACGTTGAAAGTCTCTGTAGTAGATTACAACAATGGCTGCATACCACAAGATGGCGGCACGCACAGACGCAGCGGCTCGTAGCTCCTCTCGTTTCCAGTGTTTTTGTACATGTTGTTTTTTATTAATGCGGTTTGTCATGCAAATCCTGTCTACAGTCACCCAGATCTCCTAAGCACTGGATTATGGAGTGAACAATCTGTAAACAATGACTTTATCCAATTGCACAGCATACTGCAGGATATAGCCAGAACACCGGGCTCTCCGTGGATCGTCATCCCTGAGGGCAGGAGGAGGAAGCAGCGGAAGGAGAGGAAACAAAAACGCGGCTGCCAGGCTGGCGTCCCAAACTACCACTTCCCAGCATCTTCCTCTCAAATGCCAGATCCATTGCAAATAAAATGGATGAGCTGAAGCTACAGATTGCAGCAAACAGGCTCGTCCAGGACTGTTGCATTCTGCTGATAATGGAGACCTGGCTGAGTTAGCAGACCGCACAGCCCACCGCCATGACAGAGACAGTAACTCCGTTAAGAGCAAGGGAGGGGGGTTATGCATTTACGTGAATAACAACCGGTGCACAAACACTACGACCATCGATAGCCACTGCTCTCCAGACCTGGAGTATATGACTGTCAAATGCAGACCCACATATCTTCCACGAGAGTTCACTGTTGTCATGGTGACTGCTGTGTACATTCCACCAAATGCTAACGCTAACTTAGCTCTCAGCCACTTGTACAATGCCATCAGCCTTCAACAGAACACCTATCCAGAGGCAGTTCACGTCACAGCAGGCGACTTTAACCACCTACGTTTTTTGTTAACGGTAACTATACATGTTCATATTCGCTGTAGGGCATTCATGAGCACCTCCAATTCCACAGGTGTAAAATAAATTGATCGCTTTTTCTCTCTGGTTGCCATGGTGAATTGAGGTATCGGGGCTCCACTGATGATGGCTTTTTATTGTTGTTGTTGTGAACGCGCTTAACTCAAGGTGTACCTACTCAGAGTTGATTGAACTAATTCAAATGAACTGTTCTGGAACCAGATACTCAAGAGTTTCCCATCTCAGGGTAAGTCATCTCAGAGTTCAGGATTAGACTCGGAGTTTGTTGAACCTCCTATCTGGAATACCCCTCTGGAAGTGTACACCTCAACTGTGCTGTGCTATATCAAACACTGTGTTGACACTATGGCTGCACGATATATCGTTTGAACATCACCATCGTGATGTGCACATGTGCGATAGTCACACTGCAAGACATGCAGTGTTTTCTCTTTTTTTAGAGCATATAAACTTTTGTTTTACATCAGAAAAGCAGCTCTGAAGAGAGCTCTGAAGAGAGCTCTTTGCTCCGCTTGCCTCTCTGAGCACTCAGCAGCCCTTCCCCCTCTCATGCACACGCTGCAGTCACACACTGAAAATGAGCAACATGCAAGAGGGAGAAATGATAAAGGATTACACGATTGTGAAGTCATAAAACCGTGCCGTGACTTGGCCGACAGACATGACACACTACACGATGGTAAACACCAACTATTCCCGGTCGTCTTTCGTGACGTGAGTGATGTCATCGGGTGATCACGGATGATACCACCGTAGCGGGGCTCAGGAAGAGATGAGACTACATACAAGGAGGAGGTGAAAAAGCTGTTAGCATGGTGCTCCATGAACAATGTCATCCTCAACACCTTCAAGATGAAAGAGCTGATAGTCGACTTCAAGAGGAGGAAATCTGACATTCAGCCTATTGTCATCAATGGGGACAGAGTGGAGATAGTCTCAGATTTCAAGTTCCTGGGCACTTAGATCAAGGAGGACCTGTCATGGACAACAAACACCACGGCACAGCTGAAGAAGGCACAACAGAGACTTTATTTCCTAAGGTTGCTGAGGAAGAATACCTTAACACAGAAACTGTTAGTGTCCTTCTACTGTTGCACTGTGGAGACAGTGCTGAGCCACGGTATCTCGCTGTGGTTTGCCAGCTGCACAGCAGCAGACAGAAAGGCACTGCAGAGGGTCATTAACACTGCCCAAAAGCTCATTGGCTGCCCTCTTCCATCTTTTGAGGACATTTACAATACATGCAATACACAAGAGCCCACAGCATCCTCAGAGACCCATCCCAACCTGTTCACCACCTATTTGAGCTGTTGCTCTCAGGGAGGCGCTTTAGGACCATCAAAGCAAAAACAAACAGACTGAAAAACAGCTTCTACCCCAGAGCTGTCATCAGACTAAACTCTGCACAATCCTGAAAACACCTGAATATTCACTAAATACTCTAATGTGCAATATACAGCCACCTGTGCAATATTATGCTGTCTGTGCAATATTCCTGTCTTTTTTCACTGTTGCATATAATATACTGGGTTGGGTTCTACTGGTTTTATCCTTCCCTTCTACTGGGACTAATGGATGTAGCTTGCAACGATACTAGTGTAAAAGTGTAAATCTGAATACTAGTGTAATTGGTTTTGTACAGTTAAGTGACATTTCTTATTTCTTATTTATAGTTTCTTTTTATATTTCTATAGCTGTTGTTTTGCTGCCTCATTTTTAATGTCTATCTTTATTATTTATCTGAGAGCTGCTACCTCAATTCGTTGTACTCGTACAATGACAATAAAGAGATTCTGATTCTGATTCTTTTGATTCTGATATTTTACATCATCTGAGAGTTCATGGTGTTGATCAAAAATGTAGATTTTATATTTTTATTTTTCAGGCTGTTCTAGAGAGTCTAATCAGGTACAGTATAACAGCTTGGTTCTGTAACCTCTATGTGCAGTTAAAAACCCAACTGTTCTGGTTGATCCATACCGCATGGAAAATCACTGTGGCTTTAAAGAGCACATATCCCTGCAGATTATTTATGAACAGGCTACTCTAAGTCAAGCCAGTAAGATCATCAATGACTCATCTTATGGCCTGCATACAGAGTAGGAGCTGCTACCCTCTGGTAGAAGATTTGGAGTGCCTTGCTACTGATTGAAAAGATATAAAAATTAATTAATCCCTGAGTCTATAAAGCTTTTACACGATGGCAGCTAAAGCCAGAACAGACACTGGATTATGATGATTTGCGTTTTTGAACAGGTATTTTTAGCACTTATTTTTTCATTTTTTTTCATTGTTATGTGTTTATGTGCTATGTTGCATGTTGTATAATGTATTTAATGTATGTATTTAATGGCTGCAGCATGAGTGAAGAGCCCAAGACAAACTACCAAATTTGTGGGAAAGTAAAGTTAATCTTGAATCTTGACATATTTGGATGCGAACAATCATGTAGCCTAATCAAAGAAAACACCGAATTTTGCATGAATGTTTGATAAATAAGGCGACTGTCGTGCTTTTGACCCCCACCGCACTAGACGCCTTTACGGAGAAGAGGTTCTCCTGTTACCCGGAAGAACAACACATAGCAGTGGGACCTTTCTACCTGGATAACGACCTGCAAGCCGGTTGTTTATCGTCGCTAGGCTAAATGAGTACATTATACCGTGAGGCGACATTTGAAAGACTCCATAAACAATACAGCCGCGACGTTTTAATACAGTCAGAATGGTTAGTTAGCTAGCTACATCCGCTACCTGTATTAGCAGCTTCACATATAGCAGCGGGTGTGTGATGGCCGTTACTCCCGCTCCCAGCAGCAAAACCGCGGTGTCCACATCCACGAGGGTCGGTGTAGCATCCTGCTCCATACCGACTACCTGACCGGACGGGTTTTCTGGCGAATCCATCTTTATCTACCGATAAGGAGGGAGACGGGTCATCCCCAGTCGTTGTCAAGAAGGACCACTACTAACACGATTTCCGCTTCGAACTTTCAAAATAATATTATCTGCGGCACAGATAATTTAAGCAGGGACTAGTAGCGAATAAAATACACTTGTAATAAATTGTACTAATTTATGAGACAGAGCAGGAGCACAGGTCGGTATTATTATGATTATTAGAACTCATTTTGGCAACAACAAAAAATAAAATAAAATAGCAGCCTGTCACATGACAGCGGAACCAAAACACTTGGGCGGAGCTCGTGTCATCACATGAACACACGTGCACACAAGCTGTTTTTTAATTTCGTACAGTCAGACCTCTGTCGTATCAAACTGGCTTGATATAATACATAAATGTTAGAAAAACAAAAATATTAGCAGCACAACAAGTTATGTTACTGTGGCTTCTTCCTGATTTTGGTCTCCTTTATTTAATGATATACAGAGGATTAGGCTGGAAATATTTTGAAATTTTGTATGTTTTATTTCAAAAACTTTGTCCCTATATATATTGTACCATATGTAAAGGTCACATATCTAGTGAAATGACTGTAAATTTTTATATTGTATTTTCAGACTGTTTTGGAATGTTTTTCCTCTCCCAAAATTTGTCACTACCGAAACATATAGTATTATATTATACAAAAAAAAATATATCAACCTGTTATGCTTGTTCCTTCCCTTGTTTAAAGATTTAAATTTTTACAAATTTTGACTGAAGGTTTTCACAATTAAATCTATAAAAATTAATATTTTAACAAATTTCGAAGTTCAAATTATAGAATTCTTCAAAATCTAAATGCAATCTTTCTTTGTAAAATGCATAACGCTAATCAGATTGAGTTAATATTTGATGAAACAGAACATAAATGTAACCGATTAGCATCATAATACTTTAGTTGATAACTCATTATACTTTATTTTTTACAAAACAGCCAGTGTTTCGGTACTGACTGCACTGTTTCGGTAGTGACTGTCCTGTTTCGGTAGTGACCATTATTCTGTTTTTAAGGTTGCATCATATTTCCTCAAATGTATGCTTTATGGTGGGAATTACAAATTCAAAGACAAATGTTTTGTGGTCAATAAAACAATTTAATTTTTGAGAGAGCAGAGCAGAGCAGAGTAGAGCAGAGTGGAGAAGAGTATAGTAGAGTAGAGCAAAGTAGAGCAGAGTAAAGCAGAACGGAGTATATCAGAGTAGAGCAGAGTATAGTAGAGTAGAGCAGAGTAGAGAAGAGTATAGTAGAGCAGAGTATAGTAGAGTAGAGCAAAGTAGAGCAGAGTAAAGCAGAACGGAGTATATCAGAGTAGAGCAAAGTAGAGCAGAGTAGAACAGAATAGAGTAGAGCAAAGTAGAGCAGAGTATAGTAGAGTAGAGCAGAGCACAGTAGAAAAAAGTAGAGCAGAGAAGAACAGAGCAGAGTAGAGCAGAATAGAGTATAGAGTAGAGCAGCATAGAGAAGAGTAGAGTAGATTATAGAGTAGACCAGAGTAGAGTAGAGTAGAGCAGAGTAAAGCAGAGTATAGAGTATAGCAGAGCATAGTAGAGCAGAGTATAGTAGAGTAGAGCAAAGTAGAGCAGAGTCAAGCAGAATATAGAGTAGAGCAGAGTATAGTAATGTAGAGCAGAACAGAATAGAGCAGAGTAGAGCAGAGCATGGTAGAGTAGAGTAGAGTATAGCAGAGTAGAGTATAGTAGAGTAGAGTATAGCAGAGTAGAGTATAGTAGAGCAGAGTAGTGCAAAGCAGAGCAGAGTAGAGCAAGACTTTGGACCACAAAATTATGGGGTTTAACTACTGACCATTCCATTTTGTCACTACCAAAATGATCATGTCACTACCGAAACTTTACCATAGGTTTTGGTAGTGACTGTTTCGGAAGTCACATTCCTAGCTATTTTTCAGGATAACTAAAGAATGCTAGCAGTCGCATGGCTAACAAGCACATGTTTGAAGAGTTGTTCATACAGAAAAACAGAATATTTTGCATAAACCCCCCAAATTTTTACATAATTGAAGAGAAAATGTGTTCGGTAGTGACAACTTTAAAAGTTACACACTGATTTTCAGACTTTGGAAGACATTTATTTAAAAAATGATGGGAGTCAGCGACTTACCATGCAGCCATGTGGGACAGGGGTGCAGTACTATCCCCCTTCTCAGAAATTCAGGGGTGTGGCTAAAATCCAGACTCAACCAGAGCATTAAAACTCTTGTGTTTCGGTAGTGACATGAAAACAAGGGACACTATTTTTTAAACATAGTTTCTTAATTTAAAAATGAATCCCACAATACATCTAAATCTTTCAACTAATGTTTAAACTTAATCACAAAGATGTTTTAAATTAGACTTTTGAAAAAAATATGAAAAATGTTTTAAGTGTTATTTACATCAATTGAATTTTAGAGGTCAGGGCTGGGGACAGCTACTTCCCAATAGAAAGTACCCTATAAATGGTGATTTTGTATTTATTTAGCGTATCACTTTTTCATTTGATGTCCTGGGTTTAAATAGGTCATAACATAATCTTTCTAAATATCTATGTCTGAATACTCAATTTTATTATTTTTGTTGTTTTTTTGTTAAGGGACAGCACTTTGCACAAAATCGGTAGAATGCCCCATATATACATTTTAGGTAGTTCTTATCACGCTGATGTATACTCAGGCCTATGCAGAACAGTAGCGGGGACAGTGCATCACCTTGGTATATGCTGTAATTGATGGCTACTTGTGCAGTTAGCTTTGAGTTGGCCTCCAGACTTGTTTCCCTCAGCTTCATTGAGTTCTTGATGAAGGCTCTTAGCGTCCTGTTGATGTTTTTTATTTCCAAGCATGCCAGTATCCATGGGTGTGGCCTTGAGTCATAGGCTTTCATGTAGTCAGTCTTGGTGAGTGCTCTATTGACCATACCTTTTTGGGCTTTGCTCATGTACTGGGCCAAATGCCTACTCATCTCAGCCACCTCTATGTTGCACAGAGGCAGGTTATTGGCTGGTAGTTGACTGGGACCACGTCCTCCTAGGGAACCTTCATGATCAAGACTGTCCGTCTTTGGGTCAGCCACTCTGGATGGGTCCCATCAATCAGCAGCTGGTTCATTTGTGCTGCCAGGTGTTCATGGAGTGCAGTTAGTTTCTTTAGCCAGTTGGTGTAGATCATGTCAGGGCCCGGTGCTGTATAGCTCTTCTTCATACCCAATACTTATTCTTGGATGTCTGCTGTTGTAATGGTAACTGGCTCTTGTTCTGGGAGATTACTGTGGTCTGCTCTTGGATCCACAAGCCACTTAGCATCTGTGTTATATGCTAAGTGGCTTGTGGATCCAAACTCAGTAATGGAAGAGAAATGTACACATTCATGGATGAACGTGCTCACATACTGCGGTAAGCATGTTGTGTCATTTCCGGTGTTTGCTTAACATTTACTTCACGTCTTAACCCACACTAGTTCTGTATGCTGCACATGTTTTGGCTGCTACTCTCCATTGTTTTTGCTGCTTTGTTGCTGCTTACCTGACTCCTTTAACCTGTGTTTGCTGGACTACTTCATGTCACCAATATTATTTCATCCTTCAGTTCAATAAATTCATAGAAATGATTATGGCTGTCATGTTCTGATTTCTTTATAAACACAGTGACTGAAGACATCTATGAAAAGCATCTTCATAAATGAGTAACCTGTCGAGTTCTTGACTTGTTTTTACTAGCTTTACTTGAACTTATTACACAGTGAAATTGTACATCATTAAGTGAAAACATACAGAAGCAGACATTTCTCTTTAGAAAACAAATTTATTTAAATATAAAAAACAAGCTAATGATAAAAGTGACAAGTGTGCACTGAATGTGCAAAACTAAAACTTCCCATGAAACAGAACTGCTCATTTCTGGGCTTGGGCCTCCATCACAGATACCATGCACTCCATCAGTTCAAGAAACGCACTAGTGTCAGTCTCCAGCTTCTGCAGCAGGGCATCATTCAGGTCCTTGCTGTGCTGCAAGAACCTCTCATCTGCCCTCTCCAGGTATTCCAGCAGTTCTGTGTTGCTGTCTCTCTTCCTCTTCCCTGTGTACAAGAATAGAAGAATCAGTTTAAAAGTTTTTTTTTATTGACTCATAAGTAGATAAGCACAGGTTCAGCAGTACAATGTAACAAACATGTCAGCTCAACAATCAGCACTAGTCTTATGCCACAGTATACAGACCTCACACCATATGGAAATGAGGATGTGGGTATAAAAGTAACAGTGACAACTATGCATAGTATTGCTGATTGGAGTATGTAGCTGCCCTGGTTCAATGGCAGCAGTCATGGGTGGTAGGGGATTGTGTATGAATGATTCTTCATTTATCACAGCACACATTTATATTATCAAGTCATACTTTTAGGTATATCTCCATGTTTGCATGTTGAGACAAACTACTGGATAAACAGCACAACAACTCTTACCTGGTCTGGTCTGTTGGCTTTGACCTGAGCTGCTGGATGGTGTTGGCGAGCTGCAGTGGAGTGGTGACGTTAGCTCCAAGTTAGCATCGTCTTGTTCGATGGCAGATAACTCTGTAGACCACATGAAAAACAGCGCTTTAAACAGTGACTTGTCCACTACACATTATACAATGTTTAGCCAACTGACAGTGGGGCTGGTAGGTGAAGCCATGGCTAAGTAACTTGCTAACGTTAGCTAATGTTACCACGGCTAACCTGTTGATCAGTTAACATTAACCCAAGCAGACATCACAAACAATAGTGTCCCAATTCAGGGGACGTATCCTTCGAGGGACACAGGCCCTAAATTGGGACACAGCTGTTATCTGAAACTAGTAACACTAAACAACTGTATGCAAGGTGAAAATGTTCGAAAAGAAACTTAACAGGTTCTGTTTGCGGCAGCGTTAGGCTTTTGTCCACCATTGCCTCCAGCATTGCAGTGGCTGAGTTTAGAGCTCTGGTCACTTGGCACGCCGGTCTGTCACCAAGGACCGAGTCCAGGACATTGAAATGCGAATTTCTCCTTGACTGCCCGTTGCCACTTCGGCCACTTGTTTTGGTCCCGGTAATGTTTTTTCTTTTTAAGCTTGTTGCTTATCTGGTCGATGGTCCTCTCGTACCCCGCAGCAGCCATCTCACGTTGTATTTGGATAATTACCGGCTTGGTCCGTGAAGCTCCCTCAAGTTTGTTTTGAACCTCTGCCGACGATTATAAGGCAAGGACACAGCTTGTTTCCTCGACAGACCACTGTTGCTTCGATGCGTCCATGGCTTCACTCTTCGCTGGTTTTTTAAAAATGGCGCTTCACGGGGTCTCGTTTATTGTTGTTGGTCTCAACAACCCTGCCCCCTCCCCCGTGATGTATGTGGTTCATTCTTCCAGCCCAGCAAAGAACTGGTGCCACTCTGGAACCGTTTTTTCTGGCCCAGAGCCAGTTCTTTTGTCTGTTGAAGCAGGAAAACTGGTTCCAAATTAAGCAGCAGCAGGCCCCGAACCAGCACTGGAACTGCTTTGGTGGAAAAGGGGTATCAGAGACTCTTTATCTGATGATATAGTTTCTCTGGATGGCATTGCTCTGGCCTCTAGCACTACCATAAGAAACCTCGAAGTAATATTTGACCAAGATTTGTCTTTTAATTCTCATTTAAAACAAACCTCACGGACTGCGTTTTTTCATCTGCATAATATTGCGAAAATTAGGCCTATCCTGACCAGAAAAATTGGTCCACGCTTTTGTTACCTCGAGGCTGGATTACTGCAACTCCCTAATAAGTCTTTGAAAACTCTCCAGCTAATTCAGAATGCAGCGGCATGTGTACTAACAGGAACTAAGAAACGAGATCATATTTCTCCTGTTGTAGCTTCTCTGCACTGGCTCCCTGTAAAATCCAGAATTGAATTTAAAATCCTATTCCTAACTTACAAAGTTTTAAATGGTCAGAGTCCGTCATATCTTAGAGAGCTCATAGTGCCATATTATCCCACCAGAACACTGCGCTCTGAGAACGCAGGGTTACTCGTGGTCCCTAAAGTCTCCAAAAGTAGATCAGGAGCCAGAGCCTTCAGCTATCAGGCTCCTCTCCTGTGGAATCATCTTCCTGTTACGGTCTGGAGGCAGACACCGTCTTCACATTTAAGACTAGACTTAAGACTTTCCTCTTTGATAAAGCTTATAGTTAGGGCTGGCTCAGGCTTGCCCTGTACCAGCCCCTAGTTAGGCTGACTTAGGCCTAGTCTGCCAGGGGACCTCCTCTAATACACCCGGCACCTTCTCTCCTTCTCTCTCTCTCTCTCTCTCTCTCTCTCTCGTATTCTATTACTGCATCTTGCTAACTCGGCCATTCTGGATGTCACTAACTCGGCTTCTTCTCCGGAGCCTTTGTGCTCCACTGTCTCTCAGGTTAACTTGTATTTCAGCGGTGCCTGGATAGCGTGACGTGTGTAGTTGTGCTGCTGCTGTGGTCCTGCCAGATGCCTCTTGCTGCTGCTGCCATCATTAGTCATACTTAAACTGTTATTATACACATATGATTATTGTCACACATGTACACTATCAGATATTAATATATACTTTCAACATATTGTACTACAACAGCCGTAATCAGAATTAATGTTGTTGTAAGCTACTGTCATTACTGTCTGTCCTGCATCTCTCTGTCTCTCTGTCTCTCTGTCTCTCTCTCTCTCTCTCTTTCTGTCTCATTGTGTCATACGGATTACTGTTAATTTATTATGTTGATCTGTTCTGTACGACATCTATTGCACTTCTGTCCGTCCTGGAAGAGGGATCCCTCCTCAGCTGCTCTTCCTGAGGTTTCTACCATATTTTTACTCCGTTAAAGGTGGGGGGGACTTTTTCCTTATCTGCTACAAGGGTCCTTAGGACAGAGGGATGCCATATGCTGTAAAGCCCTCTGAGGCATATTGTGATTTGTGATATTGGGCTTTATAAATAAAATTGATTGATGATGATTGCTATGATGCCTCCTTCTCCCATATTCTCTTCCAGTATTGCTCAGTTTCAGCCCTGGGTGGATCTATTCTCGTGTTGTTACCAAGCTGCAACTTCCTGGGCTGATGGGTGAAGCTAATAAGGAAGACCCAAAAACTGCAATTCATCAACTGGCCACTTTCGGCTGACTCCAAAACAGAGCAAATCCCAATAGACTCCAATGTTAAAAATGCCCAGCTTTACAGCTAAAATAAACATGGTTACAGCCTGGTGCAAAAAATGGTTTTGATCTCTATAGCTTTTCATCATTTATGACAACTGTAGGGGGATTAATTTTTTTAATAATGATCTCGTTTAAATTGTATTAAGGCTTAAAGTTCTGCATAATTAAGGGCGTGGCCATTTTGACTGACAGGCAGTCAGATAGGCCTCACTGCAGGCCACTCACAGCCCACTTGACCTCCTTGCTGTGTTTTGAGGTGCTGGAGCCGGCTGGCCGGAGACTGTCGGAGATTTGTTTTGGTACAAATATCTGACAACTAATGAGGCTGGCTGTGCAGATCATTGTACCAACTGACCGTCCAAGACACCAGTGCTCCCAGTCCCATTTCATTGTGACAAAAGAATGAAAGACCAAGAATTCTCAAAGGCAAAACATTTATTTTTCTCTCTCTCTAACTCACACATAATGAACTAATCATGCAAAATATACAGGCGGTCTTTCATTCTGGCTGCCATCAGACTTTTCAATGCACTGTAATTTAGTTATTTATTTATTTATCACCTGGTATGTCTGTGGCTTTAAGATATTTGATCATCAATAACTTTTAACTACCATGCCTGGTATTTTAGTATTTTAGTATTTTCTTAGTGATTTTTTCTGTGGTGCATTGAACAAGTATTGTGTTGTCTTTTTGGTTGCATGTTGTTGTGGCTGTTGTGTCGTTGCTGCAGCAACAAATCTATTTCCTGGAAAAGATCAATAAAGTTGATTTGATTTGATTTGAATGCAAATACCCACTACACCACAAATACCCACAATAACCCACCCACTGACTCAAGTGACTCGAAAACCCAATTCTCTTTAGTGAGTGACTCATACAAACTCCAGTCAGTAAAAGGAATCCAGTGTCTCATCTCTGCATCCCACAGCACAAGATACAGAGCTTCCGCCGAAGTACTTCCTGTTACCAACCTTTCAAAATAAGAGCATGCTGTAATGTATTGAATACCACCACAACAGTGTGTATTTAAACTACGGAATATATAATTTACAGGTAAAGTGGATGCATGGTGTCACAGGGTCATTACACAGAATTTTTACTGACACTATGTGACTGGTGGATAGAAGCTGTTCTTATGTTTGTATATTTTGGTGCACAGTGTTCGGTAGCATCTCTTAGACGAGGGACGTTTGAACAGGTTGTGTCCAGTGTTTGAAATGTCTGCAGTGATGTTACCTGCCTGTACATGCTCAGCTGGGTCTTTTCCTAATGGTGTCAATAAAATGCTATATTCTTTCAAAGGCAATCAAGTTCTTTTTTCCATTTCTGTATCTGCAAAGTAGGGAAAATATTTTCCTTTGTATCTTTTAGGCATTTCTTATAACGTGCCCTTCATATTCCAACATATTTGGTAAATGCAAAGAAAAACAGATGAATAATAATACCATTAATATGATTTAAGAGTTTCTGAGGTCACAAACGCACCTCTCTACGCTCAACAGTGGAGTTTTTTCCTTAAAATATGTACCAACAAGAATCAGAAAAACTGATTCAGAGATTCAACTTGTTAATTTGCATTTTATGTCTGATGACATCTGTTTTTCAGCAGATGAATTTGAACAAAGTAATACCAGCAGATGGTGCCATTAGCCTTACAATTGTCCTGAATGTCTTTGCTTCAGGTCAGGAGACCATCGGCAGCAGTTCTTGAACACCATGCTCAGTGTGAATTGCATTCAGATTCAAAGATTTAATTGTGACACGATTCTTACAATTTTGGATTGAAACTGAGGAGGGTATTTTTGCAGTTCAGTAATTTTTGATGTGGCAATTTATATTTCAGACCACCTGGATCAATGTGATAATATAAGAATATGATAAGGTATCATCTCCTGTTTGATGGTATGTCAGGTTTACTAGGTCCTAGGTGGAAGGACAACTAAGTCCCCATGGTAACTAATGAGTTAACAACAAAATATGGTATGACAGTTATGATAATGATGAATATGATAGCCTAATAATTTGAAATTATAATAGGATATATAAAATTAAGTTCAATTAAAGTGAATTAAATTGTGCATATTCTTTATACTTCATACTGTGAGCTTTTGCACATTCCCTGGTTAACATTTTCCCTACCTCCCTCTGGATTTTTTTTCTTGATTGCTATTGTTGCTCTTTGTAAAGCGTCTTTGAGTATCCTGAAAAGCGCTATATAAATTCAATGTATTATTATCTCACTATCTTTCTTACTATATAATGACGAAAACTGTGTCTGTGTGTCTGTGTGTGTCTGTTCCACATTTTTCTCCTCACTGACTTGGTCAATCCATGTGAAATTTGGCACAGTGGTAGAGGGTCATGGGAGGATGTGAATGAAGCAATATTACATCAATTGGCCAAAGGGGGGGGTGCTATAGCAACCGATTGAAATTGCAAAATTTGAATGTGCATATCTCATGCCCTGTATGTCGTAGAGACATGAAACTTTGCACAGAGATGCCTCTCCTCATGAAAAACAAATTTGCCTCAAGGACCCATGCTTCCGGTTATATAGATTTTCCGCCATTTTGAATTTTTTGAAAAACCCTTAAAATCGATCTCTTCCTAGGAAGTTTGACCGATCTGCATGAAACTCAGTGAACATAATCTAGGGACCAATATCTAAAGTTCCCTCTTGGCAAAAGTTGGAAAACTTACTAAAACTGAGCTTCCATAAGGCAATGAATATTGCGGAGGGCGTGGCTCATCACATAAAGGTGTATAACATCTCAAGGATTTCACCGATCACCACGCATCTTTGTAGGCATATGACCACACATAATCTGAGGGGACCCCTCCATTATTGACCCCATCAAACAAAATGGGGGCGCTAGAGAGCTAATTTCTTATCTAGGCCTAACCGCCATATGGATTTTTACTAAACCTGGTAGATATGTAGAACAGGACGCCTCAAGGTGACTGGAGAAATTTAACTCTAATTGGCAACTGGGTGGCGCTATAAGAACAGAAAAATGCTTAAAAATGACTAAAATGCGACCGATCGCTGTGGCTCCCCCTGTGGACCAATGTTTGTTTGTTTTTTTTCTAATTTTTGGTATGACTAAGTCATGGTATGGTATGCTGTACTCGATGGGTATGGACTAGTTATTATTATTATTACTATTATTATTAGTAACATTCCTGCCCAAAACTGTTGATTTTAAAACAGACATGTCAGACATACAATGTACTTTTCATATTTTCAATGTACATTTTTCTATTCTAAATTTATGATTTCTTGTCTTTTGCCTTACTTTTATTCTTATTTTCTCTTATTATATTTATTAGTATGCACCAAAACACCAAGGCTGATGATTCTGATTGTGAAATAAGCTGCAAAGCCCACAACAAATAAGCTCCTTGAGGGTCTACGTAGGTGCTGTTCAGCTTAGTAAACACTGTCACCTCCAACTGGTCGAGCCCCTCCTAAGACTGTGGGTGCAGCAAAAGCAGTGGCTTCCCTGTCTCAGTCTTCATCAAGTTAATTTAAGAAGCAAAGAAAAACAACTTGCCCCCACCTCAGACAACCCTGAACACAAGCAGCCTTGTGAGTAAAACAGTCTGAGAAGGAAGAATCTTTGGTTGAACTCCTCACAGCTCATGGACTTATGTATCCTGTGACACTTCCCAATCACCAGGGGGAAAAAAGTTCATATAGTAAATTTCTGCAAACCACAAATATGTTACATTTATACATTATCATCTAGCAAATACATTTAAACTTAATGCTTCTCAACAATGCTGTGGTGAAGGTGTGGTTAGGTTTAGGCACAAAAACCACTTGGTTATGGTAAGGAAAATATCATGTTTGGGCTTAAAACACTCACATTTGGTGGCATAAAAGCTGCTGGAATAGCAGGGACGGGGTCATGAAAACACCCAGGTTAATTGCCTCAAACATGGCTCGGAAATGCTGTGATGTGTCAGTAAAAAAAACACTCAAGTTTGGTGGCTCAAACGCTGCTGGAAAATGCAAAATGTTTTGGTGAAAAACACTCAGGTCCATTGACTCAAATGCTGCTGGAATTGTTGGGTCATGTCAGTTAAAAACACTCAGGTTTGGCTGCTCAAACACTGCTGAAAAATGCTGCAATATTTTGGTAAAAAAAACCTCTCAGGTTTGGTAGCTCAACCAGCTAGGAAATGCCGCAATATGTTAGTAAAAACCACTCAGGTCCATTGGCTCAAATGTTGCTAGGATTGTCACAATGTGTCGGTAAAAAATGCTCAGATTCGGTGGCTCACTGTGAAATGCCACAATGTTTTGGTAAAAAACACTCTAGTTGTAACATTCTCCATTATGAACACTTCATTCACCTTTTGTTGCCATTGAATAATATTGGGAGGTTGCGGCTGCAACCATAGGGAAGTGATGTTTTTTTCTGGCTACCAAAAGAAGGATTTGTAAGTGTATTTTTTCCCCCTGTTTGGATTCCTGCAATACCTTGAATAAATAACTTTGGATCAGAATTTAATCTGATTCCCAGAATTCATTCAATTTCAATTCGAACATCCTCCCAAAACCCCTGTATATTTGGGCGAGCCCATAATATGTGAAAAAGGTCACCTTGTTGGCCAATAATACAACTGAACACTTAAGTTTCTTTAACTGATTTAGTACTTTCTTTCTTTTTATGGGATTATTTAGACCATGTACATTTTAAGATACAAATGTCAACTTATTCATCCTTTGTTAATTATTTTACAGTCTAACTTTAGTATGTGTTTGTTTAACCAGATTATTCTTTTTCTAATGCCATGTCTCAGACCAGCAGGTGCATTTTTTCAGGACACAAGTAAATAATAATACATCTTTTTCATCATTGAAATTCACAGCCACTTTGTTAACCTGTACAGTCTGACAAATATAGATGAGAAAGAAAAAAAAAAGAAAACACCTCAACAAACAAAAGTAACTTCCAAATTTAACATTCAGACCCTTAGGCCTATATCCTCCCCTACTCTCTCTCTCTTTTTTTTAAGCTTATTTGGTTTCAAGAGATAAGAGAAAATACAGAAGAGAGGTAGGCTATATGAAAAAAAGTGAAAAAAGAAAACGACAGAGTGATGTGGCAGTTTCTCTCTGCACAAGGCACCAAGTCAAACCCTTTTTAAGCAAATTACATATAGAGACTCAAAATCATAGAAAACAGCTTCATTTTGACTAAACAGAGATGCCTAGCCTACTGCAATACAACTTTTTATTAAGAAAAAAAAGACAAATAATTTGCAGGTAGCCCATTGCCTTTACTAATTCATTCTATAGTCTATTTAGCCTGTGATCTATAATTTCAAAATATTGACATAACAGTATTTTCTCACCAAACCTTAGAAACATTAAAAAAAAGTTAATATGATATATATATGACACATGCAAATGTAGTGTATTTGTGGTTAGAAGCATATAATGTCAACATTTTCCTCTGACAACTATGCTGTGTGACAAGCAGCTAAATGACTTTTTAGTAAATTTTCTCTGTATTCAGGGGTCTAAAAAAGGAACCACCTCTTGTATTATATCCTTAATTTTAAGTAAGACTTTTATATTCATAAAGTTTTCTTTTACAGATATTTTATAGCTATATCTTCCCTCAAACGCACACACATTGCAGGCACCATGAATGTCAGCACTGTATCAAGAATGAATTTCAGCACAGTCTCCTGCCTCTCTTTGTACTGTAATTTCCTGTTGTGTTTTGTCTGGCCTCAGCAATAAAAAAGTATTAAAAATAATAATCTGCTGTGGTCAAAATGTTTGACTGCAATCCATTAAACAGTTATTAAATACCTGAAAATGATCTTAAAACAGATAGAGAGTAAAGTGTCAGAGGTCCAAGCCTTGCTTCATGCTGTATATAAGGCTCAGATTGACCTGAGTTTATATGGACTCATACTCATCCTGTTTGTCTTATCTAACAACAGACACATCATTATCATGAGCTATAATTCATTCACTGACAGAAAAAAGAATCGAAGCTCGAATCATGGAAATGTCAACAAGACACTTTAATCAACATATCATCTGGTGTCATTGTTTGTGCACGGTATCATCACCATGCCATTCATGACAAACTATGGAGTAACCGGTCATATACACACTTAGAGCCCCCTTTTCCATATATGACATCGCACCAAAAAGCCAGGTCCGAGTGTCTAGAATGAACAATATCATTGGTAGAAGGACACACACACACACACACACACACACACACACACACACACACACACACACACACACACACACACCTCACAAACAAGTTTGCATTTAGTTGCAGATGCTGTGGATCAGTTGATTTACTGTCATCATGGTGGATACTGCTTTCAGCCCACTGACTCTTTCCATTCACGCTGACAGGCACAAGCCCTAAGGCTGCAGGTGGACACATCAGTTATTTCATACTGCTGCTGTCTGAGCGGTGATACAGTGCTAGTAAAAACAAGGCTCTGAGAAAGCCAACTCTTTCCTCTATTAAAACACCCTGTCCTCATGTAGTCTTCTCCAGTCTGACTCTACGTATTTTACTGGAATGCCTGGTATGAATTCACATCAGAGAAATATCATTCAAGGCAAATAACGAGGGTTCTTCTTGATTGGTATTTTCTTATTAACTAAGGCCTTTGCACACTGAGCCCCTTTTTTTCTGATGTGTTTTTTTGATCTGTCATCCGAAAAAAACTTTACGAACAGACACCTTGAACACTGATTCCGATGTGTTTTTATTGTTCTGTTCGTTGCGAAGATTGTAACAAAATGACAAGACACATTTCCTCCTTTGCCTCTCCACTGGAGTTAAATATCTGGCTAGTCGTAAATATAATGTATTATTGCATGTGCACGTGAAATGCAAGTGGGTGTGCGTCCGTGTGTGCGCACATGTGTCCCACCCCCATATACGCCCGCTCCTTTCTCCATCCACTTTGCCACCCATCGTGCCATCTATTTGTGGTCGGTTGATGCACTTGATGCCCTGACTTTTTTGGGCTCCTTTTGTTGTATGCAAGGTGGATATAAGTGTGTGGTTTTAACCATTTGGTCTCTGACGCTTCGTTGGGGTGATCGTTCGTCGTTCAACACATTTCAACGCATTTCATCACATTTCATCGCCTTTTATCGCCTTTCGTCTGGCTGGATGATGCCACCTTTGTAATAGGTACATCTTCCATTGCCAGGCTGTATGATGCAGCGGTGGGTAGTGCCCGTAGAGACACAAAGAGGATAATGTTATGAGAGTGATGTTGCCTGAATTTAAAAAAGAATTTGAGGGGATCAGTGTTTACAGTGGTAAATATTGTGATGGGAGAGTTACATTGAGTGTAGGTACTTGTGCTGACGTAGGCAATGTGAATGATGATACATGGAGTGGGTGTTTGTCTGTAAAGGACTGGAAACTGTTTTGCTCTGTCATCTGCCCAGACCTTGATCAGCCTGGTTTTCCTGAGACACTTTATATTTCCCAGTGTATCAGTGCCATAGGTCCTGAAATATATCGTATTGAAGCAGATCATTTCATCAGACCATCAGATTAATTTATTTTTCTTAGTGTTTGTAAAGATAGGGTGATAGCAGCCAGAGGTCCTGAAGAATGGAGTTAACATCCATACCCTCTTTAATAATATTACTTGTTTACTTACTAGTGTCTTGGGACATTGTTTGAGAAGGTGCTTTAGGGTAGTTTGGGACAAATACATCATTTGTGATTTTTTGTGGTATTTTAGATCAAGCCATTGATAACAACTGAACAATGTTACAAGGTACAAAAGTAAAAGTGTTGTCAGTCCATCTGAAGTCTGTAGAATAGACAAGTTAATGGATTTAGTAAGAGGTCAGTCTTTCACAATGCAGTGGGACGAGATGGTGCAGTTGATGGTGATGCCAATGCATGACAAGCCTTTGCTAGATGGCTTTTGTGAGGTTATTGTGCATACCACAGATTATTTCAATGAGATGAAACTGCATCACATGTTAAGTTTGTGGATGTCATGAGTTGTTACGTTAAAAAACGACAATGCACCAGAGTCTTACAAGTGTTGCAAAAGATGCATATTTTCATTAACAGTAACACAAGACTTCCTGTTTTAGTAGATACGTTACATGTTTTAAAAACTTGAACTATTGTCTTTTTACAACCATGAGTAAAGCTGATGAAATAAAAAAGCTGCGACAAAAAATCTGGTCATTTATGTCTTGTCTTCTTCTTCTATCATGGAAAGTACGTTGCAAAGGATTTATTATGACCCTGTTCATCCTGAAGGTTTTGGGAGCATTATCAAGTTTACAATGCTGTCAGGGATTCTACAGGTGTCACACCTCCCCTAACCGATGTAGAAAACTTTTTACTGGGTCAGGATGTGTACACTCTTCATGCCAAGGTGGCAAAACATTTTCCAAGAGAGACAGTTTTTGTAAGTGGGATTGCCAAGCAGTTCCAGATGGATTGGTCGATATGAATGAATATTCTACAGAAAAAAATAATGTGAGATACTTTTTAATGTGTATTGATGTATTTTCTAAATACACTATGGTGTCTTAAAAACAAAAGTGGTACATCTGCCACAAAAGCTTTTGAAGATATTCTGAGGGAAGGCCGTGTCCCAAGAAAATTCCAGATGGACACAGGCACTGTGGTTTACGATAAACAATTTCAATGACTAATTGACCAGTATAAAATCAAACATTTTTCAACATCAAATGAAACTAAAGCCTAGTTCACATTGCACGATTTTCACTGTGATTTTGATGTCGCTGAGGATCTTGAGAGCCACCTTGGATCGGAGGTGAGTCGGCAGATAGTCTGTCACGACGAGTCCTCATGTGTGAACAAGCCTACGAGCAAGTCGCCCCCTCGTCTGTGACTGGGACTGGATATCTGGCATGCTAGAAAACTGGAGGAGTGTAACACGACTGACAAAGAGCATCAGCCAATGAGATGATACTTCCCACGTCAGCACACAGGAGGACGGAAGAAATGTGAGGAGGACAAGCTGCAGGGTTGCCACTTGCAAGGTCCACTTATTAGCCGTGACTTTGGGCTTGTTTCTAAAGTGGAGTTGCTTATTTGGGTTTGCTCTCTAAACATCACCTTTCTCTATATATATCTGTCTAATAAGTTATTTAAACGCATGATAGTCGCTTCTTTTGGGCTTGTTTCCATAGCCCTGGTCGCATGTTTCTCTCCCAGATCTGGGCCCTATTTCAGAAAGCAAGCTCAACAAACTCTGAGCCTAATCCCGATCTCCGGGTTGACTGAGCCTGAGCTGAGAAATGGTTCCAGAACAGCTGATTAGCATTAGTTCAATCACCTCTGAGTATGTTCAGCCTGAGAGAGGCACATTCATGGCGAGCACCAAAAGACATCATCAGTGGAGTGCAGATAACGTGATATTCAGTGGCCGAAAGCAGAAAGCATCTTGTTTCATCCCAGCTGAGTCGGAGATTTTAACAACCGCGAATGAAGAAATGAAAAAAAAAACAAAAACAAACTAACACGTCAGCTGCAGCTAAACAGCGTGAGGTGTGGTGAAAAAGGATTGCAGAGCATGTTAAAAGATAATGTGAAGTGACGTTTGTAATGTGATGCGTTAATACATCTAATGTACAGAAAATATAGAAACATTTTTATATCTTAACAGTGTTCATATATACATATATATATCTATATATATATATATATATATATATATATATAGATATATATATGTATATATGTATCTGCTGTATCCTCTTATTCAGCTGTAATCTGATGGAGCCCAAACACACTGGGCACAAACTCAACGCCAAACACAAAGATATTTAACAGACTGGTGAGCAGTTTTACTTATACTTACTTCATTCTGTCAATATTAGGCTGAGGTTAACTGAATTGCTGTGAAATGACTTCTGATTCACGTAATCTCCTTTATTCTCAGATGGAGCTATTATGGGGTGTTGAGTCCCATAAATGAGCCAATTACACAGAGGAATCTTTGAATATATGAAAAGTATTTTGCATCATGTAACGCAGATTAATCTCTGATTAACACTGATAAACCTGCAGCTCTGTGGAATTCCTCTTCTTTTTAAAGATTAGCCTATTTTCGGGGCTTTTGTTGCCTTTAATGGCAAAACAGTGTAATGTTGAGAGGGAGAGGGAACGACGCGCAGCGAGAGGCTGCAGGCTGGATTTGAACCCGCAGCCACTGCACCAGGCACTGGGCATCTGATCTCTGGGCATCCGCTCCATCCACTAAGCCACCGATGCTCCATTGGAAATACTCTGATAATCAATTCAATCAATCAATCAATCAATTTTATTTATAAAGCCCAATATCACAAATCACAATTTCCCTCACAGGGCTTTACAGCATACGACATCCCTCTGTCCTTAAGACCCTCACAGCAGATAAGGAAAAACTCCCCAAAAAAACCCTTTAACGGGGAAAAAAAACGGTAGAAACCTCAGGAAGAGCAACTGAGGAGGGATCCCTCTTCCAGGATGGACAGATGTGCAATAGATGTCGTACAGAACAGATCAGCATAAAAAATTAACAGTAATCCACATGACACAATGAGACACAGAGAGAGAGAGAGAGAGAGAGAGAGAGAGAGAGAGAGATATGCAGGTAATGACAGTAGCTTACAACAACATTATTGAAAGTAATAATATTATAGTTATAGTTCTGGCTACTGTGGTACAATATGTTGAAAGTATGTATTAATATCTGGCAGTATACATGTGTGACAATAATCATATGTGTATAATAACAGTAGAAGTATGACTAATGACTAATGATGGCAGCAGCAGGAGGCATCTGGCAGGACCACGGCAGCAGCACAACCACACACGTCACGCTATCCAGGCACCGCTGCGATATGAGTTAATCTGAGAGACAGTGGAGCACAAAGGCTCCGGAGAAGAAGCCGAGTTAGTGACATCCAGAATGGCCGAGTTAGCAAGATGCAGTAATAGAATACGAGAGAGAGAGAGAGAGAGAGAGAGAGAGAGAGAGAGAGAGAAGGAGAGAAGGTGCCCGGTGTATTATAGGGAGTACTCTGGCAGACTAAGCCTAAGTCAGCCTAACTAGGGCTGGTACAAGGCAAGCCTGAGCCAGCCCTAACTATAAGCTTTATCAAAGAGGAAAGTCTTAAGTCTAGTCTTAAATGTGAAGATGGTGTCTGCCTCCCGGACCGTAACAGGAAGATGATTCCACAGGAGAGGAGCCTCATAGCTGAAGGCTCTGGCTCCTGATCTAGTCTGACTAGTCGTCACTAGTCTGACGGTCATTGGTCAGACGATGCATTGAGAACTGATGAAGCCGCTTGGATAAGAGGCGAAACGTCTTCTAGACAAAATCAAAGTCCAGTTGCCTACAATTGTATTGTTGCCAGAATGGAATTGACCTGGATAAATGAGAATATCCACAGACTTAGCTCTGTAAATTACACAGTGACATACAACATGAATCAAGGTGGAGGAGAATTACCAAGGTTTGTAGGGACAAGCACACAATGTGGCCATGGGTTAGGTGGTATATTTTGTAATCTATTTAGGATGGTAGTCCACTTGTTAAAAAGAGGATTCAACTTGGCTAAGCCACATTTGAAAACAGCAACCACAAACAAAGTGGGGGATGTGGTGTCGAAATTTGTGAGGAATACGACAACCAAACAGCAGGATGGAAATGGCTTGATGGTGTACACTAAAAGGTAGGCTTCTTTTAGGCATGTTTTTAAAACCTCTTCTTTAATAATGTCTGTTTTGTCAAGATAAGTGAAACAGTGAGTACATTTACATGGACAGTTTAATTCCCTTTTCATTCGGAATGAAAGTTCATTCCTATTAAAAGTGATCTTGTAAACGCCTAATTTGGAATAAAAATGGCCAGTGCGATTGAAAATTCATTCCGATATAAGGGGCTGGAATATTACGTTTCTAATTCCAAATGAAAGAATTTCTCGCGCTTGTATACACTCAGTTCATTCCGGTCTTTCTGCACATGCTCGTTTCCTTGTCCTTCTGTTGTGATAATGTATGTAACGGGTGCGCAACAAGATGCCAGCTAGTCCCGAGTGGTCTTCTATCTCCCTTCTTTGACTTTCTACCTCTCTTCTCTTCCTCAACAGATGAAGCATTAGCAGAACAAGGTTGTTGTCGTACTGCTGCTTCAAGAATATAAGCAAAACAAGCCAGAAAAAGGCACTAAGAACTGCGTCGTCAAGCATCTTGTTATCTGGAACGAGGACTACAGTGTTTTCTTCCAGTAAATGTAAACACGTAACATCCGCCCCGCCCCCTATCCAATCAGAAACCTTCCCTGCCCCAAACCTTGCGTGGACCCAAATAAAGGCAATTAAATTAAACCTAGCCTGGAAATTTAGACCCAAATCTACAAAGATTTAGGGTCTGGTTATGAGTAATGCAAATGGCCCAACTCGAGGGGCGGCACCAAGCATGCATTTGTAAATATCACTGCACGCAATAGGATAACACTACGACCAATCAGAACAATACATGGGGTGATGTATCCAGAGAGCTACCAGCGGAGCTAACTGGTAGATTAGACTCTTGCCGTATCCGGTCGGCAAAACAGCAAAAACGTCCTTCTTGCAAAGGAAAGACTCGAGCGCCGTCTTCTGTTCCTCTTTTAGAGAAAAAGCCAAGTTTAACTTGTTCATTGTAGCGGCCAAAGCCGTTTCAAACAACTGGTGTTCATCCGTAGCCATCTTGCAATGTTTACTGACTGATTCCGGACTTCGTCGTCGCAGTGCTGTCGTTTAGCTCGCCTCTGGCCCGCCTATATCAGATACACTGATGTGATACTTGTGCTCACTGAAGCGGCTTTCACCCAAGCAAGCTCCTTCTCAGCGGAGTCTTTTTTTCTTTGGTGAGGGCAGGTGAGGGGGAAGGGAGGGAGAGACAACCGCGTAAGTGATGATGATTGGCTTAGGGAGAGGAATATTTCATCATAAACCAATCAGAGGCAGAGTAGGGCAGATATTCACAAGCACACAAGCAAAGTTGCTGTGTGGGCTTGCTTTATGATAAAGTCGTTTACAAATAGAAATAGAGTACAAATAGAGTTGCTTATTTGGGCTTACCTTTCTCTATATATATCTGTCCAATAAGTTATTTAAACGCATGATAGTATGTCGGATTGCAGGATGTTTCCACAGCTCCGCTCCCTCCGCCCCTCTCCTTCTCTGCATACACACAGGTGACGGTCAGTCAATGAGACTTTTCACATTTAAACTGCACGATTAATGGAGGAGTATATATTTTCAACAGGCTATTTATTTATTTATTCATTACATTTTTCATTGGTTTATTGAGAGCAAGTCATATGGTTAAACTGTTTACTTTTGTGATAAAGAAAATACTTGAAGTAGGCTACAGTATGTCTACCGTGAAGCTGAGCGACAGTTTGATATTTTTAATTTACACTACAAAGATTATTATTATTGTTATTATTATTATTATTTGTAAATTGCTTGAGAAGTATTGCTTTATTTTCGACATTTTTTGGCCAGTTGTGACCTGTGCAATAAATGTCACAAGTTCTAAGCCATCTATTGTGTTCTAGTGTTCCACTATATAATACTGAATTTGTCTGTGTCTGTTACGTTGTCCCACACAACAATGCAGTGTAGTGTAGATAAGTGTACAATGTTTAATAATAATGAGTTATTCTATTAAGTGTCAATTACATTCATTTAACACATTCAATGTTGAGTTTCATTAGATCTTGCCGGATCCGCAGCACCACACATGCCAGTATTACTATGCGTATTCTATGGCCAAGATGACCCCAGCACCAGCTCACAAAGGACCTGTATGCAAGGTGCCTGTATTCACTGGAGAGAGAGTGCACAAAAATGCAATTAGATTTATTTATCTTGTTTGATTTAGAAATAGTAGATTTGCAGTGTTGTTGTGCTTTTTTGTATTCTTAATAAAGACACTTTTGTATTGAAGCTTTGTTGTTTCCTTCACATTTTACATATGAAAGTAACAATGTAGAAACATTTAAATGGTACAGTATGTGGGATTATAGTGTATTCTCTAGCTACACCTCAGTTTTTTTCATATGCATTTGTCCAAACTGAATGTGGTGAACTTGCTATTTCTAATACTTTTACACAATAATTAGAACACAAATGTATTTTAATTTTTATTATCACATTGACATGCACAGTTATTTCATTGGCAATTCATTTTTTTAAAAAATTCTAAATGTTTGGATGCAGAACAGAAACATACTTCTCATTGCCTCGAACTGGTAAATGGGCATAATCCTACATATAAATGTTTCTTGCAATCTGTAATGAGAAGACATTTAAGCAGACAGGTTCCAAGCCAGGATGTTCTGTCATGCACATTGGGGGATTTTGGAGCTTGTTCATCCTTCTGAGTTCCTGTGCAATGAAAAGAGGCAAATGTGTGTTTCTTGCAGAGTTCATAAGCACACTGGACGAGGAATACTCATTGTGTATGATACCTACTTTTGGGGTCTCCCTGCAACAAACGTTTCAGTGGGCATTGTGGCACAATTCCCACATGTGCACCTTTTCAGAGGAAAGAAAGGAGAATTAGAACTACTTTAGGAAAAATAAGGTAGGTAATGCTGGTGCAGGTGTATAAAAGATGACTGGAGGACGCTATGTTTGAGTGTTAAGCGATATAGTGACACCATATTTACATTAGGTATTGACTTTTCACCTGTTATCTTATTAGCAATAACATGGCGACTACACTGGGCATTTGGCCAAAATAGTACATGGTATGGGACATACCAACTTATATTCAAGCTATATTATTACTGCATTATTACCTGGGATGATGCTATAAACTGCATGCTATGAAAATTGCATGTTATGTAACAAGATATGTTCAAGTTAGACATTTTCATAACTTCACTATGACCATGGATATAGAACTAAGTACATTTGCATTACTTTTTATGTTTTGACACAACACGTAAAACTGGGACGCTACATGCCTCGTTATCAAAAAACGGATTGAGGTACATATCTAACTTCTCATTCTCACTCAAAATGAAAATAACTTTACCACTCAGAGACATCTTGTTGTACACGCGTTTCTTCCACCACCTCAGCATCGTCACTTTCTGGTTCTGGTTTCCGACTCCAGTTCAAACATAAAAGAGCGAATTCCATAAACAGCTGCCCAGTCAGGTTGTTCATTTGGTGCGTGCACCATGATGAAGAGATTGTTGTTGTTTTGGAGTCAGCCAACTTGTGGATGTATTGGGCCAGCCCCCATCCCGGCCCTGTCCTTCCTGCAACCAATCAGCACACGCCTCATTATCATTAATCCAATGAGCATCCGGACCAGTCAAAATCTCACATCTCGAAAGTCGCAGTAAGGCAGGGGGGCAAAACAAGCTCAATGTTTGATTTTTTTTGGCAAATTAATTTTTTTTTTAGGACAATTAAAGAGAGACAGGATATGTTAAAACTCCAGGTGATGACTCCTTTAAGGGGGGTGTCCAAGCAATTTGACATATTTGAGCATTTCACAAATAAATAACGCTATAGTTACTTTTCCACTTAATTAGTTACTTTTATAGTGCAGTAACTCAGTTACTAATATACTAGTAGTTACTACTTTTTGGGGAAAGTAATGAGTAACTGTAAATAATTACTTTTTTAAAGTAACGTTCCCAATACTGCATGTTACCATCATCAATCTCATCTGGGTTAAATCACCCAGGTACTGACCCAAGGGTGGGCTCCACCCACCCGGCTTCAAAGTGAATGTGATGAAACAGAACTGCTGCACATCATAGTGGTCACTGAACATCAGCTGTGTGAACCCGGCTGGGTCTGTTATCAGCTCACATGATGGCATGTTACATCTCATGCTGAATCTATCCCACAAGGAGTTTAGGAGGAGCTTATACTACTGACAGCCTTGTTGACACAGATTTTATCAGATTCTAATACCTTCCTTTTTGAAATAACCGTGTAGGTATTTCCTCTGCTCCTCAGGTGTTTTGACATGAGTGGGGTAGCAGGAATCCTCTTGCTTGCATTTGAGAAATGTGTTGACATTATCCTTACACAAACGTCTGTCTTGTTGGGAAAATGCCACACTTCATCAATGTGCACTATTTGGTACCCCTTTTCAACTGCTTTTTGAAGCTTAAACGAGACCTATACACCTGACAACTGTCTGTCACTGTCACTATGGGTACAGTCACTCATCTGGTTCAGCTCTGTAACACGTGTGCGAGTTTGCCATGACACCTGTAGAGCAGCACAGGATGATATAAACCTCTAGAGGGGAGCACAGTACACTTCACAAAACCAAAATAATTGTCAACTGAATCAAAAAGATGATGCAGGTTAAATGGGGAGGTAGTATATCAGCCCCTTTTGGAGTGTCCAATGGTGTTAGACAGGGAGGAATCCTGTCCCCTGTCTTGTTCAGTTTATATGTTGATGAACTGTCTGTGTGATTGAAAGCCTGTAAAACTGGGTGTATGATTGGTGAAATGGTGGTAAACCATCTTATGTATGCCGATGACCTTGTAATCCTTAGCCCAAGTAGTGCTGGCTTGCAGCAGCTACATATGTTCACTTTATGGTGTGCAATATGATATGAAATATATGCCAGCAAAAGTGCTGTCTTAATCTGTAGAACTAAGCGGGACAAATGGCTCAAATTTCCAGCTTTTAAGCTTTCCAATAATAATCTTGAGGTCTGTAGGAAAATTAAATACCTTGGTCATCTTCTAACTGTTCAAATGGAAGAAGATGATTACCTATATAGACAATGTTGTAAACTGTATGCACAGGCAAACACCCTAGCAAGTTTTATCAAAATTGTATGAGAGTCACAACCCCTACAAAGTGACTCGTTTCACTTGTAACACAGTGTGTGTATCTAGAGATTCTGAGGGTGTCCTTGCTTAGTGTTTTTAGTGTTTTTCTCAGTGTATTTAACCTAAACAGTATTCCCTTGCGAGTCACTCCACGCTCCCAAAAAAGGTTATTCTGTACCGATCTGTGGCTCTGTGAAGTTTCTATTGGTTACTGACTTTGAACAACAAGCATGCTCACCTAGCTCACTCTAAATCCCTCGACTGTCTCTTACAAAATGCACATATCTAAAAAGTGACTCTTGTTGTGTAAGCCTGGGGCACAGGGCAATCGCCCTTCTTCTTAACCTTGGGAGCTATGGCAAAGGAGCCAGCTAGGCACTATTATCTAGACAGCTGTATTGTCTCCGCTAGAACTGGGAGACCAAAGATGGAGTGCATTCATAACAAAGGTCAAGTAGCCTGACCTTGAGGCCTCTTTTAGGCCTTCAACTGACCTGACTGTTACCGTAAGCATACAGTGGCATGCAGAAGTTTGGGCACCCCTGGTCAAAATTTCGTTTACTGTGAATAGCTAAGCAAGTAAAAAATGACCTGATTTCAAAAGGGAAAATGATAAGGATGACACATTTCTTATTTTGATTTTTTAAGTCAGATGACTTTTTAATTTCAATCTTTTACGATTTCAAAATAACAAAAAAGTAAAAGGGCCTGAAGCAAAAGTTTGGGCACCCTGCATGGTCAGTACTTAGTAGCACCCCCTTAGTAGCCCCCAGAAGTATAGTTTCTTAATACTTTTTGTAGCCAGCTAAGAGTCTTTCAGTTCTTGTTTGGGGGATTTTCACCCATTCTTCCTGCAGAAGGCTTCTAGCTCTGTGAGATTCTTGGGCCATCTTACATGCACTGCTCTTTTGAGGTCTATCCACAGATTTTTAATGGTGTTTAGGTCGGGAGGCTGTGAGGGCCATGGCAAAACCTTCAGCATGCGCCTCTTGAGGTAGTCCATTGTGGCTTTTGAGGTGTGGTTTAGAATCACTGTCCTGTTCAAGAAGCCATTCTCTCTTTGTCAGCTTTTTTACCAATGGTGTGATGTTTGCTTCCAGAATTTGCTGGAATTTAAGTGAATCCATTCTTCCCTCTACCTGTGAAATGTTCCCTGTGCCTTCACAGTCACAGGACTTTTCAAAAAGCATCAGGCTTGTTTAGATGTTCCTTTGCAAACTTCTTCTGTGGTGTGGACACAGGGAAAATTTTCTTCTGATGACTCTTCTATGAAGGTCATATTTGTACAGGTGTTGCTGCACAGTAGAACAGTGCATCACCACTCCAGAGTCTGCAGAATCTTCCTGCAGGTCTTTTGCATTCAAAATGGGGTTTTGATTTGCCTTTTAACAATCCTATGAGTAACTCTTTTGGAAAGGTTTCTTGGTCTTCCAGGCCTCAACTTGACCTCCACAGTCCTGTTAACTGCCATTTCTCAATTACATTACGAACTGAGGAAACAGGTACCTGAAAACACTTTGCTGTCTTCTTATAGTCTCCTCCTTCTTTGTGGGCATCGGTTATTTTGGTTTTCAGAGTGCAAGGCAGCTATTTAGAGGAGCCAATGGCTGCTGATTGTTGGGACAAGGTTTCAGGAGTCTGAATATTTATAAAGCTTTGAAATTTGCATCACCTGGCCATAGCCCTAACAAGCTAATTATGGTCTGAGACCCTGCTAAAGGTTGTCTGAGAGCTCCACTGTCTTGGGGTGCCAAACATTTTGCATGGTGCAGTGTTTAGTGTTTCACTCTAAAGTTGTGTAAAATCAATCAATCAATTTTATTTATAAAGCCCAATATCACAAATCACAATTTGCCTCACAGGGCTTTACAGCATACGACATCCCTCTGTCCTTATGACCCTCACAGCGGATAAGGAAAAACTCCCCAAAAAAACCCCTTTAACGGGGAAAAAAACGGTAGAAACCTCAGGAAGAGCAACTGAGCAAAACAAAATTAATACACTGATCTTGCTTAAAATGTTGAAAATCATGTTTCATCTTTAATTCCATGCTTTTGGTGATCAGTTTATCTTCTACTCACTTAACTATTCACAGTAAAAGCAATTTTGACCAGGGGTGCCCAAGCTTTTGCATGCCACTGTAGCTGTCACCCATGTCCTGCATCTCTCTCTGTCTCTGTCTCTCTCTCTCTCTGTCTCATTGTGTCATACGGATTACTGTTAATTTATCATGTTGATCTGTTCTGTACGACATCTATTGCACATCTGTCTGTCCTGGAAGAAGGATCCCTCCTCAGTTGCTCTTCCTGAGGTTTCTACCGTTTTTTTCTCCCCTGTTAAAGGGTTTTTTGGGGAGTTTTTCCTTATCTGCTGTGAGGGTCCAAAGGACAGAGGGATGTCATATGCTGTAAAGCCCTGTGAGGCAAATTGTGATTTGTGATATTGGGCTTTATAAATAAAACTGATTGATTGACATCCTCTCATCTACATCTCACTTCACCCAGCTCTTTTACACATGGTGCTGCTGCACCTCCATGAACTAAATATATCATGAGTGCATACAGACACCCACACAGTCCATGTACCTTTCACATTGCACTGCTTATTGTGCTTGGCCTATTAAAATAGGACTCTGAGTATCTACAGTCACACAAAGAAAAAAGCATCTGTCTTATGACATCTGTTAAACGTTGACTGTCTGTTTTTATCGTTGTTGATTGTAGTAGGCTGTCGATGAGTCGAATCACCTTTGACCGGATTGTAAGTCATATTTAATAGGCTTGGTAAATCCCATTATGAGGGTGAGTAAACAGATGTGTAAATTTGCATTTATCTTCTGTCGTGTTTGATATAAGTTTAAATTAAGTCTCTGTGTCCATCAATTCATCATAAATTTAAATGATGGAGTGTCTTTTGCTCATTTATATCAGAAGAGCTGGGTCAGGTAAAAATTTCCCTGGCTGGAGTTTAATTAAAAGCTTCTTCTCTTTCCATCTTTTATTGATCCCTTGGACATCATTTTCCTGCTCTTTGATATACATGCACAGCCTGTGAGTTTTATTAGCTGGTGGTCATGCAGGGTTTGGATGGATTGGTGCTGTATGGATTTCACCCAATGGGAGATAAAAGGGGTTGTACACAGGTTTAGACAAGGCCAAATTCTGAAGCAATTGTATACTGGGTTATAAGTCATGCTTGCTCATCTTTTCTGGTTGAATAGTTGACATAGTTGTGATTTTAAGAGATTGTATGGTTGAACGCCAGATGGTTTCTGGTGTCAGATCTGAATGTCCTCTTTGATCTCTCTCAGGCTGTGTTTAAACCAATATGTAAGTGAGGTTGTCCTATTTTTTCTAAATCCATATTGTTGATCATACAGTATTTTGTATTTCGTGATGAATTCATCAGGTCTTTTATAGAATATTTTTTTCAATATTTTTAAGAATTGTGAAAGTAGAGAAACAGGTCTATAGTTTGAAAATGTATTTTTTTTTTCTCCAGCTTTATATATTGGTATTACTTTGGCTATTTTCATTTTTGTTGGAAATATACCGGTTTTTAAAGGTTGGTTACAGATGTGGGTCAAGGGCTTGCGATATGTTCAATGCAGTGGCGATTGCTCTAAGACTGCAAGGGAAGCTCAGCTTCCCCTAAAATGTCAAAAAATAAGTGGCCAAATATGTACTGTTGTGTTTACATTTCACTGACTAAATATGCGCTAGAACGCGTTCAACTTTTGTTCAGAATCAGCTACTTATCACAGGTCACTGACGCGACTTTCTTCTCATTCATTCCCGTAGCGTCACAGTGCATTAAACAGTGGAAGCTCAGCGTCCAAAGACTTCAGTGGGGAAGCATAGAGTGGGTTGTTCCACTGCAGCGAAACTAGACAGTCATTAGATGCTCGGTTTTGTCCCACCCATTGGACGCTCAGCGTCTCTGGGGGTCTATGGGGCAGTGGGCTGGCCTCAGCTGGCCTGGACGCTGGGCTTCTGCATGATGATTGGATGATCGGTCTGAGGCTGAATCCCTTTTTGATTGACAGCGAAATGAGCGAATCAGCGATCTTGAAATATAAACCACCACTGGAGCATTTTTCCAAGTTTCATTCCGTTGTTCCGAGTTGAACTGGAGACTTTTACAATCCTCTTAGTGACTTTTTCTTTGTTAAAAACGACTAGCAACAAATCTAGCATCTTTTTCTGGTGTTATTGGAGACTGTACTCGTGTTTGGAGACTCCCAAAGCACTCACAGGCGGTCACAATCGCTTGCCTCTCTAACATCCCCAAAACATTCTTAGAATGTTACATCTAAAACATTCTATCTTTGTTAACATTTAACAATACAGGAACATTATTTGAAATAAGAAACATAAGTATAATGTTCTGTGAACATTAGATGAAAATGTTGTCTTTAAAAGGCCAGTGTGTAAAATGGGTTGAAAACAGTGACATCAGTGGTCAAATTCTAGATTGAAGGGCTCACTCGCTCACCCCTCCCGTCGGGTAAATGACGGTGGCCTCGTAGGGACAAAAAGCCTTGCGCAGACACGAGTTTTTCAGGAGTAGGTCTATCTAGTGATGAGGTGAATATTTATTTAGAAATCTAAACCATGTTACGATATTGTAATGAATCCCTCACGAGCAGGAGACCAGAGGAGCGTTCGGGAAAAAGGCCAGTTCATTTGAGCACTCCAAAAACTCCGGTAACACTCCACTCCATCCCAAACTCTGACTCTTGTAACGTAACAGACACACTTCATAACTTTACACACACACTCGTTTACCATACTTAGTGGGGAACCCCCTCCCCTCTCTGCTCCGCCAATCTCCAGCCCGCACACTGACTGACAGCGTAGCCGGTAAACAGAGCTCAGCTGTTTATTTAGCCTAGCAATATCTCCGGACTATAGTAGCTGCAATGGACGACTTTGAACACGATTTTGAAGAGTTTCTTGTAGCGGACACAGATCCAGAGCCATACCTGTTTGAGCCGGAGCATACAGATGAAGAACTCCATGTGTTTGATGCTGAGCAGGCAAGAAGAGAGGCTGAATGCACAGAATGGGATTCGGTGCTACTGCTACCATCGTTGGGGAGATATATCATCAGGAGGAAAAGCGCCGCAGAGAGTGCATCACAAGGAGTGAAGTTGCGTCTTCTTTTCCTCGTAGATGATGGTTCGGGTTCATTCTCTCCTGTTGCGTGGTAAGTGTGGTCCATTCGCAAACTTTATAACTAAAAAAACTTTTCACTACTCTCTATCGACAAACTACTAACACTCTCTGCTGTTTCCTCCTCTGTCTTCCTTCCTTCCTCTGTCTTTGTTGGTTCATTTATACATGCGAAACGCGTTCTCTGGCTGGCTGGATTGTCCGCTCGGGCTGCCTTACATACATGGCGGTGCAAGATGGCGACCTCTCTAAAGCAAGGCCCTTGTTATATATATATATATATATATATATATATATATATATATATATATATATATAAGCATAATTATAAGGCTACGAAAACCAAACAAATTTTATTTTATAGCGATCATACACTTGTATAAACATATTAATGGGTAGAATATTCAGATTCAGATTCAGATTGACAATAAACCATGCCAAATATTACACACTGGCCCTTTAAAACATTAACAGAACCTATACGGAATGTTCGCCATTGTTGTGGGAACATTCCCTGCTAGCTGGGCACTAGCCTCATGCAGCAGCCCCAGAGGGTAGAATTTATGTATGAATGGACACATTTTATGATGTAGGCCGAAAATGAGCTTCCCCTCCTTGAATGACCAGCAGCTGCCACTGGTTCAATGCTGTTTTTAACTGTAAACATGTCAATTCCATTGCAGTCTGTGGACTTCTTACTTTTTTTTTTTTTACCTTGTCAATGATTTCTTTTGCATCTGTTTGCCTTAAGTACAGTGATTCTTTAACATGTATACATTTACTTTCTACACAGTTTCCATTGCCTGTCTCTGCAGTATCCCTGGCCAGACCAGGACCAACAATGACAAAAAAACGTATTAAATTCCTCGGCTACTAAGGCCATGTCATTAACCCATGTATTACTTTTGGTCAGGAAGTGGCTGGTGTATCCTGCCTTCGCATCCCCATTTTTGATAATTTCATTAATTATCTTCCATGTATTTTTAGTGCTGCTTTTGCTGTCCTCCAATAAATTGCTGTAGTAGTCTTTTTTGCTGTAGCTCCGCTTTGTCACCCGACGGTAGACCAAAAGCTGAATCCAGGCCTGGAGATTTGTGCAGTAGATCTGATTGCAACCCAACTGGGTGGCATACAAATAAAAACATCCAGTAATTCAACACAGCAGGCAGAGGAATAGATTTCTACCACAATCAGCAGACAGCTTATAGCAAAACAGTTCACAGCAGCACTCCTTAGCATGACACGGCTAACTCTGAGCTGTATATCTTACTATATAACGAAATATGACAAAAACTCTGTCTGTGGGTGTGTCTGTGTGTCTGTTCCACGTTTATCTCCTCACTGACTTGGAGTGCGTCCCAAGTATTTTTATAGTGCTACTGCTAGCTCCTCGCTTGAACCGGAAGTCGTTCGAGGTCCGCCATCTTCTAGGCCGTCCCAAGTCTTTTATTTGTGCAGCGAGGAGCTAGCGCTAGAAGCTAGCAGCAAGCTTTAAGCAGCTACGAGCTAGGATGGCCGAGAGCTTCCTATCCGGAAGAGTTTTTCAGCTGAACGCCATGACGTATAAATACTCGCCCCCTACATCTGGACAGACGTGCAGTAGATGTTGTACAGAACAGATCAGCATGATAAATTAACAGTAATCCGTATGACACAATGAGACAGAAAGAGAGAGAGAGAGAGAGAGAGAGAGATGCAGGACAGACGGTAATGACAGTAGCTTACAACAGCATTATTGAAAGTAATAATATTATAGTTATAGTTCTGGCTACTGCGGTACAATATGTTGAAAGTATATATTAATATCTGGCAGTATACATGTGTGACAATAATCATATGTGTATAATAACAGTAGAAGTATGACTAATGATGGCAGCAGCAGCAGGAGGCATCTGTCAGGACCACGGCAACAGCACAACCACACACGTCATGCTATCCAGGCACCGCTGCAATACGAGTTAACCTGAGAGACAGTGGAGCACAAGGGCTCCGGAGAAGAAGCCGAGTTAGTGACATCCAGAATGGCCGAGTTAGCAAGATGCAGTAATGGGATACGAGAGAGAGAGAGAGAGAGAGAGAGAGAAGGAGAGAAGGTGCCCGGTGTATTATAGGGGGGTTCTCCGGCAGACTAGGCCTAAGTCAGCCTAACTAAGGGCTGGTACAGGACAAGCCTGAGCCAGCCTTAACTATAAGCTTTATCAAAGAGGAAAGTCTTAAGTCTAGTCTTAAATGTGGAGATGGTGTCTGCCTCCCGGACCGTAACAGGAAGATGATTCCACAGGAGAGGAGCCTGATAGCTGAAGGCTCTGGCTCCTGATCTACTTTTGGAGACTTTAGGGACCACGAGTGACCCTGCGTTGAACTGGAGACTTTGACCAGTGTTCTGGTGGGATAATATGGCACTATGAGCTCTCTAAGATACTACGGAGCTTGACCATTTAGAGCTTTGTAAGTTAACAGTAGGATTTTAAATTCAATTCTGGATTTTACAGGGAGCCAGTGCAGAGAAGCTCCAACAGGAAAAATATGATCTCGTTTCTAAAAACTCTGAGAATTCAGATACAAATTCAGAATATGGGCCAGGAGCACGGTAAACTATAACAAATAAAAGTGGCTGCGAGGTTTTCCAGGTCGGATGTAAAAGACTAAGAACGAGGCTTTCAAATGAATTATAATCTAGTTTAGGTTTAGGGCTGATTAATACACTAGAGTTAAAAATGGCTGCAACTCCCCCTCCTCGGCCGCTGCCTCGAGGAATGTGGGTATTATTATGACTGGGAGGAGTGGATTCATTTAGACTAACATATTCATCTGGACACAGCCAGGTTTCAGTGAGACTGAGTAAATCAATATGATTATCTGATATTAATTCGTTTACTAACACTGCTTTAGACGATAGAGACCTGATATTTAACAGTCCGCATTTAATTCTCCTGTTTTGTCTTTCTGTCACAGAAGAGGTTTTAATTTTTATGAGGTTGTTATGCACAACTCATCTTTGTTTAATTTTAGATTTAAATAATTTAGGTGGTCGGGGGACAGACACCGTTTGTATAAAACTATGAAAACTATGGCTGGGTAACTGAACTAGAAGCTCAGAGAGGCGTATGGGACTCTGAGTCCTGGTCTCAACTCTGGGTTGTCAGGGATTTAAATTACTAATAAAATTTGTCAGGTTCCTAGAAATGAGAGCAGCTCCATCCAAAGTGGGATGAATGCCATCTCTCCTAATGAGACCAGGTTTTCCCCAGAAAGTTTGCCAATTATTAACGAAACCCACATCGTTTGCTGGACACCACCTGGACAGCCAGCGATTAAATGATGACATGCGGCTAAACATGTCATCACTGGTCAGAATTGGGAGGGGTCTAGAGAAAACTACGGAGTCCGACTTGATATTGTGATATATGCATATTCACACACCGAGGCAATATTAATTTTAGTGACCTCCAATTGGCGTAACCGGGTGTCATTGACGCCGACGTGAATAACAATCTTACTGAATCTACATTTAGCTTTAGCCAGCAGTTTTAAATTAGATTCAATGTCGCCCGCTCTGGCCCCAGGGATACATTTGACTATGGTCGCTGGTGTTGCTAACTTCACGTTTCTCAGAATAGAGCTGCCAATAACCAGTTTTATCCTCAGCGGGTGTGTCGCTGAGTGGGGAAAAGCGGTTGGAAACGTGAACAGGCTGGTGGTGAGCCGTGGGCTTCGGCTTGGAGCTGTGCTTCTGGTGAACCGTAACCCAACCTCCCAGCTGAACGGGAGTTACCGGAGGACAGTTAGCAGAGGCTAAGGCTATGCTATGTGGCTCCACACCGGCTACAGGGGGCTGGCTAACTACCGCAGCTACTGAATGGTTTTCCATGGTGTGGAGCCGCGCTTCTAATTCACTAAGCCTCGCCTCCAACGCAGCAAATAAGCTACACTTGTTACAATTACCACTGTCGCTAAAGGAGGCAGAGTCATAACTGAACATCTGGCACACCGAGCAAGAAAGAGCAGAGGGAGAAGCCATCGCTAACTTTAAAGCTAATGTAGCTACCCAGGTTAGTAGGCTAACGTGCAAACAACAACTAAGAGATTAGCAAGAAAGTCGTAGAAAGGAGGAGAGCTATAAGTGCTTAAACAGAACCAGTGTGGGTTAAGACCTGAAGTAGATGTTAAAGCAACTGAAGTGAGAAAGCAGAAAGCAGGCTAGTAGAATTCACTAGAGCAGTACAGAGACGCTGTCACAGAAACACCGGAAATGACACAACTTGCTTACCGCAATACGTCAGCACGTCAGACACCACCAAGGCTCCAGGCTGATCTGTTCTGTATGACATCTATTGCACGTCTGTCCGTCCCGGAAGAGGGATCCCTCCTCAGTTGCTCTTCGGGGTTTTCTTCTCCCCGTTAAAGGGTTTTTTGGGGGGGAGTTTTTCCTTATCCGCTGTGAGGGTCCTAAGGACAGAGGGATGTCGTATTCTGTAAAGCCCTGTGAGGCAAATTGTGATTTGTGATATTGGGCTTTATAAATAAAACTGAATTGATTGAGGTAGACTGACAGGTCTGATGTCTTATTCACTCAGCAGCTGACTTGCTGAATGATGGCGAGTGGATTTAATAATAGTGATAATAATTCATTCATTCATTCATCTTCTAACTGCTTCATCCTCTTGAGGGTCGCGGGGGGGCTGGAGCCTATCCCAGCTGACATCGGGCGAGAGGCAGGGTACACCCTGGACAGGTCGCCAAACTATCGCAGGGCTGACACATAGAGACAAACAACCATTCACGCTGACATTCACACCTACGGACAATTTAGAGTTATCAATTAACCTAATCCTCAATCTGCATGTCTTTGGACTGTGGGAGGAAGCCAGAGTGCCCGGAGAGAACCCACGCTGACACGGGGAGAACATGCAAACTCTGGTGCTATAGCAACCGATTGAAATTACAAACTTTGAATGGGCATATCTCATGCCCCGTATGTCGTAGAGACATGAAACTGTGTACAGAAATGCCTCTCCTCATGAGGAACAAGTTTGCGTTTGAAGTTTGAGCGATCTGCATGAAAGTCAGTGAACATAATCTAGGGACCACTATCTAAAGTTCCCTCTTGGCAAAAGTTGGAAAACTTACTAAAACTGAGCTTCTATAAGGCAATGAATATTGCAGAGGGCGTAGCTCATCACATAAAGGTGTATAACATCTCAAGGGTTTCACCGATCACCACGCAGCTTTGTAGGCATATGACCACACATAATCTGAGGGGACCCCTCCATTATTGACCCGATCAAACAAAATGGGGGCGCTAGAGAGCTAATTTCTTATCTAGGCCTAACTGCCATATCGATTTTTACTAAACTTGGTAGATATGTAGAACAGGAAGCCTCAAGGTGACTGCAGAAATTTAACTCTTGGCAACTGGGTGGCGCTATAACAACAGTAAAAAATGCTTAAAAACGGCTAAAATGCGACCAATCGCTGTGGCTCCCCCTGTGGCCGAATGTTTGGGTTTTTCCTAATTTTTGGTATGACTAAGTCATGGTATGACATGCTGTACATAATCACGGAAACTGTTTGTATGTCATTCTGTCAGTCAGTCATTCTGTCTGTCCCAGGTTTTTCTACTCACTGACGTGGTAAATCTATGTGAAACTGCACATAGGCATTGAGGATTGGCATAGGTAGAAGGTGACAAAGCTACCAATGGGTATGGACTAGTCTTACTATATAATGATGAAAACTCAACTCTGTCTGTCTGTGGGTGTGTCTGTTCCACATTTTTCTTCTCACTAGAAAGCTCTGAAGCTGTAGTTTAACCAGCAACAAACAGCAAGTCACTAACTTTAACCACTGACTAGTACAGATGCTGTGAAGACAGGATAATATTTGGGGGCGCACATGCTCAATGCGCATCAGGGGGATTAATATTAGGACAATTAAACAAATAAATTATTTACTCACCAAGAAGCCACCCATTGCGCACAGTGCCAGCTAGTAGTCTGTTCCCAACCATGCTGTTACTCAGAATGTATGAATCGTGCGTTGAACCAGGCCACCTCGCCACAATGTTGGTTAATTGCATTTGCGTTACATATGATCTGTACATTGATCGAATGAAAATGCTTCCTGTTGACATAAACAAATTCATCCTGTGATGGCTGAGGACTAATTGTTTTCACATTTATTTATTATGACAGTTTCCCAGCATCACCTCTAAGTGTCGCCAAAGGATCAACAGCTGTAGAAACGTGCGTACGTCAGCCATGAAGTTGGCGTGAGGCATCGCACATTTCCAAGGTCATTTCACTCTTGATACATCTGAACTTTGCTGTGGAAAAGGACATATGCCATGTTTTTGTGCGTACGCAGCCTATGAGGCCCCTGGTCTGTTTGTTTTCGAGAGAAAGAGACCTCTGTGGATAAATCAGATCCCAGTAAAAACCTCTTATACAATGAACACTGAAGGAATTCTAAATGGAGAAGTTTCAGCTGGTTACAATCTGTAATTCACCACAAGATGCCACTAAATTCCCCTAAATCTTATACACTGGACCTTTAATGCATCAACACTCTATTCCAATAATATAATCCTTAAATTATCTAATTTTACTTTTGGTACTTTAAATATATTTTGATGCCATTATTTATGTAATTGTACTTCAGTAAGACTTTAAATGCAGGCATTTTACTTGTAAGCAAGCATTTTTACACTGTGGAATTAACTGCTAAAGATCTCAATACTCCTTTTACTGCTGGCTTTTTGTGTGACTAATGTTAGGCATTACTTTTCAGTGTGTTCCTCCGGTCTGATTTGATAAACAGAAGGTAACAGTCATGCTTCTCAGACCTTAAAAAGCGTGATGCAGTTATGTCGTCAGCAGTGTCTGGGCTGCAGGGCATGAAATGAAAAAGTCTGTTGTACAAATTGATATAAAGCAGCTTGAACAACCCCGTGTTCAAATGCTTCTTTTGATGAACAGACATCTTTCAAGAGATGGCACTTCAAATATTTGTAAAGAACTGTATGAGATAAAAATACTTCATCTCTATAAAGTGTTTGATGGTCAATAAAAGTTGATTGATCAGATGCACATTTATATATATATATATATATATATATATACATATATATATGTATGTGTACTGTATATATTGATACAACGAGCAAGATGTAATGATCACACAGCACCCAAGCGCTCAGCACTTTTTCTTGTGCTTTAGACGTCTCTATATGTCCCTGTGTTGTGATTGTTAAATGTAGTCCATGTCTGTTTTATGTGACAGAACTGTCCTTGTGATGTTGTTTGCCTGTGATGATGTTTTTATCTTGTGTTGTGAAGCAATGAAATGTAGCACTGTGCCCAAGATGAATGGGGGACAATAAAGTTTACTTTACTTTACTTTACTTTACTTTATATGGAGCATACGCTGCATTACTTTAATGAGCAAGAATTCCATCATATGTTTTATCTACAATGTTAACAGAGAAGTGGTCAAATACAGTGTTCTTAATGAAGAACCAACTCCGCCAGAGGCTTTGACAGCTCTCCCGTGATTATGGCCAAACCAGGTAAATCCGTCAAGTTCAGGTGAGTCACTGGATGAATAAGTCTCATTTAGATAAATGAAATCTGGCTCAAGAGAACAAAGCGGTACTTTTCTAAGTTCACAGTTTGTCGATGTCCAGCCGTTAACATTCCAATGGACTACTCGAAACTGCTGAGTAGACTACTTACAGACTGGGCATGCTCCCCTCACACAGGCCCGACACCTGTAGCGGCTCCTATGGCCGACTGTTCCCGGCAACATAGAAATCCTTCCTGGCAGATGTCTCTCTAAGTAGAGTCCTAAAATAATAATCCAACAGCCGTTCTGTGTGCGATTTTGCCAATGACACATAGACACAGGGGTCACAGTCGAGGCCTTCCCGCAACAGGTTTTTCACTTTGACGATCAAATCCTCATCATCCACCTGAGGCAACCCCGCTATCATCAGCGAGACATCCGAATCAGATGGTTTCCTCTGGGTGGCTTTTTCGGCTATTTTCAGCTCAATAGCCTCCATTCTGGAGCTCAGGATGCCCACCTCCAGCTCCAAATTCAGACGCATATGTGATTGTTGTTTAAAACCATACTACTCCACACTATAGCAACCAACCAACAAAACAAAGAAAAAGACAAAAAAGGAGAAAAGGACAAAAGAAAAGGACAGAAAAAACAACAACAAGGCTCCCCGCTGTCACAATCCCAATGCAGGGTAGAAGATAGGCACCATTTCAACTATGATAAAACAAAAACTCTGCATTCTAAGAGCATAAAAAAGATAAAGGATCAAAAAAATGTTTTGTTATTAGGACCAACCTTTAGCCTTCACGTTCAAAAATAACATTCTGTTCTTTGTTTCAATTAAAAAAATTTTCAAGAATCCATTGAAATTTTAAAAACATTTTGAAATGCTCAATGTTTAGCCTAATTGTTGTCTTTTTGCAGTTTTGAATATAAAGGCTTTTCCCATCATAGTAATTATATTATTCAAGTCTTTTCCCTTGACTTTATCTCTTAAATCACCAAACATTACAGTTAAAGGACAGCTGTAGAAATTTGGACTATAAACAGAAATCCATTGGCTTACATTAATCCAAAAAAAGTGTAACTTCTTTACAGTACCAAAATAAATGAAGGTCTGAAGGTCCTCTTCTTCACAGAATCTGCACAAATCACATTGTTGCATACCCCATTTTTTAAGCTTTTTTAGTAGGTAAATAACTGTAAATAATCTTTAATTGTATGATTCTAATAGAAATATCAAAAGTGGTTGTATAAATGTTTGTAAAAACTTTTTTCCATCGAAGACATAAACTAGACACTTACCTGACAGGTGAATCCCAACTAAACCTAAAAGAAAGAAAAGGTGAGAGTACAAAAGGTTTTGTGAATTTTGTTTATTATTTTGCCTATGGTACAGACCTGAACCACATGTTTTTTGCTATTATCTGGTGAATGTTATAAAAACTGTTCATACTTGCAAAAGAAAAGAAAGAAAGAAAAAAAACTGAAGAGGAGAGAATAAATGTTTATTTTTCTTTACCTTTCAAACGCAACTGTCGAGTCCAAGTCTTGTTTCATCTTTGCTGCCTGGTACCCATTTCTCCCAAGCGATCTAGATCTTCTGAGATGTCTGAGAGAGGTCATCTAATGTGATACTGATAATAATCTGATAATAATCTAACAATTCTGGTTGTTACACATAGGCGTGAGGAAAGGCAGAGAGGCCCCAGAACAGAACTATACTGCCAAATATAAAATAATAATAATAATTAAAATAAAGTTTTCTTTGACTAAAGCAGTCCTGACTGAACTAAAGATTTTCCCAATATGACCATTTTGTAGGGCCAGGTTGTCTTTTTCATGTCTTAGTTTTTCCATCTATCTCCCAGGACTGATTTTGATCAATGGGTTCCTCAGTTTCTTTCTCTCTCTCTTCATCCTCCAGGAGATTACGCCTCTCATCTCTCTCTCATTCCCTTTGTGTGCTTGTTCAGTGTCATCCCGATTGTCTATACTGTAATATCAATGTTGGTCTTTTCTGTACACCCAACATCTTATCTCCATGACTGTCCTCCTCAGTTGCTCTTCCTGTTGCCCTTCCCATCAGAGCATTTTTTGGGGGAGTTCTTCCTTATCTGAATCATGTCTCAAAGGACAGAGGGTGTTGTACGGCCTCTTGAGGTAAATTTGTGATCTGTGGCATTGGTCTATAGCTAATGAATAAAACTGACTTGACATGACTTGCTTGACCTGATTACCTGACCAAGATGAGAATCTATGATGTAGTCTTGGCTCATTCATTGTATTTATTATCTAAAGGAATACAGTTTTCTTTATCTTTGTCATTTATGACCCCTGCATGTAAAAAAAAAAAAAAAAAAAATTGACACCAGTTTAATGGTAACTTTGAGCAAAACCTATAGATGGTAGAACGAGAGCTTCATATGATAGGGTGTAGATATAGACAGGCTGGACCAAACATATTAGAAACACATCTTAGTATAATGCAATACAGATCAACAGGATCATGAACTATAGCTTCAAAACTCCATAAAGCTGAATCAATGCCTCCCGAAGAGCTGTTGGATTAGACTGCATTACTTTTAGCTAGATGTACTGGCAGAGCACAACATCGATGGAAAACTACAAAGAATGGGAGGGAAAACAAACCAGCTTTCCATTAGATTTGTGTTCTCTATTTTCCTGTCAAACCTGAAAAAGTAACCCATGAAATAAAAAATTTAATGTGCTTAGATGAACCATTCTTTCCCATTATTGTATTTTTCCCCATTAACTTTATGTGCCTTTATTAAGTTCCTGTGGTCCTGGTTAAGATAATTATTCGCTAGTCTCAGGGTGATACTACAAATTCCAACTAATGTGCTCCCCCAACCAGGTCATTCATTAAAACCCCTGCAAATAGAGAGAAAAAACTCCCACTGCAGGAAAAAGGCCCACCTAGTCTTCCCTTATCCTAATGATTGTGATTATGTAACATGTTCTCATCCCACGTTGTCACTTATCACCACTTTGTCAGTGGGCTTTCACATCTACATATTATGCACCAGGTATCCTCCTGTGTCTGCTGTGGATATTCTGGGTCTGCTTTTTTTGTCTGTGTCTGACTCCAGAAGTCAATGACCAAGCGCCGGTTTATGACGGCTTTGGAGTGAGACCAGGTTGGCTGACACTGTGACATCTATAAGTCAGATGAGTTAAAAAAAAAAGCAAAAGATGGTTCAAGAGGTTGTAAACAAACCCTGATAAAGAACAGGGACATATAACTAGATATAAAATGTCCACCGAGATGGCAACAAGCCTGAATGAGATTTATCGGTGACCAGAGCAGACTCAATCTCTGTTGGAACAGCGGAGATCTCAACTTGTTATGACGCTGATAAAAGCACCATGTGAGACTTTATAGTTACAAAGACGTCTTCCTTTATGTGTCACATTTTTGCTTTTAGGTCTGCAGTAGCATGCAGGACAGCTGCCTCGGTGGCTTCAAAGTGCAATGTGGCTGTAGATCAGGCGGTGTCTCTTTCATGCAGCATTTGAGTTCAGCATTAGGCGGTTCCTTTTATATTCTTCCTTTTCACTTGATAAAATTAATGTCCTTGCAGTATGAAGGATAATCAACAGCACTGTTATTGACACTGTGGGAGTTTCACAAACTATGAAACTGAACTTTTGATTGCTCATTAGTTAATTAGTTAATTGGTGATTTTCTATTTGTCATGATAGTATATGGTGCACGGAGGTCTTATATTACATATCTGAAAAATCTGGTGTTACTGGACCTTTTCCTTTTGGTGTTTTGGGCAACAAGTCCTCTGATCCATATGATCACATCAGTGGTATTTTCGTACCCTTTAATACCACCCACAGGAGAGTTTCGTAAATTAGCACCCCTACCGCTAGAGAACAGACTAGTTTGTTTATGACCATTTAATGTCATAGTTTTAAAAATATATTTCTTTTAAGTGAGGTTGTATGAGGTAATCATCCATAGTCAGTGTATAAACTACAGTAGATGTCAGCCAGCACGCCCCCAGTTTGAAAAAGCAGGCCAGAAGCCAAGCAATGCCCTGCAGTGGACGGGGGCAGAAACAAATGTATTTTAGCCACCTAAAATTAAAAAATGAATATCAGTTCAAGTGTACATTATATTTAGAATATTTTGTCCACTTTACCTTACTGTCAGACAGCGATTACTGACAGTAAGTCGAAGCTGTTATATCATGCTCTTACAAGCCATGTTTTAATATTGGCACCAAAACTCCTTAGTTAGGTTTAAAAAACAAAAGATCACAGTTTATGGGCTGAAATATGTGCCACCAGAAACTGAATTTGAATCATTTATATTTGAATTTGAATTTCTAATCTTGAATAACTGCACTGAAAAACTGAATTTGAATCACATAATTTGAAATTGTATTGTTGAATCATCGCATTGAAAAACTAAATCTGAATAGTATAATTTGAAATTGAATTTATTTCTATATATCTTCACATTCAGTTCTCACAATTCAAATTCAGTTCTGAAAATTCAGTTTCAATTTACTGTGACAGACATCCGGGTAGTTTAAGGATGAAGGAAGAGCAATCGAGCACAGATACACAGGACTCCTCCTCGGCCAAGCAGCACCTACGTTTTTGAGCACGTAGGAAGAAGCGCTCACCTTGATCCATAGACCATAGACAATAGGCTTGTTCGAGATGAACTCCGCCTCGCCTGAAAAGTAGACGAGAGCAGGCGACCGCAGCGGGGGGGGACAAAAAGCTGCGGTGAAGTCGGACAGTTTCCCGACAGTTTCCAGCAGCCTTCAGTCCGTACAGGAAGTCACAGACCATAGGCGTCATTTAGGTATGGCGAGGTATGGCAGCTGTAGAGGCGCACTGGCTGGTTGTTTTCATTGTATTGCACTTAAATAGGTCAATAATATGCTCATCAGTGAATACGAGTGTTATTGAATCAAATTGTTTGCCACTTCGCTCCTCCGTTATGAGTTATGTGAGTTACCGTATATTTCCAAATAGTCGTTCGGTGGCAAATAGCCGCCGGGCACCTAATAGCCGCCTGGGGTTTGACCCCATTTTATGTATTAAATGCTGGTCCTCATTCATTGCCTCATGGCTGTCCCTCCTTCAGAGACTGTTTGCGCTTTTACGCACGGGTTGGTGGTGAAGTGGTGCACATGCCACGTATCTAAAACAGGTAATACATCTGGCTACATCTTTCCCACATCAAATATCTGTTATCGCCTTGACCCGCGTGCGTAAAAGCACTTACAATTCCGTGTCCTCTCACCGCAGATGCTGTGATTTGATGGCCCGGTGCTCATTGTAGCCCACTCTTATAAGAACCAATAATAATAATAAGTTACTGTGGACCTATATGTCATGCCATTTAATAAAATTACCAGAAGAGTTTGCTGAAAAGCAGGTAAAGTCAGCCTGAATTACTCATGCGCTTTGCCGGTGAAAATCGCTGACATGCGTGGGGAATACAGCTTCTACAGGCTCGCCATAGCTTACTGTCAGGACTCAAGGACCAGAATTCGGGATGGCGGACCGTTGGAATGGCGATATTTCGGTGTGGCGGCCTGTAACTGTTGGTTAAATGGCCCGTTCGGTTGGTATTCAGATAACTGGGGCTTTACTGGTATAATGCAATAGCACCACCCAGCGGTGAAACCCGTGTACACGAAAAAAATGACCCACTCTAAATGTTAAGAGATTTTTGTACACGAACTCACCCCTACATTATATAGTATTTTTGCACTAAAAACATACTGGACAGGAACTGTAGCCAAATAACGGCCTGGTGCAGGTCGGTGCAAAAAAATGAATAAAAGCCATGAGCAAATAGCCGCCTGGTTCTTTTAAACGCCTGGGGTCAAAATCGATTTTGTGAAATAAACACCCGGGCTACTATTTGGAGAAATACGGTATCTATGTGTTGTAAAAGCATTTTGCTCTGCTGCTGTAGACAGCCTGTCTAAATGATGTCTTGAAGCCTGTCTGATTGTATGTGGGTTTTTTTTCTTCATGTCGGCATGTTAAGCTTGTATTTTCGGTCTCTGGAGACAAATTGGCCTTTGTTTTACTGTTTCATTCACCGGACCCCTTGGTTATCTTCTAGAAATGAGCTTGTAATTAATTTATTTTCTTTATTTTCTGTGAAGTTAAACACATGACTAGTGATAATGAAACGTCCACTCACTGTCCGTGGTGCTGAAATATGCGCCGAAATAGGTCTGATGTTTTCACTGCTCTCACCAAGTCGTGCATTACATGCAGACATGAGGTATTATGAATGTGAGAAACAGCTTCATGTCCTTTGAAACAGTTTTCAATAGCATAGTATGTACTTCTGACAGGTCAAAGACCAAAATGAAGTTATAAGTTCATATTTTTGATCAGTAGCTCTGTAACGTCATGTCATATTGCTATACCTTAGCTTTTTCTGAAACGACACCCCTGATTCATGGAGGATAAACCATGAACATAAACTACAGATCACCTGTAAAGCATTTTAATAAATTAATCTATCATAATTAAAACAACTAGAGACTGAAAACAAACTGATATATGGGTCTGATCACTTTTTTAATGAACTGACATCATTCCAGACAGGATGTAAGTGTGTCTGTGACTTCCTGTACAGACTGAAGGCTGCTGGAAACTGTCGGGAAACTGTCCGACTTCACCGCAGCTTTTTGGCACCGCCCCCACGCTGCGGCCGCCTGCTCTCGTCTACTTTCCAGGCAAGACACAGTTCATCTCGAACGAGCCTATTGTCTATGGTCTATGGATCAAGGCAAGTGCTTCTTCCTACGTGCTCAAAAATGTAGGTGCTGCTTGGCCGAAGAGGAGTCCTGTGTATCTGGTTCCAGACCATAGACCCCGCCCACTCAACTGAGTAGGCTTGCATCTCTGGTCTGGCATACTGCAATGAATTTGCGATTTATCTCATCCAAAAGATGGATGGACCAATGAACGCCGGGGGTGGAGGCGGGTCTAGCGATTAGCCAATCAGCGTCACGCTGATGTCAAGCTGTACGCCGGTGGGTAACTGGTGAGGATAGCAACAATGGCGACCGCTACAGATCCTACAGACCACATTAACGATGCTATCGAGGTATTTTGCCACTACTCGCGTTAATGGAGGACCAAATTAAGGAAGCTGCTAAACTGGATTTAACGGCGATGCAGCTGGGCGTGCACGACGATGGAGACATTTTAAACGGGCAATGCTCGCTTGTTTTCAGTACCCCGAGGCATGGATACTAATGACGTCAGATTCTAGGTGAGTCGTTGATCTCTACTGATTGGTTAGGGAAAAATCAAATTCCTTCCTCGCCTTCAATGGAGGCCATGTCAGACTGAAGGTTCTGGGGGCTTCAGTCTGACACTCAGGCTAATTCATATTCAGTTTTTCAATGCAATGATTCAAATTAAAAATACAATTTCAAATTATGTGATTCAAATTCAGTTTTTCAATGCAGTTATTCAAGTTTAGAAATTCAAATTCAAATATAAATGATTAAAATTTTAAAATTTTAAAATGGTTTCTGGTGGCACATATTTCAGCCCATAGAGTGTGACTAAAAAGAAGTTTGTTTGTAACATAACGTAATGTGACATATTTCATGTGACATACGTCAAGTGACGTACAATAACGCAATGTTGACTTTCGTTTGACCCATCCACCTAGATGGATTTTGTTGCTTATTGTACTACATCACCTGATGTACTCTTTTGCTCCTGCAATAATTACTACAGCAACTAAATATGGGTCATAATGTCCCCTTGTGAAAACTACCTATGTGGTCATATTTTGGCCATGTTTTCATTTTGTATGAACTGTTGTGTTGAGTTATTTTCACTTTAATAACAGATTTTTTGCTCCTAATAAAGTTATATTTTTAATGGCTATAATCTCTCAAATATTTTATAGATCTATAGTAATTTCTCTTTTTACCTCTTAGTAAAATTTATAGTAGAGCATCCTTTCATAGAGCAGCCTCCTCTATATGCCATGTGAATCATGACTCATTTCACCCTGTGCACGCTATCTCTGTAATCCAAATTATACTTGGCCACTTCAATAAAAAATAATCACTGGCTTCATTCACAAATATATTCAGTTTGCTCTCAATCGTGGAATGATCTTTTAGCCTTTTATGTCTCTTTTTGTCTTCAGCGTTGCAATCATCTCCTAGCATGGCTTTGTTCCAGCAGTCTGTTCTTATCAGGCTACTTGAATGTCCCTCTCATGTCCAGAGCTGATGGATTGATGAGACCTGCTAACAGTGAGGATGGTGACTCAACAGCTTAATGCTCTCATGCTCTGACAAGGATAGAGAACGTTTGCTAGAGTTAATTAGTAAAGGCGCCCTCATCTATGAGATGTGACAAACTCATTAGCTGCAAAGCCTTGTGTCGTGTTGTTGTACTGAAAGCTGCAGACTCACATGGGTAATGTGGTAAGAAGTCTTTGGTGGTGAGCGTCATCCCTATCGAGTCCACGGTGTCAGGATCTGATACGGTGGACACAATGGCCACAAACATGTCAGGAGGGCTGCTTCTGCATGTGTAATTAATCCAGATAACATTGGTTGTTACTGTGGCTGTCACAAACATGCCAGTAGCACAAAGTTCTTCTGTTTGACAAGTCTACTGACAGTTATACAGCTGCAAAAACATAGACAACGTTAGACAACCTATACCCAGTGAGTGTGAGAACTAAGGTGTGTGTGTTTTCATTGTAATAATTCATGACAAATGCTGAGAAACTCATAATGAATTTCATCTGCTGACAACTGCCAAAAAAGAATAATATCAATATAAAAAAATGTAATGGGTGGCGTTAGGACTCAACTGCAGCACACAGGAAACCAGGAACAGTTGGTAATGATCTTTACTGTTACAGCTCAGCAGGTACAGGGCGGGGCAAGTTAACAGCACACAATACAGTACAACACTTAAGCAATGTCTCTTCGCAAAGTCCTTGGCAGCCTGGCTGTTTGGCAGGCTGAATCAGGCTGAGATGCAGGCGAGTGAGTTGTGAAGTTAGCCCAAAAGTAAACACAGTTCAGTTCAATAACAGGGGATGTAGTCATGGAGGCAGAAGATTTGGAACCAGGTAACTTCACAGTCCAAGCAGATGAACCAGAAGGGGACACGTAGAAGGTAGGTTGAGGAAGGCAGAGGATTGAGAAGCCAGCAGGTAAATATTCACAGGACGCACACACAATGGCAGGTGTAGCAACACGCTGAAAATCTACAGGACAGCAGACCAGAAACCACAGGTAAGCAGACTGGAACAATCACACTGTGGCATCATTGGATGGTAATGCCAAGCAGCCAAAGGCAAACGGGACGTGGAAGTAGGTCTTGTGGTCGGGGACATAAGGCTGGTGCGTTTACTGGTAATCTGGCACTGGCATGAGTGCCGAAGGACAATTTGGCAAAAACTATCTGTGAGGCTAAGGTATATATACTGACTGTGAGTAACTGGGAACAGGTGAACGTAGTTACCTTGAAGAGGTTTGCATGACTGATGCTGAGGCTGGAATACCAGTGTGAATGGAAAATTAACTGCGGGCTGGGTGACTGGGCAGAAAAGAGCAGGTGAGCAGAAATGCAGAACTGTGACAAAAATACTTTATATGGCCAAATGTGGAGATATGTGGCTTTCACTGGAATACACAGTAAATGGCCATAGTTATATTCCATCACTGATAAAGACCTGCTGTCGTCATCAGCCACAGAATACAACTGTTGCCATGACGATCACAGTTCCACACTTCCTGTTGACTTGCATGGTTACATCAGTTTCCAAGGACCTTTTTACAGGTCTTTATGTATTATTTTTTTCTTTTGGATGATTCATAACTGATTATCATTGAAGACTAAATGTGATCCAAATGTAAACACAAGAGCCACCTCACCATTAACACTCAGGATTAAATCTGACTGCTGCATCACAAAAATGAATATCTTAAATTCAGCTCTTTAGTTATATTTGTGAATATAGATGTTTCTGAAACAGTTCAAACTTAAACTCTCCATTTATCTTAACCAATTTCTAAAGCCCCTCCCACTACACACAAAAAAAACACTAACACCTGCAATCATCTGGCTTTTCTGTGTAATGGGAAAGGTTACAATCGGCATTCACAACCAGGTCATATGATTTTGCAGCAGTTACATGTATTTATCGGCTCCAGCTCTGATCAGCATGTGGTGGAAATATCTGGATGAATTTAACGAATCTTAATTTACATAGCAGCACATATGTCTCTGTTCACCACATTAAATATCTGATTGTATCAGTTTTGGTCTTCTAGGGCTACATGCTGATTATGGTAAGCCCCACTCCCTCTTAGCAGGTTACAGTACCTGAAATTGTTTTGGAGGTGCCAAAGATGCCAGAATAAGAATTCTGGCACTTGCTAAAGAGCTGCTGAGATAAGACTATTTGATGCTGACTGGTCTGCATGCGTGCCATTAACTTAATGACAGACTTGTGACATGCTAGTAGATGGATGGATGGATGGATCATCTTTTACTTGGCTGCTTGTCATCATCGGCCTGGCGCTAAAGGGGCCACTTGAGGTAGTCTGGGAATCTGATTAGGATGCCTCCCTGGCTCCTACCATGGGAGGTTTTCTAGGCACGTCCAACTGGTAGGAGGCCCCAGGGCAGACCCAGAACAAGCTGGAAGGATGTTAAATCTCATCTGGTGTGGGAACGCCTTGGTCCCCCCTGAGGACCTGGAAAGCATTTCTAGATCTATAGATGTACTTACTTTTTAACCATGCTTTTGCGTAGACCACCGGCTGCATTGAAGAACACACACACACACACACACACACCAGAGAACTCAAACCATGTAAATCTTTAAAGACTTGCATTATGTTAACAATAAACATAGGTTATTAGTTTTTAGTTGCTGAGGATCTCCAGAGTTTCTCACCCTGGGAAGCAACAACAAATTGCTTTAACCTCCCACTTCTGGGGTACAGGGGCCTCACACTTGTTCCATTTGTGCAGTTAGATATACACTGTCATTAGGTCTCGAGTAACATTTGCCCAAAATTCATAGCCAATCAATCCAACTTAAAATGGTCAAGAATCAAGGTCGAGGTGTGTTCAGAACAAACTGGTAGATCTGACAAGGCCTGGGGACAGGAGGTTGAACAGCCAGCTGTGATTAAGAGGGTAAAGACACAATATCACAGTGTTTCCGCTACATTCATTAAATTATTGCCGCCGCTGCTGCTCCTTCAAAACATTTATTTTGCAAATGCACCACCGCTCTGAGACTTCTGTGCACTTGCACAGCGCAGCAGCCAGTGTAGTGAGGAGAGCAGCGGTGAGGGGAGGGGGGAGGGAGAGTGGGGGAAGGCTCCTATTTAGGGATGCACCGAATATTCGGTAACCGAATATATTCAGCCGAATGTTGCAAAAAAAACACACATTCGGTATTCAGTGGAATAAGTGAAAAGCAAGGCCGAATAATAGCGGCGTGTTTTTATAACGCAATCAAACAGTGTGAGGTGACGGACGGAGTAAAATGTCGGCAGTGTAGCGATATTTTACTCTGTCCATCAACACACTCGCATGTGCGACTAAAAATAGTTTTGTGCGGGCAAAATAAATCATTCAGCACACTGTGCAATTACAGAGCTCAACCAGCAGCAGAAACGAAATGGCGAATCCTGCCGGTTGTGGGTTGAACGGGGGTCACAGACACAGACAGGAATACGTATTCCTGTCAAATATGGCGGCGCATTATAACGGCTTACCGGCGATGGAGAAGTCCAGCTCCAGGTGAATAACTTGTTGTCGCAACTGCCCAAAAGTACCTGAACAGCTGAGCCATGGCGGCACACTGTATGTGGCATATCAGAGGAGAAGAGCCGTTCACATTACTCTTTGTGGCAGGTAATGGCCCACAAACCTCACCGCACTTTAGGGACTGTTCTTAACTTATCAGGGGAGGAGGGTGGCTGGTTGATTATTATTTTATTAATTTATTTTATTTTGATCCCCTCTTATTGATGCTGTTTTTGAAGTATGAATAAGTCAATAAGTAATTTATTCCATTGAAATATCATTGATGTATTATAGAAAAGTGATTTATCTTTTTATAAATGACAAAAGGCACATCTGCCTCATTTTTGCTGCGGTATGCTGATACTACTCAGAACCGTGATACTTTCACTGGTATCGTACTGTGGGTCCCAGTTTTGGTACCGTGACAACACTAATCTGGAGGGGGTTCATCTGCAAAAACTAATGAAAAACTAAAAAACGGCACTCGGTATTCGGTACTCGGTATTCGGTCAAGCGTTTAATATTATTCGGCTTCGGCCACAAATTTTTATTTCGGTGCATCCCTACTCCTATTGGAATTAACGTTATTCGTGGAATCTTGAAAGTGACATCATCACTGGAGCACCAGGTCAGAGTCTGTCGTCTTGAAGAATAGGGCAGTGAACCAGAGACAAGAAAAAGGTAGATTTTATTAGCTGAAGATAACTTATAATATCAATATTTCAGAGAGAGAGAGACAAAAAGAGAGACAGAGACAGTCAGTTCCAGCAATAGCTGGAAAGTCAGACTACAGAAAGTCACAAAAAATTCTTGTAAGCAGCACCCTCATCTTCCACTCTGGAAATGTGACTCGCTCTGACTTCCACCCATAGCAATTAGCTGGATTTGTGAGGTGTGTCTGTCGTTTGGATTTCTTGTGACACTGCATCGATCTGTTTGGCCTTAATCCTATTGAACACCTCAGTGCTGGGTAGAAATGCAGCTTCTTCTCAGGACATCACATGTTAAACAGACTGTGTCAAAGTGGTGCAGCTGGAGCTTGACAATATAATATCATGTAATATCCCATGAGGGAGGTTACCAGTATCACTGTCTATGAGTGTACAGTAGGCTATGAGTCACGGCATGAACGCCATACTGTACTGTACAATGAAATTAATTATTACATCATCACCCACAATAATCCACAATCCATTTTTACACAGTGTTGATATAAAATACTTAAAATGAATACTGTACCTTCATTGAACACCAATTTAGGGTGAATCAAAACATCCAAATGTCACAAACATCTGTGAGAATAATTTCCCTTAATCCATTGATTCAGGGATAAATCAGATCCAGCAGTGAGAGCGGTTAGGTCCTGCAGAGATTAGCCACATCCTAAATCAAACAGGCTCACAGTCTCTCCAGATGAAGCTAAAGCATCATTTTTTATTTGCTCTGGAGAAAGGCCAATACATGCAGGATTAGAGCAGGAAGACACAACTCTGCCCAGTTTACACAGGCCTATAAAATATGCTTTCCAATTCAACCTCCTGATCTGCACTCTATAAATAATGTCCATATTCTGTTTACGTATACTGTTCTTTGACACGGCTATATTCCTGTTTGCTTTGTTTGACAGTGAAAGATGTTATGCACTACCTCTGAAATGTAAATCTCACTAATGCCTTCATGACTGCTTAATTATTATGTATGAACCATTATGTATGAAATATAAATATGACTTTATCTTTCAGGCTGTCAAACCAACAATAGATTCTTAAGATTTTTGGTTGTGCAACTTTTGCTTTCTGACTATTGGATGCAATAAATCATAGAAGCCTATTGATCAAAACACAGCACCTGGTGCTGTTATAATGTTTGTTGTTATTTATGTTATTTTTAAGTGGCAACATCCAGGGCAGAAAAATAGGCTGGGACTGGCAATTGGGCAATTCTGGCAATAGTCAGATGGGCTGACCCACCTTGTGGCCTGCAAAAAAGAAATAACAATAACAGTCTGGCAGCAACAAATGAAGAGGAGTAGCATGGACAGATGTGCAGCAGCAGGCTGATTCCAGCAGAGTAATGTTACAGGCCAGGGGCAAGAAGGGGAGGTCGCTGCACACTGCTGAGGGTCACATACAACTCCTCAACAGGTGATGCCACTGATGCTTGGCTAGCTCATGTAGTGACAGTTAATTGAACTAGCCAGTTACAGGAGTACTGTTGGTAGAGGGTAGCAATGGGGCAGATCCAAAGGAAAAATGCAAGGGCCACATTTTGCACTCATCTCAACCCTGCTGAAAAATGAAGGCAACACAGAAGTGCCAAACAACTGCAGTTCCTCATATGGCCACTTGAGGCTGGCTCCAAAAGTGAGTCAGTTGTTAAAATGCCCAACTTTACAGCAGAAATAAAATGTTGACAGCCTGGTACAAAGCACTGTTTTGGTCGTTATAGCTAATTTCAGCATTCATGACAACTGCATGGGGGGTACACATATATAATTTGAGTGACAGGCTGTTTGCGGGGCATCAGCACAGTTCTGCACTCTTGTCCAAATATCGTCACATCTGGCTCCTAAAAATCCAGGATGGTGACAGCCAAAATGCCAAAGAGAGTCCACAAACTAATGGGTGATGTTATGGTGGCTACGTTCAGTACTTCAGTACAGTGTATGGTTATTTTGGGTGATCACCTAAAGCAACACTAGTAACCCCTACCATGGACGTTGTTAGACCTGGGCATTCCTGGCTATAGCCCTGGATCTTTTAAGCCTCCGTTGTTGTTTTGTTTTTTTTTACTAATAAAGCACCTCGTTTCCAACTTAAAGCCCACGGCACAGGAGCACAACATACAGCAGCACAGCAGCATACAACACACACCAGCTTACATGGCATATGCCCATACATGGGCAGCCAGCATGCCATATGACTCTTGAGCTACCCTGAAACTGGAAGACTTTCACTACTACACATTTGCAGCAGCAGACAAGTCACTGACTGGCCTCGTGTATCACCAGCTTGTGTGTGACTGTGAGAAGTAAATTTACCTGCCAAGGAAAATATCACCATAGGCCCTTCATGCATCTTTCCCGAGCAGTGGTAGGCTACTAGCTAGCAGGAGCAGCTCCTCTCTCTTTTCATCTGTTCCGTTTGGCTACAGTGCAGTCACTTGACATTGGGTAGGTGTATGTTTTTATTATTCTTGCTCTCTGTGGTAATTAAAATCTGAACGTGTCCGTGTGTATACCTTTTGCTGGGTAGTGTATATTGGTTGACTAGGGTTGTGTTTTCGGCCTGGTCATTATTAAGTGATCACGTCGTCAGTGCAGTGACATTTCGGATGGACCAATGGGTTATGTTGTTTTTGCTGCTGACAAGATTGTTGGTAAACAGACTCATTGCAGTGAGTTGAAGTTGCATTTGCTGCTTTATTAGCTTATATGATGCGGTGCGTATAGGTCTTTTCGGTTTTAAACGTAATATGAGCAAGACTAAGCTGTAACATTAGGTAGGTCTAAGCTGAACCCCCTCCTCTACTACAGTTTTCAGAGGTTTTCTTTACAAGAGTCAGGTGGAAGACGAGTGCTCATTCTTTGTCAAAATTATTTGTCAAAATACATTAAAATCACGTGTTTAACAGGAAATTATTCAAAATTTTCCAGGGGGAGAAAACCCTGGGAGAAACCCCAGATCCCCTGGTAAAAAATTATTCCGAATTAAGGGCTAAAGCCCCGGGTGTTTTCAGTTCCTAGCGATGCCCCTGCCTCCTACCCAACAAAAATCAGATTGTGCAGCAGATGAGTATGCCTTTCTGTATGTGTTTTTTTTTTTTGGTTACTTCTTTTTACTTATTCTTTCACTTTCTCTCAAACTCTGTGCCAACTAATTTGGAAAGATGTGCGATCTGCTGAGACGGAGACATACAGCATTTTATAGTGGCCTGTCATTACATCTGGCTTGCAAAGGGGCTAAAATTAACGCATCCACCTGTCGTATTTCCATCACTGCTGATTAGCCAGAGTACATAAATACCCAAGACTACTGCAGAGTCATTTGACCAGGGAGTGTGTGCTGATTGTAACCTTTCCCATTACATACAAAAGCCAGATGTTAGCAGCTGTTAGTGGGGGTTTTTGTGCAGTGGGAATGAATATTTTATTGTAGATGAATAATCAAGTGGCTAATGTGAAAGGTGTCACTTGTAGTGAAAAAACTCAGAGAGTTATCATCAAATCTGCAGTTCCTCTCAGCAGTGGGAAGCCTTTTTTTCGGCTCATTGTTTGGGTTTTACAGCCCACAACTCAGTGTCAGTGCTTTCAGCAGGCAGCTGGTGTCAGTGAAGAATGACACACCCACTGTACAGCAGACAGTCACAGTTAGAGACGAGCTGGTCAGAATGGTGGAGCATTTAGCAAGTAAGACAGATATTTACCTCAGGAGTTGGTGGAGATCAAAAACAGAGCTAAAAGGGAGTTAGTATTAGTCTTATATTTATCAGATGATTCTGTGTTACTGTTGTGTTTACAGCTTGATGTGATGTGCCTAAAAGTGGCCAAAAAATAAAAAAAAATTTGCAAAGCTGCACAGGGGGATTGTCTCAAGTACTTTGTTCGTGTGACTTGCTGCCCGCATTCTGCCCACTCTGTACGATAAAAATATCTCAACAAAATATGACTTGTGCTCTTTCAAATAATCATTACTGTGCTTAAAATGTCCCAAATGTCCTCCCATGCTCAGAATTGAGACACAAATATAATTCCATATTCCAGGTGCCTCATATAAGAGTAGAAAAGTGTTTGTGAAGAAGGACAAATGCAGGGAGAAGCAGCTGCTTCTACCATCTTTTAACTTTGCCTTAAGATTTGCATCAAAAGCTTTCAGCAGTGACTCATTCCTCACCTCTATCTTGTGGAAGACTGTAATTCAGGAGGATCATTTAAATGTGTCTGAGTCGGTCCTCAGTCAGTTAAAGAAATCTTAGAAGACAAATGTCTGAGACTAAAGATGACCCTAATCAGAGGTCAAGAAGTTTATTATAATTACTTATTGATCCATTGGACATTGGTGAATATATGGTGTGCTGTTTGTTTGGTGACTGATGATCATTCTCCATCAGGGGGCACTCTATAACTGTGACAAGACTAATTGTGTTTCCACCAATAGATACGACAGAAGGTTTCATCACTGGTACAGACCTTTTTCACGGTTAAAGCACAAGCAGTAGTAACAGTTAAGAAGTGCTGGACACCTACATCTCTGCTTTAGTATAAATACATTTTTATTAACATTGTCTGGGAACAGATAGACCAATATATAATTTCATAAAAGCATTTTTCAAGTATCTGAAGAACATCATGTATAGATCAACAATACTGTTTTAATTTGTAATATGCAGGCAAACAGATTTTTTTATGTTGTGCACATCATGCTTAGACTGTAAGTTAGTGGTTAGTTTATTAGTAGATATATCATTGATTGTATTTATATTTTTTAATAGTAAGTGGTTCTGTGGCTTTTAACTTTAAGTGACACTCATTTTGGCCACACTATTGATAAAAAAATATTAATAAAAAAGAAATGCTATTCTATGAGAGGCGACCACGCATCATCACCCACAATAATCATTAGCAAATGTAATCATCCTCATAAATATAAATAAACGTAAAAAAAAAAAATGTCGTTTTTACTATTATTACCAGTTCTAGTATTATACCACAGTTCTGCGTGTAGTTAATCCAAGTGGTGTTGCTGTACTCCAGCAGAAGCCACCGCTTGACTGCTGTGGGCGCATACCAGGCCTCCAGGAAAGCTGCTCAGCCTTGCAGCAAATTTTTCCCACTAGCCACTATTACAGTGAAAAATCCTCTGCGTCCCAAAAGCATTTTCCCCATAGACCACCATTATAAAAGAGAAGCCTGTAAAACTGTTGACAGGATGGTCCAACAGCAAACAAGCTCATATTATGAATCATTGTATTCTGAAGTTTTGAGCCATGGTGGTTTAATATATGTAAACCTTTCCTCAAGCTGAGAAAAGGTATTTAAAAATCTTTAATGTCATCACAATTTAAAGTCTATGAGCAGAGAGGGGACTGGTGGGGGACAGGGCCAGCGGGAGAAGTTCATTATCAGGACTCGAGTCCCTTTCCCAGCCATGAGCACAGAGAGAGAGAGAGACCAACCACCTACACATCATCAGTTGTGCACCTCAACTTCATCGGGTGTTTCGGCCCTTTATCACAATACACCCTCAGTGATCAAACCCAGGTGTGTGTCGAGAGGTTGGTTCCTCCCTCAGTCACCAAGCAGCATAAATAGGACTTGGTGTTACGTTCCTTGTTGCATACTTGAGACATGCTGCCTAGACTTGAGTGAGTGATGGTATTCTTCGGATCGAGTGAGCACCCTCCCTCCATGGTGCTTCGCTGCACGGGCCACCTTAAGTGAGGGAGACAGAGTGTTGGAGGGCACCTTACTGGGTAGGCACCTCCATTGTCGGTTTGACTTTGACTCTATCTCCTTCCTCCCTTCGTTCTCTTACGAGTAGAACGTAGGTGGCAGAGGGTGGCTGAGTCACCCAGCGCCCCAGACAGGATCTTCTTCAGTCTGGGAACTGGGGGCAAGGGGCATGATGTTCGTTTCTCTCCCTCCCGGACAAACGATATTGCCTGATGGACCTTGTCTTGGGTATGGAGAGGCATGGCGTTGATGGATACTCTCTTGGTTTCAAGCTCTGCTGCTAGGCACCTTAAGACTTGGTTGTGCCGCCATGTGTATCTGCCTTGAGGCTGGATCTTCTCCCACCCAGAGATTCAAGTTGGTAGGGGAAGGCAGGACGTCATATGTTGCTCTGATGATGAAGCTCAGCACATCTGACTCCATTCCCCACAGCTCTGACCATGTAATCTTTCTACTTTGCATATTCAGTGGGCTGCAAACCACGGAAGTAAACCTGCGGGCTAGAAACATTTTTTGGCACATGCGCAAGGGCAAGCCATTCCATTATAATAAATTGGCACCCTCTTGGTGTCGAGTAAATAGTTATTATCAAAATCTATGGTACATATATATAGTGCTCCAGGAATGACGTTTTCCTGTAGGCTGATGCGGAAGTTAGGCTTGCCCAGTTTCCTTTTCAAAAAGCTTAGGCCTATAGGATTTTTCCATTGGATGTTGGATTCTTGCAGAAAATGAGCTCTGTGACAAACAAAAGTTTATGATAGTTGCATGTTTTGTTGAGCAAAATCATCTTCCAAAATGAACGTTCCTGATTTTGGACGCATAAATGCAATTGGCAGAAGTAAAAGCTGACATTAGGTAATAAATGAATTACGCTTCAATTGCATGACTTGATGTTACCACCACAGCACTTCTGTAAAGCCATGTTTGGCATGATGACGTTCTATGGTCTCACTTAGCCACTTGTTAGTAATGGCCTTTTTTAAGACACATAAAAGCTTCAAAATTCACAATGGGGGTATTAAATGACATTTTGGGCTCTAGTTTCCCGGTGCGGAGCAGGGTGGCGAACCCCGCACAGAGCTAGTTTCGAGCAGCGCAACCCGAAACGCGCTCAGTTTGGTAGTTTGGCAGACCGACGTGCGCTGAGATGGGTGTGGCGGCGCAGCAGGGGGAGGTGTCGACAGATCCAGCTTGGCGCAGTGACAGTTTCGTGCCAAAAGGCTTCGCTGAAGGTGTGCTAAAAGCTCGCCAGCAGAAACCAGGTCTACTGTCAGAGCAGGCGGAGCGCAGCCGGTGTAGGGGAAGTTTGGCTGACCGGCGGACAGTGCGCACACGTCACCAAAACCTCACAGGCAGGTTTCCAGAATGTCAGGCACATTAACGATGCAATAAATAGCCACAAAACCACTATTCAATGCAACTATCTGCAATCAGCACATAAATGTATCTCTACCCAGATAGCACACATACATCTGGCTGACGCATCATCAGCCCTTGGAGGGCTGCTCGCAGTTCCATATATTCGGACACTGCGAGCTTGGACCTCCCGGACCAAAACATCAGTTTCCTCCTGGGAGAAGTTTGGCTGTCTGACGCTGCTGCTCTCTTCTGCCATGGTGTATTGAATAAACTCTCATTACACCTTTGCGCGGGGCATTTAAGGGTGAGGAGAGGGGCTCATTGGATTGGTGTGATGTGTGTAAAACCCACTCCACGCCTTCTCTCCTCCCTCTTTCCGACTTGCGCAGGTAGGAGGGACGGAGGTGGGAAAGAGGAGTAGCTGTGCCAGTGCACACAGTGTGCCAAACTTGCAAAATCTGCCTGGCCACACCCAGTTGGTGAAGTGTCACGCCTGGTCTGCGAAACTAGAGACCTGGGTGTCTTGAACTTGATGTAGGCTGCCACCTCATCCTTGATAATAATGATTTAGATGTCAAAATACTACACATACACAACGTTTCATTTGTTAAATTGCACTGCTTTCATATGAATTAAGTGGAAAGTGTATGGAAAAAATAATTTCATAAATGTTAAACTCCTGTCAGAATGCTAGTTAGCATACAGTACATTCTGTTCATTAGCTAGCAAAAAGCTAAGACATTCTGAGTATATTCCATTTGCTACCTTTGTGTGAAGTTTGGATCTGTTTATGTTCCCAACAGTTGTTAAAGATAAATTATCACCCCCCTGATGGCTGGCTGCAGTATACACCACAAATTCCGTGTACCATGTTACTGGATGGGATGTTGGCCAAACTAAAAAATTAAAGAACACATTGGAAATTTTTCCCAAAGATGGTCTCTGTCATTTAAGGCAGTTTTTTATCACACTGCTGAATATTAAAGTGTTCGGTTTAATGATAAATTTGGTTTTAATTAGTTATTTAATACTGTAACCAGGCCTGGAATTTCGTCATTTTAGGGGCAAGGCCACTTGGCCTTTCGTGTTGTCAATTTTTTGAGGGCACAAAGGCCAAAAGCCAGGGCAGCAAGGCCATAAGATAAAACAATGATTTTAAGTCCAGGTCCATAATGAATTTAATTTTAGGACTAAGGATGTATAACTATATGTGAAATGAAGAAATAAAACAAGCTCAAGTAATAATAATGAGTGTAATAAGTAATAATGTGATTTATTTAATAGTACTGTAACAGTCGAATATATGAAATGTGCCTTTAACATGATGTATACTGTGTTGCTTAACAGTAACGTCATCAAACAGCGCTTGTTAAGATCTCTTTCTGTTGAGAGCGTACCCAAACACTGGTCGGACTACACCTAGTACGTGCTCCCGCTTTCCTTTATGTCTCTCAACACAACAGTAATGGTTGTAAGTACGTGTGGCAACTATTGTGTTCATGTGTGGAATTGTATTAGCTGTACAACCGGGCTTGGTAAGGTTGGAGTGTTTTAAGTGGATGTAAAAATAAACAATGAGCATTTGTGAAATCCCACACGTGTGTGAAAGTGAGTTTCTGCCTGTCCTCTAACTCCAAAGAGCTACACGGACCCAAAACCATTACAGTACTAATAAAACCAATGTGTTTTAAAGATAGAACAACCAGATTCATGTATTTATAAGCAAACAATCTTAAATATTAGGCCTAAATATTTTTTGAGTGTACATGATAAACTGATTCATTGAACAAGACTGGCTTACAATTATTTTTGATGTGTTGTTAGATAGCTAACAATCAAACAAACAAACTACAGCAGGGCTATTCAATTACTATGTCAACTGGGCCGCATTGCAAAACCAGATAATGTCAGTGGACCACATTTTTAGCAGTGAGCACGGCCATGGTCCTCGTGGCCCTCGTGAAATTCTTGCCCTGTCAGTGTCGCTGCTCATGATTGGCTAGACAGGTATATTGGCAGGAAACTTGATACCCTGGAGACTGCTACTGCACAGACTCTGGGTGTTTCTCAAAGTCAAGGAAGGATCCTCATACAGACAAATTTGAAGGACGCTATGCAATCACCCCCCGCTGAAGGACTGTTCCAATGTCAAGGATCCTTCCTGATTTCACCAAAGACTGTGTCCTTCTTTCAGATGTGTGGATCCTCAGCGAGTATTAAATCCCCACAATGCTTTGCACACAATTTACTAGACGTGAAAGTGGGGCCTCTTCAATGAAACCTGCGCCAGTGGAGCTCGGCAGGATTTAGATTAATTTCATTTGTTTGGCTTAATGTCTCCAGGAGTTTTTATCATACAAGCGTGAAAAAAATATTGACAGAAACCTCATAATTTACACTTTCCAGTGTGTCCACTGCCAAATGTGATTTTTAAAATAATGTGATTTAGAAAAAACATGACATTTTTAAATGAATCATTCACAGCAGAGATGAAGCGTTATGGATCCGCTCTCCTCCTCCTCCCGCCACTATTCACATGATAACGACATAGTAATTTCTTTCATTCTGTCAGTTTCAGTTGGTGTATTTTTCGGGGGGAATTGCTGTGAACACGTTAGAATATCCTGCAGGTCAAAGCATCACTCATTTGTTTCGAGGTGAACATATTTCAGACGATCACAGGGCGGTATCATATATAATCAGCGCGGTCCATTGTTTGAGAGCAGCGCAGCTCATCAGATCAGATCTGTTCATATTATTGTAGCGGAGTGTGTGGTCAATGGTCACACACACATAAAATATAGATCACTTTGAAATGACACAGTGATTCTTTGTGTGAGTGTGTGTTCATATTGTTAATGATAATTTCTAACTTTTTTCAGCTGTTGTCTTTACTTCATTATTCCACTTACTCTTAAATATGATCCAGAAATATATTCTCCCTGAAAGTCACGTGATTCTGAAAATACTGCTACACTTGTTTAAAACTGTACAACAGCATTAAAGTGTGTCAAAATGATCACAGTACCCTGAAACCTCCTCAGTCTGCTGAGGGTTAATGACGTACACCTGGGGACACTTATTAAGGTCCATTTATGTTCCCTTTACGTATGACAATGTACACGTCCGTGTCAAATAATGTTACCGTCACTGCCCACATACTTCCATGCGTCCTTTACGTTGGCATGGATGTTAACCAATACATCCACCAGGAGGCAGCCCAGCGTCAAAAGTTTATGACAACAGCAAACTCAAAAACAAACATGGCGACTGTGTAGGAGATATTGATAATGTACCTCTTGCAGAAAAGACAAAAACAGAGGGACCCCAGTCGGAGGGCGCGAGGGTCGGCCCTGGGAGTGGAGCGGAGCCAGGAGGGCGGGGGGGCTCCGCGTAGAGGGAGACCCAAGCTTCAGGGGTATGTGCGTGGCCGGGAGTGCGGGCTCCACGGAGAGGGAGGCCTCCGTGTTTGAGACGGGAGGCGGCAGGAGGTCGGGTGCTCCCAGACAGGGGAGAGGAAGAAACAAAATAATATAAAATATAACAAAATAAGATAAAATAGGAAAAACCTGTCTCCCTCTTTTATTTTATTTTCAGTGTTTAAGGCAAAAAAGTTCCATCATTGTTATTTCTTCTTGGTGTCTCACTAGAGCTCCGTATCGGGTAGTGACAGTAACACTGCCCCCACGGTTTCCGGTGGTACTTCTCCATTTGGCCCGTATCTGTAAGCTTTATGAAAACGTGCAGAAATACGGACGAAATGAACGCGGAGCACGGACACAAGGCTCCCTCCGTATCCGGATTCGTATTTAACGTTGAGCATAAATGGGCCTTTAGCCTGTTCCAATGTGTGTTCACTGAATGCTAGGAAGGCCTCTTGCCTTGCCTCTGCATAATCCTTCCTTCAAAGGACCTCTCCTACCAAGGAAGGATCTTTGATTTTGAGAAACACAAAAGTCTTCTGTACAGTCTATGGTCAGAAGGTTAAAGGGGAACACCACCTAAATTAAGAATTCCAATATGTTATTTCCATGACCAAGGAAAGTTCAATCAATGATTAGGAACATGAGCTACTCTCTCTCAAAGCCAGAAACCAGAGAAGTAAGTCTGAAACTTGTAATGTCATAGGGTACAAAGTCTTGAGCTTGAACAGGGAACAGATTTTTTGTACCCACAGAATGAATGTTTTCTTTCTTGTTTTTTGTTTGTTTTGTTTTGTTTACCCAAAAGAGCTGTATTTTATTGTTGTATTTTCAGTTTTGAAACAGAATGTATATATATACTTGGAACATTCCCCTGGAATATCTATCCCAGTTCACCATCAAAAGAGCTGCTCCAGACTTTATACCCTATGACATCACAAATTTGAGGTTTAGCCTTCTAGTTTTTGGATTTAAGAGAGAGCTGTTAATGTTTACTAATAATTTTTGGACTGTCTTAGAACATATGAATACATACATGTCAAAATTGATCAGGCAAAATCATGCACTACAAAGTCTACAATTATTCCCAGAAAAACATTGCCAACATGTCATGTCATAGCCAACATATGGGAAGTAAATAACACTAACTGGGTAGAGGTCTGTATTTAATTAGTAATATTTGATTGGACCTGGTAATAATTATTAGTAATAACAGTAAACAGTTGATCATAATGACAGGGCTCATATACCAGTCCAATCCCAGCACCTACCTCCTAACCTGGACTCCACCAGCAGCAGGAGGTGGCTGTGGTTGTTCCTGTGCAGATAGATAGAGGGCAGCACCACCCCCTAAATGCTGCTGCTGTGGTTCATGGATGAGTAGCTAGCATCAGCTCCAAGGCTGAGGACACAGAGCTGTGAATGTGCTGGGACCGGCTGGGACATCGTGTACTGAACGCTGTGTGCTGCTGCTCAAAAACACACACGCTCACAAAAACACTGAACTGCTGTCTATTGAATCCCTCTTATGTCCACAGTGTCAGTATTCCAGTGATTCAGTCAGATATTGCTGTTTTATACATACACAGCTCTATGGTTGGACAGTATTTAAAAATTCATATTTTTAGTATTTTATTTTATATATGTTCATTATGTGCCCTTGCCTGTTAAGTGTTTATTGTTGTCTTTTACATTGTGTATTTTTTTCTTCAGTCTAATTTTTAGAGTGGGCCCAGTGCTGCAGTTTCCTTATGCTTATAACATGTATTTTCTGTGCATATGGCTTATTTGTGCTTATGTACAATGCACATTAAATGGTAATGCTCGTGTCTTTGCCCAGTGAAAGAGAAAAATTACAACTTTCTCCAGAAATCATGTGATTTGGTATAAATACGTAGATAACATCAGTCTTAAAAGATAAGATTTAACAGTCTCTTCATAGAAATATCTTGGTTGTAAATACTGTCCAAACACTAACCATCTTGTATCAAAACACCAAAATGAGGTTTGTCATTCCATGTTACAGTGACTGTAATCATAATTTTTATTCTAACAACATATCAAATGACATTATAAAAAACGTGACAATGTGAAAGGGGTCTCTCATAGTCATGAACATCCAGAGATTTATCAGCATCTGCTGCTCCTCTTGGCTTAACAGAGCGAGTTATAGTGGGTTTCAGCTCAGTAGCTGTTCAGCCCACCACTTCAGTGCTGTGGTTTACTCTCACCCCTCTCATTACCCACTGGACACTACCTGCTCAGCAGCTAACATCAGAAAAACAGAGTTAAGCCCCTTTTCCACAGTACAGAAAACACACTAACATCCACTAACATCTGGCTTTTTAATGTAATGAGAAAGGTTCCAGTCACCATTCTCACCCAGGTTAAGTGACTCTGCAGTAGTCACAGATATTTATCGACTCGACCACTAACCTCTGATCAACATTGATGGAAACACAACATCTGGGTGAACACACTAATTTTAGCTCCTTTACTGGTGAAATGCAATGACACACCACCACTTAAAATGCATACCAATCAAATGTAAAAAAAATATCATGGCTAAAATACTTGGTACATCGATCTACTTCCCTAGACACTACCAGCCTCCTTCAACCCAGCAGGGAAGCAGGTCTACAATACATAAAAACAATAAATGTGAAAGGCATTCAAACTCAGCAGCATAAAACATTACACACACATAACAGCTTCAGTCCTACAAGTTTTTTCCACATCTTACTGCCCCAGACTTCCCAACATGCCAGCATGGAATGAGATGTGCACCTGTCTCATCCCACCAGGCTGGACCAACATTGCGGCTTTTGTTCCACCTTCTCTCTATGTTACAGGTGTTGCTACCTGGTGTACCTCCTATTTTCTTCCGTACCACCTGCCACATGTGGTTTGCAGAAATGCCAATGCCAACATTTTTATGTGGCAGTTGGGTTGAAAAAATAGTATCATGACGACGGAATGATGTCACACATATCTCATATCACATTCAATCATTATACCCCTAGTGTTGTTAGTCAGGGCGGCACGGTGGTGTGGTGATTAGCACTGTAGCCTCACAGCAAGACGGTTCCTGGTTCGATCCTGGGTGTGGGAGCCCTTCTGTGTGGAGTTTGCATGTTCTCCCCATGTCAGCATGGGTTCTCTCCGGGCACTCCGGCTTCCTCCCACAGTCCAAAGACATGCAGATTGGGGACTAGGTTAATTGGTGACTAATTGGTAAATTGTCCATAGGTGTGAATGTGTGTGAATAGTTGTCTGTCTCTATGTGTCAGCCCTGCGATAGTCTGGTGACCTGTCCAGGGTGTACCCTGCCTCTCGCCCGATGTCAGCTGGGATAGGCTCCAGCCCCCCCTTCGACCCTCAAGAGGATGAAGCGGTTAGAAGATGGATGATGTTAGTCAGCTGTAAATTGACACTTGGCCAGCTACCATCACCATGGCCACAACTTTTTCCACTGGTCGGACTGAAACGTGATGACAGACCATCTAAGTGTATTGTTAATTACTTGAACAGATACAGAAAACACACATCAATGCAATTCAGAACACTTATTAAATAATCTATATTTACAGTAACAGGGTATAAAATGTGAGACTTTCTTCAAGCTGCATGTGTCTTTATTATTTGTATCATTTTGGGGAAAATGACCCCAGAAATACTGTTTGACAGCATTATTTTTAATCAGCATTTTACTGATGCATTGCTGGTTTTGAATGCATTGTTCTCATCTTACCTGCAGCATGAGATTTTGATACCAAAATGAAAAAAATGTTGCATGTTTGTTGTTGTTGAAAATGGAGCCACAGCAGTTGTAAAACACATGCAGAACTACATTAGTGAAACAGAATAAACATGTCTTGAATTATGATGTTGTGAAAAGTAACACAAGGAAAGAATAATGGAAAAGAAAGGATTCTATAATAAAAACAGAATAAACGAAGCCATGCAGTCTATAAATAAGTGAGTAGATAAAAATATAAACAGCACAGAGCATGTGGATGGCAGAGAGACTGTGTAAGCTGATCTGTCTCTCGATTTTCCTGCTGTGTCATCCTCAGTGGAAAGATTGGATTGAGGACTATCATCCAGACAACCAGGCGGGGCTGGTGAGGCACAGTGCTTCAACAGCTTGTTCTCACAGCAGATTAAAGGCCTGTGGATTTGGATTAGTCAGATCTATGTATACCTGTGCACAGTTTGTATTGCTGGGGAGGCCAGAGCTCAGGAAGTGAGGAGAGTGTTAGAAATAAAGCAGTGCTGTGGGTCAGAGTGACAAAACTCAGACAAAGGACTCAAAGTCCAGTTTATTAAACAATGGGCAAAATTGTGGTCAGGCAGAATCAAGGTCAAAAATCCAGACAGGCAAAGTCAGGCAGAGGTACAAAAGAGAAAGGCTAACACAGGTCCAAAAAGATACTAACAAGATCAAAAACCAAGGATCAAAAACACTGACTGAAGTGCTGGTTGACTTGACGATACGAACAAGCCAAACTGGCACAGGACAACACAGAACACAGGGTTTTAAACATGATGAGGCTGAGACATTGAGACACAGGTGGAAACAATCAGGGTGGGGCTGCTGATGATCAGCACACAGGAGAACACAAGGGCAGGAAGTCAAGACACCTGAAACGAGAGGAGAGTTACTAAAAAATAAAACAGGAAGTGCAACAAAAACACAGAGAAAAAAATGACCTTATCTCTGATGGTAAGACAGTTCAAGTGGCACACTGTGCTGCAGCAAGGGCTGAACTGGTGGGAACTTAGTACTAACAAATTAATAGTCTGTTAAAAAAAAATGTAGACTTTAACAGGAAGATGACTCATCAGTAGTCAGGATGAAGAATGTTCAAGTGTCTTAAAAGCTCCTCTCTTCTCTTCTCACACCCTGATCTTTATATCTGGATACGTGGGTTAGCTTGATTTTACTCTGCATGATTTGAAACAAGCCTGGAATTTTCACTTCTTCAAAACTTGCTTAAAGTTCATGTAGAACTGTTGTCATAGCAACAAGTCCGTAAGTCCAGGGTCTAACTTATGTTAGAGAGTGGTCTGTAGGCATACACATAAAAGGTCGGTTCCCAAACCTAATTAAGTAGGCCACTTACAACGGCATGAAAGACAATAATAACAACACTACAGTTTAAAAGGAGATCTCGCCAGGCAAGAGTGACACAATTTTACCTGATATGGGCCGCAGCTTTATACAAGTATACATTGGTCACTGATCAATGCAGGCATCTAAGAGGAAGTGACAATGGTGGCTCATGGGAATCCAAAATGTTATTGCAAGGTAATGCAAAACTATTGCAAGAGAATGCAAACTATTGCGAGGGAACGCAAAAGTATTGCGAAGAAACACAAAAAGTATTGCGAGGTAATGCAATGTATTGTCAGGTGCTTAAGGGGCTCCATAGAACACAGCAGGTATTCAGTGACTGTGATATTTCTATGAACAGCATCCATGACTGCATGTTGATCTAAAACAGTCCATCAGACAGGGAGTGATTTGGACAGACAGCAGACCTCAGCCTTGATTCAGCAGATCTGTGTGTGTGTGTGTGTGTGTGTGTGTGTGTGTGTGTGTGTGTGTGTGTGTCTGGAACAAGGCAGAAGTGGGTCAGCCTGGTCTGAGAGAGAGAGAGAGAGAGAGAGAGAGAGAGAGAGAGAGAGAGGGAGGGAGGGAGGGAGAGAGAGAGAGAGAGACAGCAGTTTACAGTCTGATCTCTCCTTATTAAATCAAGGTTTCAGTAAGCCAATCTTATTTATCTAAAATAATAGTTCCTTATTTTGGTAAGTTATTTGCTTTTTTCTGAGGCTAAGATAAGAAGATTAATGTTAGCCTCATGTCAGTGTGATAACTCTTTGAAACCTGGAACAACATCCCTTTTCTTGTGCTGCTTTCTTTGTGACACCTATCACATATCACAATATTTTAATCGTTGAGCACTGAGCAAATTGGTGAAATTTCTTTCAGAAACATGGGGTAAAGCAACTTGGTAAGAAATGATCCACAAATTACGAAAAAAGATTTAGAAAATTGTTTTAAAAAAATAGGGAAAAAACGTTTCTAAAATATTTATAACAATAATTACTATTATAATTATTGAATTTTAAAATTATGTTACAGAATTATTATAATTTTTTTAAGCACTCTTTCCAGGTCATTTCCTTGTTTATTTGTTTTTAACTTACTTTCTTTTTTTTGCCAATTTCTTTTGTTTTTAATTTTCTCTTTTTGCCAATCTTTCGCCAGTTTTTTGGGTCACTTCGTCTTTTGTTGCTCATTGCTTTCTACCCATGTTTTTAAAAGAAATCAAGTCAGTTTCCTCAGGTTTCAAAGGCTTAAAGGATGAGTTCACATTTTTTTTCCAGGTTTTTCTTACAACAATTCTTATGTCCATATGTAAATAAAAACATTTTGCTGTCACTGCTAATCATTCACCTGTGTTGATACTGCTGCTAAGAATCCCAACATGCTTCCATTGTAAGTGATTTGGGGACAATGCAGTCCTCATTTCATCAAAAATATGTTTCAGATTATAGCTAAAGTTAATATCAGGTGTCAATAGTCTGTGTTAAGCCTAGTTCACATCACGATTTTCACCGCGATTTTGACGTCACAGAGGATCTTGAGAGCCACCTTGGGTCGGAGGTGAGTCGGCAGATAGTCTGCCACGACGAGACCTCATGTGTGAACAAGCCTACGAGCAAGTTGCCCCCTCGTCTGCGACTGGGACTGGATATCTGGCATGCTAGAAAACTGGAGAAGTCTGACACGACTGACAAAGAGCATCAGCCAATGAGAGGTGGGATACGTCCCACGTCAGCACACAGGAGGACGGAAGAAATGTGAGGAGGACAAGCAGGGTTGCCAGGTCAGCTTATTAGCCGTGACTTTTGGCTTGTTTTTATGTAAAGTTGCTTACAAATATTGGTCGTCACGGGTTGCAGTTTTTTGGGCTTGTTTCTAAAGTGGAGTTACTTATTTGGGCTTGCTCTCTAAACGTCGCCTTTCTCTATAAATATCCGTCGCTTCTTTTGGGCTTGTTTCCATAGCCTGGTTGCTTGTTTCTCTTTCAAGATCTGGCAACCCTGACAAGCCTGCAAGCAACAACAACAATGGCGGTGTCCACAGGATCACAGGGAGCGCGTTTTGTTTGGACCCAGGCCCTGGAGGCATATCTGATTCAACACTGGGAAGAATATCCATGCCTTTACGATGTGTCGTCTCCAAGTTAAAAACGTAGTTTGGCGTCGTCCCCGCGTTATCTGGGGCTCTCTCGGCGAAGACTCGGTGGAGAAGTCTTGTGGTGTGCACACACAGGTCATAACGCAATTGGCGACCGCTTAGTCTTGGTGAGCTGAAAGAGTCATAGTTAAGGGAGGTACACCTCTGAGAGCTGGCTATATTCACCCTATATTAACCAAGTTTCAGTGAGAAATATGAAATCTAAAAGGCTGGAGGAGATAAATTCATTTAGGATGAACATCTTGTTTGACAGGGACCTCACATTTAAGAGGGACAACTTACACATAGCAACAGAAGGTGGGGCAGCTGTGTATTTTATGTAAAGAAGATTGAGTTTATTAACACCTTTAAAAGTGTGGCAAGGACGGGAAACCCTATCTGTTACAATAGGCTGAATAGGGAGATGAATGAGCACCAATTTCCTGATGTTAAATTCAGACAAAACTGAAGTTATTGTTCTTGGCCCCAAACAACTCAGAGACTCTTTATCTGATGACATAGTTTCTCTAGATGGCATTGCTCTGGCCTCTAGCACTACCGTAAGAAACCTCGGAGTAATATTCGATCAAGATTTGTCTTTTAATTCTCATTTAAAACAAACCTCACGGACTGCATTTTTTCATCTGCGTAATATTGCGAAAATTAGGCCTATCCTGACCCGAAAAGATGCAGAAAAATTGGTCCACACCTTTGTTACCTCAAGGCTGGATTACTGTAACTCTCTATTATCAGGTAGCTCTAGTAAGTCCTTAAAAACTCTCCAGCTAATTCAGAATGCAGCAGCACGTGTACTAACAGGAACTAAGAAACGAGATCATATTTCTCCTGTTTTAGCTTCTCTGCACTGGCTCCCTGTAAAATCCAGAATTGAATTTAAAATCCTACTGTTAACTTATAAAGCTCTAAATGGTCAAGCTCCATCATATCTTAGAGAGCTCATAGTGCCTTATTATCCCACCAGAACACTGCGCTCTGAGAACGCAGGGTTACTCGTGGTCCCTAAAGTCTCCAAAAGTAGATCAGGAGCCAGAGCCTTTAGCTATCAGGCTCCTCTCCTGTGGAATCATCTTCCTGTTACGGTCCGGGAGGCAGACACCGTCTTCACATTTAAGACTAGACTTAAGACTTTCCTCTTTGATAAAGCTTATAGTTAGGGCTGGCTCAGGCTTGTCCTGTACCAGCCCTTAGTTAGGCTGACTTAGGCCTAGTCTGCTGGAGGACCCCCCTATAATACACCGGGCACCTTCTCTCCTTCTCTCTCTCTCTCTCTCTCTCTCTCTCTCTCTCTCTCGTATCCTATTACTGCATCTTGCTAACTCGGCCATTCTGGATGTCACTAACTCGGCTTCTTCTCCGGAGCCTTTGTGCTCCACTGTCTCTCAGATTAACTCATACCGCAGCGGTGCCTGGACAGCGTGACGTGTGTGGTTGTGCTGTTGCCGTGGTCCTGCCAGATGCCTCCTGCTGCTGCTGCCATCATTAGTCATTAGTCATACTTCTACTGTTATTATACACATATGACTATTGTCACACATGTATACTGCCAGATACTAATACATACTTTCAACATATTGTACCGCAGTAGCCAGAACTATAACTATAATATTATTACTTTCAATAATGTTGTTGTAAGCTACTGTCATTACCTGCATCTCTCTCTCTCTCTCTCTCTCTCTCTCTCTGTCTCATTGTGTCATGTGGATTACTGTTAATTTGTTATGCTGATCTGTTCTGTACGACATCTATTGCACGTCTGTCTGTCCTGGAAGAAGGATCCCTCCTCAGTTGCTCTTCCTGAGGTTTCTACCGTTTTTTTCCCCGTTAAAGGGTTTTTTTGGGGAGTTTTTCCTTATCCGCTGCGAGGGTCCAAAGGACAGAGGGATGTCGTATGCTGTAAAGCCCTGTGAGGCAAATTGTGATTTGTGATATTGGGCTTTATAAATAAAAAATTGAAATTGAAATTGAATTGAAAAGGTGAAGGAGGTGCCAAAGGAAGCCAGCATGGGGGCCTAGCGCTGGCAACAGCAGCCACAGATGAAACTGGAGAGGGAGGCTTGGAGGAGGGGGTGTGTAAACAGTCACTCACGTGGAGATGATTGAACAGCGTGCTGTATGTTAGCAGCTAGCATCCATGAGCCCAGTAAGTTTGATACTTGAATATCAAGAAGATCTACTAGTGGCTGGAGAATGCTGGACTGACAGACAGCATGAAAGCACTAATCATCGCAGCCCAGGCTCTAAGCACAAAGGCCATAGAGGCTAGGGTCTACCACAGCAGATCAAACCCAAGGTGCTGGCTGTGCAAAGATGCCCCTGAGATGGTCCAGCACATAGTGGCAGGGTGTAAGATGCAGGCAGGATCAGTGTACATGGAGAGGCACAACCAAGTGGCTGGTCAACAGGAACATCTGTACCCAGTATGGCCTCGAAGTACCCAAATCTCGATGGGACACACCACCAAAGGTGGTTGAGAACAACAGGGCTAAGATCCTGTGGACTTCAGCTTCCAGACTGACAAACAGCTGCTGACTAACCAACTGGACATAGTGGTGATTGACAAACACCAGGAGTGGGCAATGGTGGTAGATGTGGCGATGTGGCAACAGCAACATCAAAAAGAACAAACACAAAAAGGTGGAGAAGTATCAAGGGTTGAAAGAACAACTAGAACAGATGTGGAAGGTCAAAGTTGACATAGTCACCGTGGTCGTAGGAGCACTCAGAGCAGTGACCCCCCAAACTGGGAGAGTGGCTCCAGCAGTTTCCTGGAATAACATCCAGTCCTAGGAACAGCTAAGATACTGCGCAGAACCCTCAAACTCCCAGGCCTCTGGTAGAGGATGACACAGATACCCTCAGGGTGGTATCTCTCTCTCTCTCTCTCTCTCTCTCTCTCTATACATATATATATATATATATATATATATATATATATATATATATATATGTATATGTATATAAATCTTTTTTTTTTTTACAAAATTACTCATAAACATGTAGCTGAGACACCTTGATGCAGTCATTAGTACATGAAGCTCATATTGATCAATGTATCTTTTATGAAGAGAAGCTTCAACAGAAAGAGAGAAGCTATTAGGCCCATTAATTATCATGTTACCTGAATAACAGCATCTGAAGCACATTATTTTTGCTTCTTAAGATGTCCAGACTGAGTATAAAATGGGTTACAACTAACCACATTAGTGAGAGTTGAGTTGAAAGGACAGAGCCTAATGGGATACTTGAAGATTGAGAAATCATTTAATGGTGTGACTGTTTCCAGCGATGCTTTGTCGGAAGTAAGACATTTCCAAAATGACAGTCTGTCAGTCATATATACATCAGACAAAATGTTCATATAATGAATCTGAGGAATGCAACCCTCCATAGATCCTCTAATTTCCTACACTGAATTAATAATGTTAAATGTTTTAGTGAGTGGATAATCATACAAATAGGCAAGCAAAGGTCTGTCTCCCTTGACAGAGAGGTCTCTCCAATGATGCAAGCAATGTGCTTGTCTGCAGCAGAGAGCTGTGACTGGGAAGAGCCTCCTCCTGTAGCATATGTGTTTTTTTTGTGTGTACTCTACTTTGCATTGAGTTTCATTTTCATTTAACTTCTTGGATTGTCCATACAACCGAGGATACAGAGTTAACGCCACCTATTACCTCCTTCCAGGCCTTTGATTTACCTGTCCCTGTCACACCACCACTAACAGAAGAAATTAGAATATTTTTCTCAACCTCACTTCACCTAAAATAACTGCAGTCTCAGTGTCAGAAGGGTTTTTCTTTCTCACTCTTTCTTAATGCGCTCTGTGTCCACAGGTCTACAGGATACACCTATCCATATGTGGTGACAATACTCCCAGTAATGCAGGAGAATATGTGTGCAGGGTGAACGCAGCCTTGGCCTGACTCTTACCTTGGTCAACTTCCTAATCAGGGCCAGACAATATATAGCACCTGTAGGCCTTTGTTCTCCCTCTTCCGGCCTCATGCCCTGTCCCTGCTGTGGCTGCTCCTGTTTGTTTGGTATGTGCCAAAATCATCTTTTTGTGTACAATTTTACCTGAATTGCAATGCTACCTTTGTTTTAGCAAGTGTAATGTGTTGGCTGGCCAGGTACCATTTGACTTCCCTCCTGCCCTCCTGTATGCATTAGAGCCCACGCTTGAGGTGGTGAGTAGGCTACCTCATCAGAGTCTTGCTATACAGTTTGGTGAGCTCAGCTAATTGTGGCTAATTGTGGGTAATGTCCTCCTACCCTTTTGACCACTGTTGCCTTGCCCATTTCTTTGCCCTCTTTTTGCTCATCTTCAGTTCAGTTTTGCCCATATCATTTCATTATTTGTGTTTATTAGTTTAGTTGTTTTGCCTTTACTTAATAATTTGTCCCTCAGTTACTCATTGCTTCAGTTATTGTGAACCATTGATTTGTGATTTAGTTTTCTCAGTTTTGCCTATCATGTTGTCATAGTCATCCCTACTGAGTTTCCACAGTTCAGCCTTGAGTTATTTTGCATTTCTTTAGCCAACTGGAATAAATTTTTGTTCTTAATTTTTCTGTGAGTTATAATTATTTCAGGAGCAGAGAGCCAGATTAGTGAGAGGCTAGGCACCTGTGGCGAGGTCCCTTCACTTTTGCATTTGAGTAGTTGCACTGGGACACCATGCACTGCACCATTGTTTGCTGTGCCCACTTGTGGTGAGTAGCAGTAGCACCCCTTGGCACTCCATGTAGTCTGCTTCTCAACAAGTGGCCTCTGCTACGTTTCCTTGTGAGTTTTAACTTTTGTATCACTAATTTTTTAGAATTTATATTGAGACCTTTTTTAGCACAAATTATTGATAACCTTTCTCTTCCTTTTCAGCAGCTCCAGCCCCCTCTTTTTGCTTTGATTATTGATTAGTATTATATACTTATTCTAAATAAATTTTTTGCTTTAATTGTGACAACACGTCTCAGCCTCATAATGAGTAACGAACCTGTGTACCTTAGCATCTACCTTTTTTATAAACAATTTTCAAGGTACCTTAAAGTATTTCCTAGGGTGAAACTCCCCAGGTGGCGTTGTCTGGCTTATTCTTTATTCTTCCCTTATTGATACCAACCCACTAAAATTGTCATCTCCTTACATGGTGGTCACTGGCTATTCATGGGCAGGGATGTGTGCTAATTTCTGACTAGTGGGAGCATACTGCCAGTTTCCAGTTGACTGGGATTTATAAACATACACATGTGCCTATGATCAAATCAGTTTCCTGCAGTGTTCATGAATCCAGTGTAGGTTTTTAGTATCAAGGATTTTTATGTACAAATCTACTCACAGATTTACTAACATTTCATGAATGAAGCCTGAAGTGTTTAGCCCACATTCTAAGTTTATTTTCGAAAGACTATGTGTAACAAGCAGAAACTTTACATTTCCTGTGAAAACAGTATTTTGAAAACACAATGCATGTAACAAGTGTCAACTGATGCTGTCCCTCAGTGTCCAAAACAGATGCAAGAGGGTACCTAGTGCGCCATGTTTAGATGTGAGGGTCCTCTGAAAAAGCAACGGTATTTGATGAGTTGGGATGAGAACGTATTGATCTGACTGTGACTTACCTGCTCACATTTTCTCACACCAGCCTTGCCCAGCTCGTTCAAGTAAAGAACGCTTTTTATTGTTAGTCAGTGACAATTGGCCCTGCCCACGGTAAGAGGGTTGATGGAGGACAGAGGCAGATTTCCATTTCTCTGATAGTATTGCCATTTATTTACACTTTATTTCAATGTGCTGGAGACAAATAAGTTTATAAGTAAATGAATAAACAAAATGAATCAAAGTAACTTCAGTGATTTGTAACAATTTATGAAACCACAGATAAATGACATGGTCCTGCTGATAGGGGAGTCAGATCAAAAAACTCTTCTTTGTATTGTGGTAGAGTGGTAGAGACCTGATGGCTGATGTCAGCAAAAATATTGTTTTCAGTAACAAATCTGTTAATTTTGACAAAATGACTTTTTTTTAACAGATCTTTTTTCCATGACGAAAGTGAGACAAAAACTACAGATCTTGATAATAAAAACTAAGAAGAAATCTATGCTTTGTTTTCATTGACAAGATGTCATTGACAAAATATTTGGTTGACTATCATACATTGAAACCCGAATGGCTGTACTTAGTTATCTTCAAATGCTGCTTGAGTGACAGGCTGGTAAACTCGCTTGTTGCAGCGGTGGCTGTTTGCAGTAAGCTCCACTTATTAGCCATTGAACAGCAGCAGAGCAAGCAGCCGCCGGACTTCACAGCTGTGGACTGGCCCGGTACTCATTGTAGCCCACTCTTATAAGAGCTAATAATAAGTTACTGTGGACCTATATGCCATGCCTTTTAATAAAATTACCAGAAGAGTTTGCTGAAAAACAGGTAAAGTCAGCCTGAATTACTCACGTGCATCCCCGGTGAAAATCGCTGACATGCGTGGGGAATACAGCTTCTACAGGCTCGCCATAGCTTACTGTCAGGACTCAGGGATCAGAATTCGGGATGGCGGACCGTCGGAATGGCGATATTTCGGTGTGGCGGCCTGTAACTGTTGGTTAAATGGCCCGTTCGGTTGGTATTCAGATAACTGGGGCTTTACTGGTATAATGCAATAGCACCACCCAGCGGTAAAAGCCGTGTACAAATGAAAAAAATGACCCACTCTAAACGTTTATTTATTTGTAGATTTTTGTACACGAACTCACCCCTACATTATGCAGAATTTTTGCACTAAAAACATACTGGACAGGAACTGTAACCCAATAACAGCCTGTTGCAGGTCGGTGCAAAAAAAAAGAAGATAAAAGCCATGAGCAAATAGTCGCCTGGTTCTTTTAAACGCCTGGGGTCAAAATCGATTTTGTGAAATAAACGCCGGGCTACTATTTGGAGAAATACGGTATGCTGTTTGACAGGCAGGTAGGAGGCTCAGTTATCTGTGAGGGTACCTGTTTTGTAAATTAACAGTCTGCAGTCTGATCAGTTTTCTCTAACAGAGATTAAAGTTAAGTTTTACTCACCAACTCTGAGAGGACATGAGTTTAAACCTCCAGACTAACATGTTGCAGATTAAAAAAGAATTGAAGCTTTAATTATAGCTGCTGCACAGCAATGGTTGAGGCAGGGCAATTTTAGGCAATTTTAGGCAATTCTGAGCAACAAGAGGCAGAATATGAAGACAACAAGAAAGCTGCAATTGCCACTGTACATTTTGCATCAGTTAAGGCTTGAACTCACAACCTCTGATACAAAGGAGCATCTTCTATCTGACTGAGCTCATTCACAAGTGACAACTTCTGTGGCTTCACAAATTGACTAAGCCAGCCACCAGGATGACAGCAGCTGTCAAGGCAGATTTCAAACTGCTGTCATAAATTCAGTTATCAAGACAAAAATCTGAAAAAACACATATTGCATCTAGACAGTATGGAGATGTTAGTTTGTTGTAGTTTTTTTTTTTTAACAATGATTGATTTACTCCATAAGTGGAAAAACCGATGTTTAGAAATACCATTTTTGCATAGACTCCAGTTGTTCACGAGAGCAAAATTCAAGATGCTGTCAAAAATTAAGTTTTTGATATAAAATTCTGATATATGCCAAACATCATCTATTGTGACTCCAAAATTTTGTCATTTTTTCATGAACATTGAAAACTTATTTAGCAAGAATTTGCAAATATATGTTTACAGTACTGTTTACAGTCAAACATCCTGATGCACTGTAGGCTCAATTTTTGATAAATCAAAAATCTGTGAGGACAATTTGTGGAGGACAGTCTGAGGATGCTCTCTAGCAAGTTTGATGTCAACTGAGCAAAAATTATAAAAGTTTCTTCAGTATTGGGGCTACATTTTGGTGAAAGTTGCGAAGCTGTAGCACATACGGGGGATGTGTTGTGAATTTTCAAAGTTTTGAACTTTAGATGCTTTCTGTAGCACCACTATCAGGACTGACTTGACTTTGCATGTCAGACTAGACTAGATATCACTGCATGTATAGCTGAACTGACAGCTCTCTGGCTGATCCCCGCCACCGCGGCCACGGTGTGCTGGAAAGACCCGGTGGCGAAGTAGGTCAGAGTCACTGTCACCTTTACAGCAACAGGGAGAGCACAGGTGCCACCAGGGTGCACATCAGAAGCCACGATGCGCATCACCACTTGGACCACCTCGCGGAGTAGATGTAATTTGTCCCTGTGTAATGAAAAAGAGTACGACATGAAATGACAATTACACTGGACACGGCGGTATTCCAGTCATTATTCGTGTGGCCCACCTGCATTCCAGCTCTGTCATGCCCAAATAGGATGTCCTTTGACGGTACACCCTCTCTGCGTAAGTCCTCCTCCTCTTTCTCCTCCTCCTCGCAATAATGTACTCCATCTTTGTAGATCACGTTAAGCAAGAACATTTTAACATTTGTATAGGAAATTACATGAAGCACGTAAACCCTTAAGACACCGAACATAACTTATAATTTGTTGACAGCGTTCTCTCGTGCGCGCGCTCTCTCTTTCTCTCTCTCTCGCAGTCTCACTCTGTTTCTTTTCTTTTGACTTTTCTAAGATGACAGATGCTGAATATATACTCCCTAGAGGCCAGCGTCTCAGAACATCAACAACCAATGCACCCAGGGTACCTTGCACATCGTAGCTCAACACGGAAAGTCCATGACCAAACATTGATATGTGACAAGGTTGGAGTGAGAATGTGTTGGCCAGAGAATACCCACAGCCAAATAGTGAACAGAGTCCTGTGACTCCTGTGACATGTTGACCTATGTTACAAAGGCGTTCTTCGTACCAGAAACACATTAGCTGGCCTCTAGGCCACAGAAAATTGAATATTGCGGTGAGCTGCACTTTGCTGCTGCTTTGTGTTTTTTCCTTGTAACCATGGTATTCTGTGCCAACCTCAGTGATAGTCAGTTTCACATGGTAATGACGTTTTACACAAAGACATCACGTGCACACTTTAGTCACTCACAGAGAGAAACTTGGTGGCTGTGACATTATTCTGTCAACAATACAAGAAGCCAAAACAATCAGTGTTTTTCCTCCTTTGAACCCAGATTTAGAATGTCAGTGCATTTACTCAGGGTCTGCCGATGTGCTGGAAATGAAGTCAACTGATGCCAAATTTTATGCACATTATAAGAGCATAATTAGTCAAAATCTATACAGTATTAG